>NC_143040.1:45926749-46269249 GCF_057628025.1 Oncorhynchus mykiss | reverse complement strand
GGTTCTCTCTCTCTCTCCTCTCTCTCGCTCTCTGGTTCTCTCTCGCTCTCTGGTTCTCTCTCGCTCTCTGGTTCTCTCTCGCTCTTTGGTTCTCTCTCACTCTCTGGTTCTCTCTCGCTCTCTGGTTCTCTCTCGCTCTCTGGTTCTCTTTCGCTCTCTGGTTCCCTCTCGCTCTCTGGTTCTCTCTCGCTCTCTGGTTCTCTCTCGCTCTCTGGTTCTCTCTCCCTCTCTGGTTCTCTCTCTGGTTTACTCTCTCTCTCTCTCTGGTTCTCTCTCTCTCTGGTTCTCTCTCTCTCTGGTTCTCTCTCTGGTTTACTCTCTCTGGTTCTTTCATTGGTTCGCTCTGTCTTAATTCCCTTCCAAAGGGAAGCTGTAGCAGCAGTGCTGCTGATGTTCAGCCCACACAGTCTTAATGAGAGACAGGCCACTGCTACTACCTGGGGCAGATGACTGACAATTAAGCACTCGGAAGACCACCCACCACTTAACTGCTGTTTAGATCAATGCTAGTTCATTTCATCAGTGTTATTTATAACCCCCCTGATCTCCCCTCCTACTCCCCCCACCCTCCCTCCTTTTCTTCCTCCCTCCATCCCAATTGCGCTCCACTAAGGAAATGGAATTGAGGGGAAAGTGTGGCAGTAAAAGCAAACGGTTGCTGCATTGCGCTGACGGACACATGAGGCGAGAGTAGACAGTTTGAAAACCAGTCATGGTGCATCCTGGTTAGTCTGTTTTCTTTCATGGCTTGACATTACTGGAGTCATGGAATGTGTATAGATATTGTAGATTTTTTTTTTTAACCGTTCATGTCTTTTTTGATATCTAATGTTATTCCTATTTAACCTTAATATTCATGAAATATTCAACCCCTTTAAACCTTTTGATAGTCTTGAAGACTTCAGGAAAATATACTATTATTACTAAAGTGTATATATACCAAATAAACAAATTAGAGGTCGACCGATTTATGATTTTTCAACGCCGATACCAATTATTGGAGGACCATAAAAGCCGATACCGATTAATCGACTGATTTTATTTATTTATTTATTTATTTAAATCGATGTTTTTATATATATATATATATTTTAATAATGACAATTACAACAATACTGAATTAACACTTATTTTAACTTAATATAATACATCAATAAAATCAATTTAGCCTCAAGTAAATAATGAAACATGTTCAATTTGGTTTAAATAATGCAAAAACAAAGTGTTGGAGATGAAAGGAAAAGTGCAATATGTGCCATGTAAGAAAGCTAACGTTTAAGTTCCTTGCTCAGAACATGAGAACATATAAAAGCTGGCGGTTCCTTTTAACATGAGTCTTCAATATTCCCAGGTAAGAAGTTTTAGGTTGTAGTTATAGGACTATTTCCCTCTATACCATTTGTATTTCATTAACCTTGAACTATTGGATGTTCTTATAGGCACTTTAGTATTTCCAGTGTAACAGTATAGCTTCCGCCCCTCTCCTCACTCCTCCCTGGGCTCGAACCAGCAACACAATGACAATTAGCGCGCGCTAACTAGCTAGCCATTTCACTTTGGTTACACGAGCCTCATCTCGGGAGTTGATAGGCTTGAAGTCATAAACAGCGCAATGCTTGACGCACAACGAAGAGCTGCTGGCAAAACGCATGAAAGTGCTGTTTGAATGAATGTTTACGCGCCTGCTTCTGCCTACCACCGCTCAGTCAGATACTATGCAATGCAGAACACGCTAGATAATATCTACTAATAAAAGATAAGTTTAATGCTAGCTAGCAATTTACCTTGGATTACTGCATTCGTGTAATTCCTTGTGGAGTGCAACGAGAGAGAGGCAGGTCGTTATTGCGTTGGACTAGTTAATGTTGCAAGATTGGATCCCCCGAGCTGACAATGTGAAAATCTGTCGTTCTGCCCCTGAACAAGGCAGTTAACCCACTGTTCCTAGGCCGTCATTGAAAATAAGAATGTGTTCTTAACTGACTTGCCTAGTTAAAGATTAAATAAAGGTGTAAAATTATTATTTTCTTTAAATCAGCAAATCGGCGCCCAAAAATACCGATTTCCGATTGATATGAAAACTTGAAATCGGCCCTAATTAATCGGCCATTCCGATTTAATCGGTCGACCTCTAAAACAAATAGTCTATGAAAAGTTGCACAAATCATCACACCCATATACATGATAGCAAACTGTGTGATTATTTTGATTATCACAGTCAACAATACTCCTCCTTCGCCCATCCCTACAGTTACCACATACCTTGTAAACCCACAATAACATGGTAACATTACAAAGAGCAACAGGATGGCGAACCAGGAGTTAATTTGCCACTGGGTGAAGAAAAAACATTTAGTTATTTTCCAAGTGTCAACTGGATGATTAAAACGGGCTGTTAAGTGAGCTCGGGGGACTTGCCTGTAAAAGGTTTATGAGTAATATTCACCGCCATATTCAAAGTGAGCCGTGAACACCAGGGTAATTGCTCTCTGTCCATCTCTGCTCCACCATGCGCAGCACATCAACCCAACCGGTCGGGCCTCTGTATATTTGTCTTGTTGCTTATTCTGAGGAGAAGAAAGGAGAGGACAGAATATTGTCTTTTGGTATTTCATAGTCCTTCACCCCCTGTGTAATGTTTGCCTTTGCTGGCTGACAGTCTAGGTCCCTGGACTGTTCTTGGTTGCAGCATAAATTCTCCCCTTCGTTGATGCAGTGGAAAACACGACCTGCTATGCAAAACGTTCAGGAGGACATACTGTAGCCTGCTTGTTTGGCAGGGTTCTTTTTCTAAAGTAGCTCTACTTTCTTGTGTGGTTTGTTGGTATTTTTCAACCTTGAGACTTCACATCGTCACCATTTGATTCTGGGATCCTTTACCTCACCTAATTCATTCAGATGAGTGTTCTGTGTTCATTTCCTTCTAATTCCTCTCATTCACTGTCGCTCTCTGTCTCTCTCTCTCTCTCTCTCTCTCTCCGTCTCTCTCTCTGTCTCTCCTCTCTCTGTCTCTCTGTCTCTGTCTCTCTCTCTCTGTCTCTCCTCTCTCTCTCTCTCTCTGTCTCTCTCTCTGTCTCTCTCTGTCTCTCTCTCTTTCTGTCACTCATACACATCCCACACACACAATGATTCCACATCATTTCAATAGACACATCCTGGAAAGTGTGTGCCAGTGGGTTGCTTTATGAGTGAATCACACGGTGTCAAAACACAGCGCCTTCGATTTAATCAAGAACGAGATTAAAGTGGATGTGTGTTATTTTCAACTTCTCCACAGCACAGCCATTTGTCAAAGTCAAGTCTGTGATTGCTTTGGACCCACCGTTATCCACTGCCTGTCAAAATAGTAGCCGGAGTAGTGTGTAGAGCAAGGCAGACCGAGGCCTTCTCTGTCTGAGACACAGCCCACACAGAACCCAAACACTGGAACTAGGTGGGATTAGCTTCTTAAAGGCTGTACGGTAGGGACGGGCATTTGAAATGATTTCTCTATGATTTCTCTATTCAAACAGTATCATGACATATATATATATATATATATATATATATTTTATTTTTGTTTTTGTTTTTTTCAGATATCCGCATAGTCCAAGTTCTGTCCTCACACAAGTGATGGGATATTGTACTATTTTAAATAAGAGTACCCATCCCTACAGTACAGTATAAATGCTGGGATCACACATGAAGGTGAAAGGAACCTTTGCTACGATGGATATGCATTTGATGTAAAAACAGACTTTCAATATTTATTTGCACACGTATGTGCTTCCATACTTATTAGTAAGGCTTCTGTAATGCAGCATGTAGCTTTGTGGTGACGACAAGCATCCACATTGTAAAGACTAAGACAAATCATTTGAAATATTTGAAAATGAAAAATGTCTATATTCTCAATCTCTTGACAATAAAATGCCAGATGATGTATAGGCTGTACAAAATAGATACATTCATGAATACAAATATAGCCAGTCTTCAAACATGACATAGTCAGGCTGTGTCATCCATGCAGCTTTCCCATGCAGAGAGCTGGTTCTCTGCTGCTAGCCAGCCTGTGTGAGTGTGACTTAGAAATTGACACAGCCTCTCTCTATCGCCTCCCCTCTCAGTGGTGACCTGCCTGGCCTTTGGCAATGAAGCGCTGCACACACAGGCTCCACGGTCAAATCTGGAACCTCCCTGTGTGTATATTAGACTTATGTAATGTGTTTCCATTATGAAACAATGCTAGGATAATTGTGTTTGCTGGCAATTAGCTAACAGGTTTGTTCAGGGCTATTGGCAGGCGTATCAATCACCCCCCCCCCCCGCCGGACACACTGTGTGGTGTGTGTGTCGCAGGAGAGAGAGCAGTCTGCAAAGATCAATAGACTTCTCCTATATAAGGGATCTACCCCCAACTGGGTGAGCGACTCCTTGGACTAGCGCCATCCTTTTCTTATTCTCCTCTTTCCTTTGCATTTAAGAGACACAGAAATTGGGCCTTTGGGACTGTGGAATATATGTACAATCACTACAGCCAGATCAATACAGACTTTTAAATTGTTTTCTGTCTTTTTCCTTGTTTTGTTTTGCTGGTGGTTTGTCTCCCCTCTCTCCTCCTCTTCCTGCTAAAAGATTAAAGGGAGCATCACTCAGGCAGGACGATAGCGCGGCTATTTGGTGGCGCATGTAAATAAATCAATAGATTCAAAGCAGTTTCGTCACGTATTGAATATGATATCAACATCCATAATGTTCCTCGTCTCATGAAGACAGACTGGCTAGAGGGGAGGGGCAGGTAGTACTGAGGAAAACTCTCCTTTACTCCTAGAGAGACAACGAGAGAGGACAGTATTGCCATTCTAGGTCCACGTAATTTACAATTGTTCTCAAGAATTTTCTTCAGAATATCGGGATGCTTTGTGTATTTAGGTAGAATACATAAACCTACATCCATGCACTCTAATCCATAATATGATGAAGACTAGACAGTGTTTGAAGTTAAATGTTGATTGGTCACTGTTTCTTCTTTTTTGTCTTTAGCTAGGCAAGTCAATTCTTATTTTCAATGACTGCCTACCGGGGAACAGTGGGATTTTTACCTTGTCAGCTCGGGGATTCGAACCAGCAACCTTTTTGGTACCGTCCCAACGCTCTAACCACTAGGCTACCTGCCGCCTCTTAGTTGACCTCATGACTTAAATGTATTGAGGCTTGCCAATGTATAATGATGATGATGATGATACTCATAGCAGTCACTAACTAGGAGATTAGAGAGGGAGACTGAGGGATCTCACCACCCCCATCTTGTCATCCCTTCTCTCCCTCCATCCCTCTCTCCATTCTCCCCACTGACGTGAGTTGAAGTGCCTCTAGATTTAGATACACTTTTTTGAGGAGGCAATTTTGCTAGCTATTTGACCTTTTCCTTTTTCCCAAGGCCTTCCAGCAGATTAAATTCCTGCTCCATGTTTTCTAACTATGCAATTGGACCGCTGCAAGATTTATTGTCATGTTCGCTCACCAGAGAACCATGTACCAGAGAACCATGTAGGCAAGGTTATGTCGCCTACATTAGATGTTAACATTTCTGGAAAATGTCCATGGTTTTCAACATATTTCATGTTTCATTGATTTAATTTGTTGATCACAAAATGGATGTAGCTTTAGACCCACTGTTTATGACTTTTATGGTTTCTCCCCTATTTGTCACTAAGGGCTTCTCTCTCCCTCTTGTTTGCACAAGATATGACCAAGATTGGTGCTGGAGCAAGACTCGCACATTCATACATCCGTTTTGTTTTGAATAATGAGAGCCAGGGCACTTCATTAGCAAGGAGGGAGGAAGCAAGAAAAAGAGTCGGAGGAGGGGGTTGTGGGCAAGGTAAGCAGGCGTGTGGCACCTCACTTGACAAGTATGCTAATTACTCCTTTTCATCAGAGGAACTGAAGTCAGCCCCTGCTGCAGTCTTATGGCCTGACCCAGGAAGAGCTCTGTATGGTGGAGCCACCCCAGCCCAACCATACGCACACTTTCATTTCAGTGCTATCAGGGAAAATCAGGTGGAAGTAGATCAGTTCTGCCCCAGCAACCCCTTCTGGTGCTCTGCTCCTCCTGCGCTGTCGATACCACCCAGCACCATAATACACATAGCAGGAGGAACAACACACTTTTTCTCTCTCTCTCCTTCTCTCGTCTTCTTTTTATAAAAGCGGGAGGATACATTTTAAAAGGAGTAAATTGGAAAATCAAATGAGGGCTTTAGGTAGCCGTGGAGATTTGCCGAGCTGTCTGCCAGTGTTTGGGGCTCATCTATCATGTCCCACAAGTAGTCAATTCCTCCAGTATCTGTAAATGTTTTCAGATATTAGCCAATTTATATGCTCCGAGATTCATCATGGAAAATCAGCTTTAACAGCGCACATTATCAGGAGCCGTCTCTTTCCTGCTCCGTGACGTTTGATGAACGAGTGTCCTTCCGCAGCTCAATGGCTTGTGCATGGGAACGATGAGGGGGTGGTTGGGTTCGGGTGGGGGGGATATGCAGGGCTTGGTCCCCTATGAGGACACAAAAAAAAGGACTCTGTTTTTTAATTAATAAACAAACTTGCCGAGGAGCTCATCAGTGTCGAGGGCAATAACGACCGCCATCCATTATTGTTTATAACGGTCCTCCCTCAACAAATGTTGTCTTCTAATGAGCTTTTTTTCCTTCTTTTTCTTTCGCATAATGACTTTTTCACCCTACTGGAACAAGGGGGGGAGATGATACAAATGAAATGAGTAAGGAAAGAGAAATCAAGCAGGGTTACTAGTTACGTTCTTGTGGTTACAGTACCGAGCTACCTACCTTGTAGCATTGAGCTTTTTGTTTTGTGCGTTGGAAGCTCGACTAAACGGGATGTTGTGGTGTGTTTCTTTTACGCTAGCTGTTTTCTTTAGCAAATCCCAATGGGAGGTGAAGTGTTTCTTTCTAATGTTCTCCTCCCCACTCCTGCGCCTTAGATGTTGATGATATGATACCTCAGTCAGAATTGATGCCAACATGGGACAATTACAATACATTCGGTGTATATTTACAAGGTGTAAAGTCATGCTGCAGGCTTTGTTCTCTGCATGTGTGGCTGGAACATTTTGTGTGTTTGTGATGATCTAGTGTATGTATTTATGTGTGCGTGTCTGTGCGTCTCTCTCTTTGTGTATGTGTCTCTTTCTGTGTGTGTGTGGTGGTGCAGCTCACGGCGCCGTGGTGTGCTGTGCGAGGCGGGGGTGTCTTTGAATAAATGTATGCTGATATTCGACGGAGGCTGCAGCGATGCGAGGGAGACGGGGATGCTGGGCTGGGCCCTGTTGTTATTTACTGCCGTGTTTGCGCACGGCGCATGGCGGGCGATTCCCGGCCTGCAAATGGCATTAAGGCCGGCCTGTGATGAATGAGCATTAGGGTAAAGTCATTTTAAAGGCAGCCTGATTTATTAGCGGCCTGGTCTTCCATTTTCATCAGGTCATTGCTTGGCTTGAAACTCCACAATGTCAGCTCCAAGGTCGCCCTCTTTATGGCTATTTATAACCCTATCTCTCAACAACAACAAAAAAGACCACGAGAAGAAACAAACACTTATCACGGCTACTCGAAAAAATAGCAAATGAATAACAAGATGTGAGGGAAAGGGAGCATGTTAGCGTATTGCTAAACTGTATACGTGTTAGTGTCGTATTACTGTATGTGAGAGACTAGAGTGTGGTGATGGTCAACCTCCTATTATGAGTGCTAGTAAGAAGAGCTTTAGTGGTGGCCGTTTGCCTTCGGGAACGTTTATTACACATGACTGTTTCGCAGAAGCAGCGTCAAATCTATAAAACTACCATTAGGAGGGGAGGGGGGGGGGGGGGATCAATCAAAATGCCATTAAAGTGGAATAAGTTGCCAATTTTGCTGATGTGGTTGTGGGTGCTTTGATTTTCCTTCAGATTATTAGGCACAGTCGAGTAGTGACTTTGTTAAGAGAAACGAGTGTTGCTGGCGAGTAATATGTCTCTCGGCTTCATCAAGTTTGCTGCCTCATATTTCCCACTGTATTGATTATCCATTATCATTTGTCATGAGGTGTCCTAACTCGAGGGGAAAATATAACCCTCTTTCTTCATTGCCGGCGCTGTCTGCGCGGAAGCATGGTATGGATCTGCGTGTGAAGGTACCAATCTCTGAGAAAAATGAGCAGAGACATAAAGCACAGCCCTGAGAGAGAGAGAGAGCGGGAGGGAAAGAGAGAGGGGAGTGCTGACTGGGCTTTGTTCTCCCTCCACTCGTTTCTCTCTCAGCACTGGGAAGAGCAGACGAGGGATCATATTTGTTCTTCCTCTGCCGGGGGTGTGATAGTACACAAGAAGACTAGCATCTATGAAGGAAGGAAAAGAGAGAGGGGAGGAGGGAGGTTCTGAGCGTTTTATGTGTTCTAGCAAAGATCTCGTCATAATGAAGGTTCTGGTTTAATAGAGGCTTATATAGGAATTCGGGTCTTATAAAACCACAGTCCTTTTAAGTCGATTTTATTTCACTGGACACTGTTCACTCCTCTTCCTCCCCTTTTTTTATAAACCCTTCAAATTAGACTTCCTGTCTTCAGCCCTATCTACCTATCTACCTACACATCTCCGGTAGAGATTCCCTAGCTAGCTGTGTTTTTGGACAGGATCCATTCACGTCTGAAATATGAATAGAAACATTCCCAAGATTCTCAGTAATGCAGTGAGTCTGTCACGATCGTGTGTATATATCATTAGAATGGCGCGCCTCAACCATTTCGTCACACAATGATACAACCCATTTAATCCCAATCTTTTAAAAAATGATTTAAGGAATTTTTGCTGTTGCAGTAATAGGGAATCAATCCGACGGCTTGCAGCTCACTGATTTATAATGTTAGTAGAGCTTGAATGGGGATGAGAGAGGCAAAATAGTCATCATTCATAACGTAGATAAACTACATGGGGCTCCTGTGCTCTCGAGTGAAACTTTTATCTATGGAAAATCTCAGTAGGCTCCAAGCAGCCAGGCAGGTCGATGGACTAGGCTAGAAATACTGCAGTAACACTGGCAGCAGCAGGGTAAATTATGGTAAACCTGACCTTGGTGTTTATCTACTCTGTTGATCCTCCACCTTTGTATCTCCTCAGTCACTGTTACATTTCTAAAAGGTTTGTGGTATTTGGATTGGGGCGTTGTTGGGACTGGGATGACTAACGATAGTTTGTCTGCTGGCTTTCTCTCTGTCCTACTCGCAGCCTCCAAGCAAGTCCTCAACAACATGCTACGGGAGCCGTCTTTGATTCCAGACCAGGCTTTAGCCAATCACGTCTACCAGGTATTTGAGTTAAACGTTTATACTGTAGCAAATAACATTATAATTCCACACAACATAATTGAATTATCACTGAAATAGTGAATGTGTGTTATTAGTTCTAAATGAATCCGTACTGTATCTATCTCATTTTTAATGTCCTGTAGCAAGTCTTGCGTGTGTGAGTTAAAATTCAGAAATATTAAGCATGATTCCCAACCCTTTTTAACGGGTGTGTGGGCTTCTTTCTTCCTTCCCCCTGCCTGGGTGCTGTAATATTTTTTCCCCCTCTTTTCAGTGCACAATAAATGACTGCTGTTATGGACCACTGGTAGACTGCATCAAACAGTATCCTTACCCATAAATGTTAAGCCTGAAATTGACGAGGAGCTATTGAAGGGGATGAGATGTGTCTGGCTTTACCTGACATAAAAGTTCTGCTTCAGAGGGGAAGTGTTTCATCCTGACTTCCCACCGTCCCCGTTGCAGGGGTGGAGGAGAGGAGGGGTGGAGGAGAGGAGGAGGAGGCGGCTGATGTAAATGCATTTCTCTTGTTCACAGAGTGAATCAGGCCCAATGTTCTATGCCACAGGAAGGGGGTAGGCATGCGTATTCACAGCCATTTTCTATTTACTTCCTGTGGGTTAAGTGGCTCTTGAAATGTGACAAGTCCAATAGAACAAATGGACCAGGAAGGGGGATACTGTAAGTCGAGAAATTAAGCAAAGTTGAAGTTGTTCTGGGCCCCTGAAAATAATTGTTTGAGTTATCAGCAATAGAGTACATTGAATGTTGTTTTGGCAAATATGACTTTCTACCATTAGAAAGGTGTCTTCTACTGCCATTATGCTACATTGACCTTTCCCTGTTTGCCTGTTCACCTGCCTGCTCAGTAAAGAGAGCAGTCCGAGTTATCAGCACCATGGAGAGTTCTTGGCGTGTCACTGCCACATGAAATATAGCCCTCCTAGCTACTACCCCTCTCTTTCTCTCTTTGTCTTATTCTATCACACTCTTGTTCATTCTCTCTCTTTTTCTCACTTGATCATTGTCTCTCCCTCCCTATCAGTGCAGCAGTGCAGGCCCAGTGATCAGAGAGTGGGAGATGGGCAGTCACCACCACCACTACCTCCTCTCTCTTTCCCTCTCTCCCAGATACGAAGGCGTGGGTTGGGGCAGCAAGAGGGCGCAATTGGGGGGGGGGTCTATTTGAATATTTAGGGGCAAGCAGCTGGGGAGTGCTATGTTTGCGTGGGGCAAGGATCGGGGTGCGGTGTGGTGGGGGCTTGTTCTCTGTTCAGGGGCGGTCAACCCTGTCCCATCCTGCCCTCCGTCCTCATCCCCCCCCTCTTCACCTTCCTTTCACCCTCCTCCCTCCAGCGTCAACTCACATTCACTCACTCCGCCACGGCCAGTTCATGATAACCGCCCCACTCCTATGTGCTTTTGGAACGGCTCCATGTGGACATCAGAAGATTGGCTCTGCTGCGTGTGTCACTCAGGGCATGCATGTATTAATCGCCAGTGTCTGAGTGATGTGTGTGTGTGTGTGTGGGGCGGTTTAATGCCTGAAGGAGTTTTAGCATTTTGCCAAAAAAGCTAATTATGCATATATCTGCCCCTTCATGAATGCAGAATGCTTTCCACAGTTTCCCTTAATTCACAATGGCATTTATTCTAAAGGCACATTTATTGTTTGTTTTTGATTATTCATTTTTATGAGCAGTACGGTCCAGAGGCTGTATGCGTTTTGCCAAATTGGCACTTGCTCAACATTTTGTTTCCTCAGAAAAGTGAGTTTTTGTAATCTGCAGATTTGTTGTTTAATTTTGATGGATGGCCATAAAACCCCTGCTCAGATTATGTTGGGTAGGGGCATACGATACGCATATACAGCACATAGCTTAGCATGAGAGCTTAGTAGCTGTCTCATCCGATGTCAGGTTGATGGGTAACTTCAGTCCCTGTAGTAACACATACGCACACCCTTACATACTCTTAATTCACGCACACTCTCACGTTGTTGCCACAGCAACCATTTTAAGGGAGGATTGCCGTTTCCATAGCAACCCACCAGCCAGGGGGGAAAAAATAAGTATTTTTTTTTGCAGTGGAATTTGATGGATTTGTAGGGAAACTGTTATTCTCTCTCGAATGCAGTTGGACTTATCATTAATGAGTGGTAAATGCTGTGCCATTACAATGTGTTTTCAGGCTTTGAGTCACAACCAGTATGTGCTAGATTTGATCTAGACTCTCGAGCGACATCCGTGTTTATCCTTTGAAAAGTGAGTAAAAGTGAGTGCTGGTGGGTATATGTCCTTAACCATTCACCCCTAGTGCTATTGGCCAGGAGGCCGAGGTGCTCCTACGTGACAAACTGAAGGAGAGAAACCTGTCCTTCTTAGGTAAGACTACAGCTCTCTCACACACCACAACAGTTAGCTAAAGTAATCTGGCCATGCGTTCTGTTTTTTTCACAGGAGGAGAGTTAAAAAAAGGAAACGTGGACACGAGTGATGTAGAGTGGGTGTTATCTCCCATTGATTTACTAACAACCAGGAGCTGTGTTATCTAATACCCTGTATGTTTAATTCATGCGCTAGCCCAGTATGAATATTTGATGAAATAAGAGCTTCAAAGATACTGACCTAATGTTTGATACTCAGGTTTCCTCACTCAAATGGTTTCATTTAGAACATTTTACAAAATGATCCGTTTCTGCCCAGATGTATTTTCCTCCTCCTCCTGAATGGGGTGGAGAGACATGAAGTAGTATCTGTTCCTTTAATATTAATGCTGTTTAAGTGTTCATCTTCAGTATTGTAGTCTCATGAATAGATTGTTCTAGGAAAGGGTTTTGCTTATACAACACAACCCACATAGCTGAATTCATGTTGAGTAACATGTTTCTGAGTCCGGACGAAATACTCAAGAAATGCAAGTATCCAAACAAATGCCCTGGTTTTAATGTTGTATTAGCTATCATGCATTAGTCTGTTTTTAGCCATAATCACACTGTTGACCATAACAATTGGTAATTTCCCCTCCAGCAACGCTAGAGGCTTTTCAAATGTGTTTTCTACTTCATTGTGGCCTTCCCTCCCATCCACTATTGTCTTGTCCAGAGAGTCTAGGTTAAGGTAGTGAGTGTCCAGGTGTGAAATTGTTCGAGGGAAATTTCCCCCATCCACTCCCCTCGGTCAGATGAGTGATGAAGGGGAAAAAAGTCATTCCCTCTGTCATTAAGACGATATCATTTATTTGGGCCTGGAGTGTTGACCTTCCTCCAGGCCTGCGTGGATGACTGTTCTAAAACTGTCACGAGTTTAGGGGCCTCAGCATGGCGTTAGGGGCCACAGAGGCAGCCCTGCCTCACGACACCTAGCCTGATAAATGGATTGGAAATAAGCTCCCCTACAGTCGGGACGGGCCATTCATTTTAATCAAAGGTGATGTAAAAAGGGGATTGGCGCTGCATGACAATGTCAACAGCCCTGTAGGTGTTAGGAGAGAGACCACACCGCCCCTCCACCACCACTATGGGCCTCTGGCTGTAGGCTGCCTGCCACAGACCTTCGCCTCTCCTCTCTCAACCCTTTACCTCGAGACCACTCTCCGCTCTGTCCCCCTTTCTGGCCCATTAGTCGAGCTTGGCTGGTGACGAAGAGGCAGGCCCCCGGAATTGAATGACCTGGTCAGACTGAGTTTTAAATCAGGTGTTGGGCGGATAATGGGCGAAGCGCGCCAGGAGTCAAGGACAATGGCTGCGGCCCGTGCAGGAAGGGGTCAGGCTCACAGCGGCTGTAATGCCAAGTCTCTGTCCCTTTCTTTATGCTTTATGACTCTCAACCATCCCATCTACTGCTGCTGCTAGTGGAGCTGTGGAGAGTGGAGTAACTACCAGGCTTTATACCTCCACCATCCCATCTACTGCTGCTGCTAGTAGAGCTGTGGAGAGTGGAGTAACTACCAGGCTTTATACCTCCACCATCCCATCTACTGCTGCTGCTAGTGGAGCTGTGGAGAGTGGAGTAACTACCAGGCTTTATACCTCCACCATCCCATCTACTGCTGCTGCTAGTGGAGCTGTGGAGAGTGGAGTAACTACCAGGCTTTATACCTCCACCATCCCATCTACTGCTGCTGCTGCTAGTGGAGCTGTGGAGAGTGGAGTAACTACCAGGCTTTATACCTCCACCATCCCATCTACTGCTGCTGCTGCTAGTGGAGCTGTGGAGAGTGGAGTAACTACCAGGCTTTATACCTCCGCCATCCCATCTACTGCTGCTGCTAGTGGAGCTGTGGAGAGTGGAGTAACTACCAGGCTTTATACCTCCACCATCCCATCTACTGCTGCTGCTAGTGGAGCTGTGGAGAGTGGAGTAACTACCAGGCTTTATACCTCCACCATCCCATCTACTGCTGCTGCTAGTGGAGCTGTGGAGAGTGGAGTAACTACCAGGCTTTATACCTCCACCATCCCATCTACTGCTGCTGCTAGTGGAGCTGTGGAGAGTGGAGTAACTACCAGGCTTTATACCTCCACCATCCCATCTACTGCTGCTGCTAGTGGAGCTGTGGAGAGTGGAGTAACTACCAGGCTTTATACCTCCACCATCCCATCTACTGCTGCTGCTAGTGGAGCTGTGGAGAGTGGAGTAACTACCAGGCTTTATACCTCCACCATCCCATCTACTGCTGCTGCTAGTGGAGCTGTGGAGAGTGGAGTAACTACCAGGCTTTATACCTCCACCATCCCATCTACTGCTGCTGCTAGTGGAGCTGTGGAGAGTGGAGTAACTACCAGGCTTTATACCTCCACCATCCCATCTACTGCTGCTGCTAGTGGAGCTGTGGAGAGTGGAGTAACTACCAGGCTTTATACCTCCACCATCCCATCTACTGCTGCTGCTAGTGGAGCTGTGGAGAGTGGAGTAACTACCAGGCTTTATACCTCCACCATCCCATCTACTGCTGCTGCTAGTGGAGCTGTGGAGAGTGGAGTAACTACCAGGCTTTATACCTCCACCATCCCATCTACTGCTGCTGCTAGTAGAGCTGTGGAGAGTGGAGTAACTACCAGACTTTATACCTCCACCATCCCATCTACTGCTGCTGCTAGTGGAGCTGTGGAGAGTGGAGTAACTACCAGGCTTTATACCTCCACCATCCCATCTACTGCTGCTGCTAGTGGAGCTGTGGAGAGTGGAGTAACTACCAGGCTTTATACCTCCACCATCCCATCTACTGCTGCTGCTGCTAGTGGAGCTGTGGAGAGTGGAGTAACTACCAGGCTTTATACCTCCGCCATCCCATCTACTGCTGCTGCTAGTGGAGCTGTGGAGAGTGGAGTAACTACCAGGCTTTATACCTCCGCCATCCCATCTACTGCTGCTGCTAGTAGAGCTGTGGAGAGTGGAGTAACTACCAGGCTTTATACCTCCACCATCCCATCTACTGCTGCTGCTAGTGGAGAGTGGAGTAACTACCAGGCTTTATACCTCCACCATCCCATCTACTGCTGCTGCTAGTGGAGCTGTGGAGAGTGGAGTAACTACCAGGCTTTATACCTCCACCATCCCATCTACTGCTGCTGCTAGTGGAGCTGTGGAGAGTGGAGTAACTACCAGGCTTTATACCTCCACCATCCCATCTACTGCTGCTGCTGCTAGTGGAGCTGTGGAGAGTGGAGTAACTACCAGGCTTTATACCTCCACCATCCCATCTACTGCTGCTGCTAGTGGAGCGGTGGAGAGTGGAGTAACTACCAGGCTTTATACCTCCACCATCCCATCTACTGCTGCTGCTAGTGGAGCTGTGGAGAGTGGAGTAACTACCAGGCTTTATACCTCCACCATCCCATCTACTGCTGCTGCTAGTGGAGCTGTGGAGAGTGGAGTAACTACCAGGCTTTATACCTCCACCATCCCATCTACTGCTGCTGCTGCTAGTGGAGCTGTGGAGAGTGGAGTAACTACCAGGCTTTATACCTCCACCATCCCATCTACTGCTGCTGCTAGTGGAGCTGTGGAGAGTGGAGTAACTACCAGGCTTTATACCTCCGCCATCCCATCTACTGCTGCTGCTGCTAGTGGAGCTGTGGAGAGTGGAGTAACTACCAGGCTTTATACCTCCACCATCCCATCTACTGCTGCTGCTAGTGGAGCTGTGGAGAGTGGAGTAACTACCAGGCTTTATACCTCCACCATCCCATCTACTGCTGCTGCTAGTAGAGCTGTGGAGAGTGGAGTAACTACCAGGCTTTATACCTCCACCATCCCATCTACTGCTGCTGCTAGTGGAGCTGTGGAGAGTGGAGTAACTACCAGGCTTTATACCTCCACCATCCCATCTACTGCTGCTGCTGCTAGTAGAGCTGTGGAGAGTGGAGTAACTACCAGGCTTTATACCTCCGCCATCCCATCTACTGCTGCTGCTAGTGGAGCTGTGGAGAGTGGAGTAACTACCAGGCTTTATACCTCCACCATCCCATCTACTGCTGCTGCTAGTAGAGCTGTGGAGAGTGGAGTAACTACCAGGCTTTATACATTTTGTGCAGTGGCAGTACAAGTGTCAGATGTAGCTAATGGTTTCACTGTTTTCTGCTGTCCTCGGCTGTGTCTTGGTGCTTTTCCAACACTGAGCTTTTGTTATCAGTGTGCTGCGGTGGTAAAGAAAGGCATCTTGGATAAACTATGCTGGTTGGTGTGAAAGACCTACTGGATTTCTGAAAGGTCAATCTAGAGAAGATAGAAACCAAGCCAATGCTTTTGAGTGGATACAACATTATGAATGTTGCACTGTATCACTACATGCTGTCACCAAATAAGTGTCAGCTTTTCTTTAGGTCTTTCAAGGACTATAATATGGGGAAATGTCAAAATGCTAAAATTACTGTGATTTCTGCAGATGAAAACCAACTGCGAACCAAAGGTTATGACAAGACGCCTGACATTATTCTGGAGGTGCCAATCGGTACGTATTTATTTACACGATAAATGTCAGCGGTGTTATTTCATTTTCACTTGTAACTGCTATGGTCAGTTAGCTAAAATAGCTAGCCTTTACAGCTCTTTTGGATATGATTACAAGTGTCAAGCCTTTGTAATAACAATACACATTCCCCTTCCATTCTAGTTGATGTCACTGAAAAGCTTCAAGGTCTATTTAGCAAGAAAATGTCACATGTCCTCATCCAAATGCTAGTTCTATTGCTTGCTTGATTATACTGGCTGATTAGAGCTGACTATAATATGATTATAGTTTAAACAATCCACTTGTGTTTTTTTTTTATAGTGGGTGGATAGACATTCTAAAGGACTGTTCTCATTTGGAAAACATCTTAGGCCTGAATGTAAAGGCAGGGTTAGACCAGAGTAAATGCACAGATCTATCACCTTTTTGTGTTTTCTTGTTTCAGCTGTGGAAGGCCATATTGTCCACTGGATTGAGAGCAAGGCCTCGTTTGGGGACGACCACAGCCATCGCACCTACCTGAACGAGCAGTTCTGGAGCTACTGGAACAGGTACGTCTTCTCGTTGATTTCCACACTGCATGGCAAAATCACCTAAACCTGCAGTATACTACGCTTGCAGTACACTTTCTAACATCTTCCAATCAAACCCCTTTTCACATCATTAGCCGCTCCCACCTTTTTTTTTTTGTCTGTTGAAGGTAGGTCACGCCTAGGTCATATAGCTGTGTGTAGAACAACTTCCTTCAAATGCAGGTCATATCCACTCCAAACATCCCCACCGTGTAACATTACCCACTTCCTCCCGAAGAGGGTCACTGCATGGACGTACGTGTAGTAGGACTAAATTACAACACGAGTCACTTCCATTAAGAAACGTCTCTGGGGCTGGATTGTTTTCCAGACTACACAACACATTGTTTGAAGGGAAACGCGGTGAAACGGAAGGGTGATTAATCCCCTCGACTCTGTTGTCATGAGAACCCCTGGACAGGAATGAGGGAGGGGGGCTGGAGAGTCCCACCCCGGGGAGGAACGGAGGCGTGCTGCCGGCCTCGTGTAGAGGCCCTTGCATACAACACAGGACCTCTTGTCATTGTCTCCGAGTAGTACTCACACTCCAGGCATCTGCCAGGGAGTCTCAGAGAGGGAAGCCAGGCCCACGGCGTCTCCCTCGAGGAGTTAACGAAGTTTAGTTTTAAAACAAACTGTAGCGACAGTGGAGGGGAAGTGAGGAATGAGGGGCTGTAAAACAGCCGTTTGTGAATTCTGCTTTCTCAGAAGATAAGTATTTTTTTCATCTGGTCAGCAAATTTACAAATAGTGCTCAAGTAGAAATCCGTAGTCCTTGGGTTGTACTGGTGAAATGATCTATGATGTGTACCAGAGCATCATTCACACCGTTGTGGCTCAAATAAACCCATATCGTCCCTCTGAGCACCCAGACCGCCCGCCTGCCTGGCCAGTAGGGCTTCTCTTACTCACTCACCGTGTTGACTGCTTCCATAGTGCCACGCGCCATGGAGACCCCATCTTACAGGTTTAGTAACCAAGTGACCGACACAACAACCCAAGTGTGTTTTGTGTCAGGGCATGGCGGAATATAATTGAGGGGGGAAAGCGCTCGCGCGTGGCCTATCTCTCCTTGCCTCGACCATGGCTTCCAAGTGCACCAAGCCTGAAAGGTCACACCCAGCGCTCCTACCCCCCTCCTCACAACTTGGCCACTACAGCCCCAACCCTGGCCCCACTCAGCTGTGACGGCCCGCTGACACACAGTGATATGGCGGCCAGTGCCGGAAGGTTCCAGCCACCCCATGCTGTGTCCAGAGACCAGGCAGAGCCAGGCTGTGTGGAGAGGCTGCAGCAGAGAGAACAGCCTTAATTTGTTTGGTTAACTGATAGTTGTCACTTTGTCTAAAAGGTCATTATGGCGAAGTAATATGATTTAATCTGTTTTCCAGCAGTGTGATAATGACAGTTATAATTGACAGCAATTTGTCAGTCTCGTATGTCACAAATATAACTACTTGGATTCTTTTGATGATATTACCGATATTTATATTAAAAGGTAAATTAGGAAACTGAGGTGGAATAGTTTTACAGCAGGAGAGCGTTAAGCATGTGTATAGACAAATGACTTCCTGATTGACTTAACAGATGCCATCTAACCAAACATCTGCCTTCCAGGGAGGAGGATTCAACAATATACTGAGCAGTGAAATGAAAGCGACTAGCAGGATGCCAAGGTCATAATCAACAATGTGTTTTATTTTCTCAGTCTAATATAGTTTTATTTGGAAATGGCATGCTTCCCAAAGGCAGGGGGGATAGAAATGTTCTGAGCTCTGTGGCATTTGATAATGTTGGCGACCCCAAGAACCCAATGTCACTGGAGTGTGACACTCGAAGGACCATCTTTGATGGCTGCCATTTTTAGTGGGCCTCATTAAAACCCCTTTAAGAAAGTTGTTGACCAGAAAAAAAAGTTTGGCCCGGGTTCCAGAACATTCCGAGACCATGAGGGGATGAATGGCGTTTTAATGAGAAAACAGTTGAATGAAAACTGTCTCAGTCGATCAAATCTGACATGATATACGAGTCAAAGTTTGAGAGACGGGTCTTTTATTCCTATTAGGTCCTATGATTAGTACCACAGGCAGCACGACACGGCAGCAATAACAGCAGACGACTGAGACTTCGCCTCTGTGCCCAGCCCAAAGTACATGTAGTCTGTTGTTGTTATATTGAGAGGACAATAGTACTTACCCATCTTTTTATTTTTTATTTAACCTTTATTTAACTAGGCAAGTCAGTTAAGAACAAATTCTTATTTACAATGACGGCCTACCCCGGCCAAACCCTGGGCCAATTGTGCGTCGCCCTATGGGACTCCCAATCACGGCCGGTTGTGGAACGTCTACCTGCTTCAACAGAAGCTCTTGGTATTAAACTAGAGTTATGGAATACAAAACAGATAAACTGATTGGAAGATGGCATCTCTAAGCCTAAGAACCTAAGATATCTGTCCATTCCTGTCTTCATTGGTATTCAGTGCAGTGGCCTTGTCGGGGTGCGTTAAGGAACTGACAGTGTAGATCCCATCATGTCAGCCAACAGCCTGGTCAGATAAACGCTGCCGTGTCAAAAAACATGTCAGTTTCTTCAGACCCCACCTTTCCCAGCACCCTTGTAATTTTTAATTGACATTTACTGCTGACATTTTGAATGCGTTCCCTCGTGTTGTTAGGCCTGCATGGCAGAGTCTGAGAGGCATGAGCTGCCCCTGCACTTAGTGTGTGTGTGTGTGTCGAAGGGAGGAAGGCAATGAATTTTGGGTCACTGCATTGTTTGCAGTCACAACCATGTCAAGCCAGAGAGCGAGAGAGCGAACAAGAGAAGGGGAGCGAGGGAGGGAGAGAGAATGATGGGGTGACATCATCCTCCCTTCTCTTCTCATTAGCAGTATCATTTCATGTGACGGGTCCTGGAGGGCTGAGGGCCTTTGTGTTTGTCCATTCCTTCATTCACCCATTCTTCAAAGACCGGTTCCAGTGGAGGCAGTCCCAGCCCTTTGGTTTCCCTTCTACATGACCTTGTAATACCACCGCCACATTGTGGAATGACTTCACTACTCCTGACTGACGTTTCCAGTGATTTGCTTATTTTTTCATGTATTTCCCTCCCTGCTTTTTAACCGAACTTCAGCACACAGGGCTCGCTTTAATTGTTCTTTGTTTGCCCTCCAGCCTTAAAAAGGGAGCACCGGCTGTGTATTTCCTCGAAACGAAAACACAACATAACTAATTTTCCCTCCAAAGCCCTCACCAACAGCATTCATCATCCAAACAATAGTCTTGCCAACACACTAACCTCATAATAAACCCCTCTTCAGCGGAGTGAAGGGTAATGACGCTGAGCCTCGCTATGAGGCTCCGCGAGACGAACGGAGGAAGAGACTGGCGTGTTCAGGCCCAGTGCCTGGATGAGATGGTACGGCATTGCCACGGCAGCCATTGGTCTCCTCTACCCATCAATCTTTTGCTGCTGGCGTTCCAGACTCCGAGCCAGGCAGAGAGAGAGACAGAGGCAGCCTACTGAATGGGCAAATAATTGAGTTATCAATCTCCCCCAACTATCCAGAGTTGCATAAAAATTATTCACCTGCCATTGAATATTACACAAATAATGAGCCTCCTGTGTGTTTTAGGAGAAGTGGGTTTCCTAAGGAACTGCCCCCGTCGTTCCTCCATGATAATGTAAATCAATTGTTGGCAAAGGTTTCCTAATAAATGCTGGGTGGTGGGGATGTGTTTGTTCTAGATGTATAGTCATTTATTATGCAGACGTTGGTTGGCAATTAGCCTTTGTTTGTGTATCTGAATGTGCTCTGGCGGTCTGTCATGATTTACAATGCTATACGATACGGGTTGTAATGGTTTTGTTTGACTCATTGATTTAGGCCATCTTGTTGGGTCTCTTCTGAATGATGTGTGTATCGTGTCTTTGAGAGGGGACAGGGGACTGGGCTGAGGGGTGAATGTCCGTCTGGGATGCCAGAATCTCTCCTCTGATCTGGCCATTGGTGTTACTTAAAAGCAGCATTTCTGACAGGGGGATACAAAGTGCTGATACCCGTTCTCCCTCCATCTATCTGACGCTTGTTGTCCAATTATTCTTTACGCCTGTCTGTTTAATGACCACAGTGAAATCTTGATCGCCAAGTTCACATTTTTCAATCATTTCCCAGACACTCAAGTAAATCATAATGTAGCCTCGGTTTTACCAACACATCTCACTTTATCTCTAAATGATAATGCATCGGCTAAACAAACCCCCAAAATCTCATTTTCCACAACAAAAGCCTTTTCCAGTCATTGTGATATGATATTGGTACAGATTAAAAGGGCAAGTGTAGAACTAAATAATTAGATTCCGGCTTCACCCCCCCCCACCCCCACCCCCACCACCACACCATACAGGACGATGAACGGCCTTTGTGGAAATGAGCGTGATCGCCGGCCCACTCTCTCGCTTCTACCCAAAGTTAATCAGCTGTGCAATTCGTAAACTGCAAATGTGTCAGAGTTGAAAATGTTAGCGCTCCTAATGGAGGCTTGAAAAGGTTACATCTGATAAGAAGCTGTCAGACTTCCACAAAAAACTGATTTATGGCATTATAATGGGACAATATGGCTCATTTCTCCCTCCTATGAAACTGGGGTGAAGACTTTTGGGTTTGCCATATACATCATCCCGTTGACCACTTGCCTGTTGTTGACGTAAATGAAACGCACTCTCTCCCAGTAGTATCTTCTTCCTCCCTCTTTGTTCTAATGATGTGAAACTGTTTCATATTATGATATTGTCTACAGATAACGCATAGTTTCCACATTTTCAAAGCACATGTCAATGCTCATTCTTAAAGATCCACTATGCAGAAATGTCTCCACCGTTTCCTGGTTGCTAAAATTCTAATAGTTCACCTAATTTCAATTTAATCGACAAAACAAGCAAGTATAGTGTAGAGTCATTGTACCATCTAAACCACTGAGAAATATATTTTCCATAACCACAAATATAGTATTTGCAGCTGTTTTGAAGCTGGTGTACAAAACCGAAAGTAAAAGATCAAAAATGAAACTTAAAAATGGAAAGCATAGAAATATCACACACAGAACAGATCTACTGCTTCTTAGATTTGCTTTCACTGTGAATGACAGATCTTTCCCCCATAAATGAACAGAATCTGGTAAATCTGCTCTGTGACACCTTGACTAACGAACAGATAGAGAGCTGTTTTATGTTAGATTTTATATTAGTTGACACAGCTGCAATCGGACATCTTGATTAATTTCAGAACTTTTTCCAATTATTTCAGACACAACTGTGTGCTACCGTTTTTACAGCAGAAATTGCATGATAATTCTGTTATAGTCTTAGCATGGTCAATCTGATAGCCCTGACATCAAATTAAAATTTGAATGTAAGAAATTGCTATAATGTGTTCATTTTTAATGGATATGTCCATCATTTTGTGGTACATCCTTAAGCAGCAAGGCCAGGAATGTCTAATTAATAAATTGTAATGACTTGCTCTCTTGTGGACAAGCCTTGTTGCGTTCAGTTGATTATGTATCTGTCTCTATAGGAAAGTGTTATGGTTGGACACTATGAGATACAGGATAAGGTATGTTTGGTTAGGAGAGTATCCTTTGTGCATTTGTGTGTACAATACACAGTGTACCGCGTAGGTGTGTACATGTGTGTAATGCTGTGTATTGTGCACGATGTTGTGTGTGTGTGTGTGTGTGTGTGTAGGCAGTTTATGGGTAAATGGGAGTGTACTTTTGGCCCAGTGGCAGAAGCAAAGCGGGGCCATCATAGAGCCAGAGCAGATAGAGGTTGTCACCTGAGTGGGGGCCGCAGCCAGCGCTGATCCGATGAGGCCAGACATTACAGGGCCGTCCTCAGGAACAGGGCCCCGTGCCTCTGGGGTGCCAGTGTGACAGGGACAAGACCTGTGTCGTGCCACACCGCACCTCGCCACCTCACCTCGCCACGAGAAACATGTGCAAAGAGGACAATAGGCACCGTTGGGCCATTCCAAGACTGGCGATAGTGATGTTGATACACAGTGTAGTGGTTCCTTTCTGAGAAGGACTCCTGTAATTTTCAGCGACGATAGTCCTACTGAAGTGATTGTGTTACTTCTTTACGGACAATGTTTTTATACAAAGTCCAGGTGTGGATGAGTTTATTTGACCCATTCACTGTGAAAGTGTTGACATCAGCTTTTCATGAGAAATGTCCGTAGTCCTCCCGACATCGTCTTATCCTCCCATTCATAATGTTGTGGATACCCCATGTGGAGTTGGAACGTGCTCCATTTGATTGTTTCCTTTGTTACAACATCCTCTTGGAGAATATACCACAGCTAGAAAAACAAGTCCACAATGGAGGTCCCCCGGGGCTTCCAGAGAGAGTCTTTCGGGCCACAGCTGTAACACATCACACCGAGCTGGAAAGCTACATCGACTCCTGTATAACACGAGCAACTCCGAAATACTAATGGCAAATGACAAGTAGGCTTGATGCTTTAAGGATTTCATGCTTTTAAGGACGCACATTTGGGTGCATTGTTTAAGGCGTCTGATGTGTAATCCTCAACACTTCAGGTCTCCAGCAGCCTCGGGATTTAACCGCTCGGCGTTAAGCCTCCATGTCACCTATTTATTTGACTGGGTTTGTCTCTGCCTGCCTGCGCATTATCCAAATTTGTCGTTTAACGTTGAGGGCGGCTGCGAGTGGCTTTGACACGGCGGGCGGTGTGTAGAAACGAGAAGCGGGACACAAAGAGTCACCCCAGCGTTAGGGGGATATCCCCAGCCTTGCCGTGTGACAGTTAGTTTAAGACGGAAAGGAAAGCCTTCAGTAAATGGAAGAGGCAACATGAGCAACGAGCCTCATGCCTCACCAACAGATTTCTGTTTGGTTGCGGAACTTCTCTCTCTCTGAAAATGAACTAACATTTTTTTGTCAGCCTTCAAGATTTCTGTCATCAAGACTTGTAGAGCCATGCGTGTTATTTAACAACAACAAAAAAGTATTTTTCTTCTTCTTCTATGGTTGACCTTCCGGGTTTCATTCCAGGCAGAAGTCAGCAGCATTTGTCATCCCTGTGAGATCCTGTCTAGGGGGCGCCGCACAGAGAGGAGTGGGCCTGGATTAGAATGGCTTTTTGTAAAAACCCAATTATACAGGAGAATTCTGATGGCTGGAATGGTTTTGAGCAAACGCGGGCCCCTGACCCCCCCCCAAAGACATTGGGGCCCGGTCGTGTTAGAACCGACGTGACGGGAGACGTGCACTGTTATTTTCCTGACACAAAGATTGCCTTGTGAAAAATGGTGTGTGCACGCCGAGCAGAACGACCACTCAATCCACTGTATATCACACCACACACAGGCCAGTGCACACACACATTGCACACGTTGCTGTCGGAAATGTCTGCATGTATAGAAAGCTACAAAGAGATGGCTGAAGATAGTAGGATAATTATGGCTGTGTGGGCTGGGTGTTGTCATATGAAGGCTGTGCTATTCTAGCATGCTGACTCAAGCCATTGTAGGGAACGGCAAGGGTGGCTTGAATACATTTTTATATACACACACATACTGTTAGGAGAGGGTTGTTATAATGTAATGTATTTCTAAGGGCCCTCAGATAAAACCCCTGTAAGTGTTTTATTTTATGTGGCTCCACAGTGGGCTTTAATAGCAGCCCAAAGTCAGAAACTTTGAAACGGCTTAATTGTGGGGCTACGGGTGCAGAGGAGGGCAGAAAAGGCCCATAAGTCATCAGCTATATCCCTCTATTGTACAAAGAGGGCTAAGGAGAGCACTGGACCATGAGCCTCATGGCTGTCAAGAGGAAATGGAGGCGGAAAGAAGGGGATCCATACGCTGCCTGCTCCACGTTCTCCGGCATGGCTTTACAGCTAAAATATGCCCAATTGAACGGAAACAATCTGGGCTTTTGTTTTTCTATCTAGCAACATTCCCGTGACATTTGAGGAATTGCATTAGGTGTAGAGGGAGAGGTGTCCCCCCCCCTTCTCTTTCTCTCTCTCTCCGGTTGAAATGGAGAGAAGAGGAATGCATATTTTAGTTCTGGTTGTGCTAGCTTCAAGACATTTCAAGTGTTTAACAGCTTTTTGTGGAGGATTACGTTTCCCCCTGGTATTTTTGATACTAATAGCCACTTGCATGTAAGTCTGATTTTACAGTATAAAGTATGGTAATAAAGGGGTAATGGTTAAGTTAATCTTCATTTTCACATAATTTGTTGATATATTCATTTTTGGTCTTATATTTATATATTAATCTGATAAGGACAGACCACTAAATGCAAATATTTACATTAGTTTGAGTCCCCCCAAAAATCCATGTGTTGAATAAATGTGATAATCTAGAGAACATAGATGTTTTTCCTTTTTTGTTTGTTTTAAAATAGCAACTCTCTAACACAGTTGTCACTCATGGTCTTCCTAGACCCATCACTCATAGTGTGGTGTGGTGCTGTGAGCTGGTGATTAGTTCTTTATAGGTAAGCCACATAACTGCTTCCTGTTTCTAGACCCACTGTACCTTGCAGGGTTGACCCTGTACTTTTTCTGCTGTGTATTTCCCTTCACCCCCCTCTGGGTTTTCTGGGCACCCGTGCCGTACATTTCCTCAGTTACACATCTTGACGTTATAATCAAGGACCAGATAAATTACGCTGTAGAAGATTTCTTTTCCTAATCTGGAACAAATTTAGTACAAAGTGGAACAATGTGGTACGTACCACTCTGCCGTGTCCGCCCACACACTACAGTGTGTAATAATTCAGCCTGTGATGTTTTCCTAGATCTCTTTTCTGTTACAGTTTGACCTCTGTGTGTACTGACCTCAGAGAGTCACACACATGAAGGTCCTTGGCTGATTTGTACCCGAAAAGAGTCTTTTGAGACTCAAAGGGCGACTCGGGGTCAACTAAAAGTTGTTGTTTTTTCTCGTGTTTTTTTTTTTTACGGAACCCATGGTTGCCGAGAGGTCTTCTTGAATAAATCACAATTAGCGAGCAGCCTTCGCTACGAAGCCACTCTGACTAATAGGAGGGTTATAAACGAAACTCTGAGAAAATAAATGTCACCAAACACCAGTCGCTCCTTATTTCCAACCTAATCAACAATGTCAGGAGAATAAATGCATTTCATTTTTTTTTTTAAGTTCATGTTATATTGTCTCCATTGTTTAGTATCCTTTAATCAGAATGGTGTTCAAATGTAAAGCTTTTCAAAAAATGCATCGATATACAGTTAAGATGAGCAGTTTTTCGGCTCTTTTAGCTTATCTGCACTTGAGTAATACATCTAAAGTGTACAAAAGGAAATCCAAAATGTAAATGTAATGTATTAGGTAAGACCAGTTCTACATCCAACGGTAACCCTGACATTGTTTGATGGATGTACCATAACGCAATGTATTCAGAAACGGATAAAAAGCGGTTGTGTTATATCACTGTACTATTTCTCAATAATGATATTAACAGGGCTGTCATAAATAGATATACCCATGTAATACACGTTAGTACTTGTCTTTATTTCTACGCTGGCTTGGCATTTGCTGAAGAGATTCAGCAAAACCAAGTTTCCCCCCAGCACTCTCCTCTCCCGTCTCTGGTTTGAGTTTCACGTCTCTCGCCGGCCTGATTGCCTGATAGTTTTAACATCCCTGCCCTCGTAGCCATCGGTGGGAGTGGCGTGTTAATCAAAGACACATGAGGAGCTAGCGTCCAAGCTTTGACATTCTGATTTCACTCATCAATTCTGGAGGGCTAATGTACAATATCTATCAGGTCAACAGATTAGCCTCTTCGAAAGCCTCGCACATTATATAAACCATTAGGTGAAAGGCAGTCGGGCACTAATCTACATCTCCTATGATAAATGGGTCCCTCCAACCAGAAGTCCTCGACTACAGATATGTCCTGGTAATGTTCTTTATTTTTTTTGTGGGCCGTAAATGAGGCCCAGAGTGCAGACCTTTGTGGCCGGGGCTTGAAAGGGTTAACGGAATGGTATGATCCACTGTAATGTTTCATCAGGTGCGGGAGGTTGAAACGGACAAGGCAGATATCCCAGTCCGTTGGACTGATGCCCGAGAACAGGCAGACATATTTTTTTTAAACAAGTGAAACACAAACTCTGTCCGAGTTTGGGGCTTTGAGCCACTCCCTTTGAATGGCGGCCGCGGAGACGTCAAAGAAATCCATTTCTCATTTTGAGGGATATCTCTATCAGCTGGCGTGTAGGCTTGCGAATCTTGGTCCATGTTAAACCCAGGGTCTGTCTCTTCAATGACGGCTGTATGTTTGAAGGTGACCAGTCTTGTTTTTATTATGGCCGTCTGTGTCAGGGAGGTTAGAAATGAGGGGGCAGAATAGAGTTGTCTGGTGAAAGGACTCTGATCAAAAGTGCCACTTCAATTTGAGCACAGCTGCGGCTAAGCCAAGGCTGGCTCGCTGTCCAGCCCGGCCGTTCACGTTCTCTTCTCCTCAGACTGGAATGAATGTGAAAACAATCGACTTCAGACAGTTGGGCCCGTCCATTTCTGATCCCAGCAGCAACTCCCACTCACTCAGTCAATGTGAGCTTTATCATACTGTAGTTTTGTCATGTTTCAGAAACTTATAGTTTAGCTTTTAGTTCACCGGCTCAATACTTTCTTCCTTCTGTGTGGGTCGACAAAAAATGTCATAATCTCGTTAAGAAGAACAAACCTTAGGTCAACCATGACAACATTGACTTCACAGAGAGTATTATTCAATTCTTACTGTCTTGTACTGTTAATTTGAATCACATTTGAAAAATAGGTTTCTTGATTGCATTGGCATAGGAAAGAGCAGTCCACTACACCTCTCCTAATTTGGCATTGAGGGGGTTTAGCAGCTTGGGGAACTCTATCCTCTGAGTTGCTGACAGTCCACAGCCTCCTGAGTCCCCACTAAGCAGGGTGTCGCGGTCAGAGAAAAGACTACCAGCTCCGTTTTGAGTAATCGTTGTGGTTTGAATTAGAATAGGGGAAACATTCTCTGAATAATGATTGCAAAACATTTTGCCTCAGCTGCCTGGGTGAAACTAAACACGCTGGTGTAAAACTTTTAAGCAGCTCTTATTTTCTCGCCCGTTTTAATATTGTAGCGCAGAGTTCATGGGAAACTCGCCCCGGGGTTACCTGCAGCCTTGCAAAGTGATGGGGGAAAAATTGTCATGGCCACAAGAATGTTTTTGTAGTTAGTTGAAATATGACTAACCTTGTCAAATGTCATTTTGAATGAGAAAGCAAACATATTTTAATCAACGTTTTTGAAGCGGGGCTTTTTAAACCGTTGACTCCGGCAGAAAGGGGTCAGCTAATTGCATCGTTTGATGTCATGTTTGGTCTCCCTCCCCATTTTGATGCCACTGCGTGGAAAGTTATACTCTCGCCCCTCCTCCTCACACACACACACTATTTCTTATATACACACACACACGCCAAGCAAATGGAAAACTACTGAAAGGTCTTAACATGCTCAACGCTGTAATCTTCTCCAAGTGTATGCTGCTATTTCCTGTCGGCCCTCTTCTCAACTTCAACCTCCAACTCTTCCCTGCATGTATCACCCTTCCCACACTGCTCTGACAGGACTGGAGGGGGACCAACAATGTCCCTCAGGGCTCGGTCCTAAGTCCATGTCAGTCTCCTGGCTGGCTCGCCACCACATCACCCCTGGTCTCTCTCCACACCATAGCTAAACACGGAGGGAGCGCTCCCTGCTATGCCCTCCAGCGGGCTCGGCTCAGTCTTTAACTACACAACGGCCCGTATCGCTTTGGCTCTCATAATTACTGTTTTAACAGCACAAGAGGAGGGGGAATATACATTGTAAATTGTGTTTGACAACGTGGGTTTAGTGGTTTTGTCGTGGCTTGTCTTGAGTTATTAGTCAGACTTCCACAGATAAGGCCTGATGCTGAACATACCATGGTGACCATTGTAGGAGCAGGGCCTTATCACTCCCATTGATTTAGGGCAAGCCCCCTGTGACAGAGGTCGCTGTGCACTAAAGCTATCCATCATCCAGGTTTGATTTCTGTTCAGGCCTGTCTCCAGGTTGTCTACATGTAGACAGTCTGCTTGACACGAGGGCGGAGGGTTGGGTTGGGAGGGTGGCGCAATGTGGAGTTTACGCAAACAGCCTGTTTTAAGACATACAAGTAGTGATCACTTAAAGGAACATGTGGTTATCGGTTGACTTGTGTATTTTAAATGGGTGATTAAGAGTGATTTGAACATGAGAAGGCCCTGTTTGTTTAGTTGGATTTAAAAGACTGGGCTGATCCATAGCCTATTTATCCCACCCTACAATGGCCTGTCAGATGTGGACCAATATTACCTTAATCCTTCATACCTCACAACAAGCTACATCTAATGCATTTATTTATCAGATATGTGACATAATTGTAAATTCTGATGCTTTTCCCACACTTTATTTCCCCAAGGCTCCAAAGCTGGAGGCTATCCCATATAGATATTTGCTTTTTGACATGTTTGAGATGTTCAGATTTTCCACTATTTAAATGCAAACGATAATTTTGTACCCAATGATAAATAATGTTATTCCTAAACTCTGTAGAACAGTATTTTCTCTTAGCAGGGGTATTTTCCCCCACTCGTCTCAAGATGGGTGTTTATTGCTGTTAGTGTCGTTCATGGCCAGACTTGTAACTTTTGGCTTAAATGTTGTATTTACTCTGGCGTCGATTTAGGAAATCATACTTTCAAATATGCTATGATTCGTAATATTGATTTGTCATGAAAGTTATTTATTGCACTTTTATTTTCCACAACTGCTGCAGAAGTCGTAAAGCTGTCAAAGACTGTCCTGGAGTGTGATTGTATTTTTTTTGGTACTTTTAGTGATTTTAAAAGGTTTTGAAATAGCTGTATTGAGTGCTTTAGAGAATGGTACTCCAGGCAGAAGGTAATGGCTTTGTTGGTTTTGTGGAAAATGTCTTTGTAGCCAACGTGTTATGGTGCTGCTCTGCTCACTCTCTCCCTTCAGAAGATGCCTTAAGTAATTATTCAGTCTAATCAAAACCGTGTCCAGTAGTTTGAGAACCCCTGGATTTATACGGTGGATTTCCGTTCAATACAAGGGCAGCTTAAAAATGTTTTATGGTTCTCTACTCACATTATATTCTCTCCTCAAGCCCCTCTAAAATGTGTCACATCCCATTTACACAAATGTGGATATGCTAAATTATCGAGGAGGGTTCTTATGCTGAATATCTTCTGGATATCTTGTTCCCTGCTCTTTTTTTCCCTCCAGTTTGCTGAGGGTTCGCTTGTTGGCTGGGGGGAAATGTAGGTCTTTAACTCTGGGAAGTTGTCTTGAATTTCCTCCCTTTCGGAAGATGATGTGTTTTTGCAATTCAAATATTTGCTCATTCTCCTCTCCAGCTCCGAGCCCCTTTGATGCAGGGAACTTCTATCAGGCCCAATGACAGTGTGAGTGTGCAGCCTGACAGCGCGAGAGGCAGAGCCACACTATTTCTAGCCGCATATTTAAATGGCAAGGAAATACAACATCTAAAATGCATGCAAATGACTGCATGTTTTGAATGCTGATATTTTGGTGATTTGGAGGCTTGCATATTCAGGTGGTGTACAATACGCGCAAAGCTTCAACCACGTTAATTTAGTTAATGTGGTGTGTGTGTGTGCTTGATCTCTTTCTAAACAAACGTTTCTCGAGAGGGGGCCCAGAATTTGGTAGATTTACTTTTGAGGAAAGGCTTGGTTCATGTTTTTATGGCCTGCTTTAAGTGGAAAGACACACTTTAGGGCTATACAGTAGGCCTATATTGAGGAGAAGATAACTGATGCTTTTGGGATATACGCTCATCACCTTGGTTCACTCAGAATGCCATTGATATCTCTGGTCACACCTGATCTATTTATTCAGACAAGATCTAAGAAAGATTCCAACCCCGTGGTCTCCTTTTCCTGTTATTCCATGTTTTTTCTGGATCATTTCCGTACAGGTTCTGGGAACGTGCACCATCTTTGCTATAGTGTCTGCAGGATTCTAAAAGCAGAGATACCCATATTCATGTCTTTATTGCCGGTTCTTGCCCTTCACCACAGACCAAACCCAAGACGCACAAAGCACTAAATGAGCCTACAGCGTCCTCCTCCTCCTCCTTAATGTACAGAAGATATAAAATAATGAATTGAATTGTCATCTCCACGACCAGCCGCTGCACTCCGCACCCTATAATTCCAACCTTTTCTCCCCCTCTTCCCCTCCTATTTTTTTTTCTCTAAACAGCAATTAATCTCATTTTTTTGTCCAATTTCCACCCCGCTCCTGAAGTCAGAGCGAGTCCCCTGTTTTGTTCCTCTTTGGCTTGGTTCCTGTGCATAGTCATTAAAGGCCCAATTAATGTCACCCTTTAGCTGAAGAGTGCTCATTTTTATTGGGGAGCTGACAGTCGCATCCATGAGTGGCGCAGTGTAATATGCATTAATTGCCCCGTAACACTGGTAATTACCAGTTCTTCAAGCCTCTCAGTAAACTGTCATGCCCAGACACGACTGCTTTGAAATAGATTACTCATTAGGGGGACCTGCCCTGTTTTCCAATGGGGGCTCACTGTGTTGCCATAAAAAAATAATTCTGGTGCTCTTGAACAAATAGTTGCCAAGAGCAATTTCCTATTACAACTTCCTGGTGACGGGTCCTCTTCTCTCCCTCTCTCTCTCTCTCTCTCTCTCTCTCCTCTCTGTTTGTGCTGCCGTTCCAGCCGTCACTGGAGGTGAGGGGTCAGTAAGGTTGAGACGGACGTCCATCACTGATCTTAAAGAAAGGAAAGACGTTTATTCATCATACATTCACCTGCTTTGGTGCTTTCATTTTCCCGTTTTGGGTTGAGCTTAGTTCTTATTCTCCAGTACTAATACTGTATTTTTTGGGTTGAGCTTAGTTCTTATTCTCCAGTACTAATACTGTATTTTTTGGGTTGAGCTTAGTTCTTATTCTCCAGTACTAATACTGTATTTTTTGGGTTGAGCTTAGTTCTTATTCTCCAGTACTAATACTGTATTTTTTGGGTTGAGCTTAGTTCTTATTCTCCAGTACTAATACTGTATTTTTTGGGTTGAGCTTAGTTCTTATTCTCCAGTACTAATACTGTATTTTTTGGGTTGAGCTTAGTTCTTATTCTCCAGTACTAATACCGTATTTTTAGCCCTGTTTAATTATACGCCGATTAAAGTCATCCTTTAACGAGTATAAGGAATATATAGGAAATTTCCGTTTCTTGTGCATTTCTTCACCACAGTCTTTGCAGATTTCTTGTTCAGATTGTGAGGTTGGCCTTACCTTGGGACTGTGTGGGCTCTGCTGATTGTCCTAAACCTAACGTTGTTGCTCACTTCACTAAATGTGCCCCACACATCACGTGACAGATAGGAAAGACTTGATACAGAGTGCAAATAAATGATAAACAGTTGGAAGGGAATAACATGGTGTTGACGTTGTCGTGATAAGATACTGTACTGGAGGAAGGACAGGCCAAATGAACAGGGTCAGCTATCGCACGTCCTCTACGGCTAAAGGTGTTGGCCTGGTTAGTCATGCTAGAAACAATATTTAGATTTCGCCAGAGCCTCGTAAATGCTCCAAGTGTGCACTGGGCAGGTTTCTCTCTCTTCCCCACTATTTTCACAAAACACCTTTTTGTCATTACTCATTTAGCTCAGCTAAGGAAATCCCAGTATGTGAAGACCATGAGAAAAGCCTCCCTTGTGCATACACAAGCGCACGACACACACACACACACACACACACCGCTTTTGTTTTATCTCCCTCATAGCACCTGCTTCAGGCAATCTGCTCCCACTCCTCTTAAATGAATGTTGTCACGACCCTTCAGATTCTCACCCGGCTATGTGCTAATGAAAGGAGATGGTACAATTTGAAGTGACCAGGTAGGAGCCAGCAGAGCCAGCAGTGCACAGCTGAACCAGGAAAAGGATAGGGCACACAGACACACTGGCAGGGAGACAAAAGACAAGCTAACCGTTAGTCCTCTCTCTCTCGCTGATATACGCATTAAGCTTGTCATTAATACCACCCAGATCTGTGTGTGTGTGTGTGTGTGGCGCACACACACACTTGCACGTGCTGCTCTGCGTTTATCTGTGTTGGTTGAGCACTTATTGAATTGTTTATGACAGGCTTAATTGGGCTAATTGAAGACATTAAGATTACCTGTCAGCCTTGTGTATTCAAACTACCCGTCCGTCTGACAACTAGTGACAAGTGAGGGACCCCGTAGCATCCGTCATGATGGCGCCGTTCCAAGCGGTAATGGGGACAATAGGGGCCACTCTAATTTGATGTGGACAGCCTCTACCACGCGTTGTGGCCAGTGGAGGGGAGGGGGGGGGGGGGATAGTTTGGCCTAATGGAGTCCCCTTTGGCATCCTGACAGACCGATGAGGCAATTTGAAGGGAAAAGTCAAAGGGGCTCCAGTGTTTAGGGACATGAGAGAGAAGCCATTCGAGGGCAGTGGCCTTCACAGGGTGAGAGACAGACGGAGGAGGGAGATGGGTGTGGGTCTGTGTGTGATAGCATACAGTGACCACCGAGCAGTATGTAGGATGCAATATCTTTGTCTCAGGACTGACAATTGTCATTTGCTCCAGCTAGTAAGTTATCGTCAACATATGTCAATGTCTAAACACTGCTCCAATGCAAGGCCTGTATTTAGCTCTATATCTGTAGATACTTCCTCAAGATGACAACTTTGGGCTTGGGTTGCCAGGTCTTAGCCAGAGAGCTTTCTATTCTTCCTGTCAGGGAATGTACTGCTGTTCTCTACTAGCCCCCCTCCTTTGTGTGCGTTATGTGTGTGTGTGGGGGGGGGGTTGCTTTGCGGTATCATCGCTATGACAGATCAACGCTCTCATCCCCGGAGATCCCCCTGTTTGTTTTTCCTTCTTTCCAAAAGGGGTTAAACTCTCAGGTTGACAACTCGCTAGACTCTCCACTGCCCTCCACCTGTCCCCCTTCATCCCCAAACCAGTGAAAATCAATACCAGATTGCCCGAGGACCACTGTTTTGGCGTCTGCCTGACCCCTGGATGTCCCCCCCTCTTTCTCTCTCCCGTTCTTTCATTACATATAGTGGTGTGTTTAACTTCCAGCCTGATCCCTCGCCTAATTAGTTTCGCTGGGTCCAGGTCGAGTAGTCTTTCTCTCCTTTCCTCTCTCTCTTCTCTCCTCTCTCTTCTATCCTCTCTCTCTCTCTCTCTCTCTCTCTCTCTCTCTCTCTCTCTCTCTCTCTCTCTCTCTCTCTCTCTCTCTCTCTCTCTCTCTCTCTCTCTCTCTCTCTCTCTCTGTGGCACTTTGAAGGGACACAGGCCTGGGAGTAATAAAAAGGGCAAATCCCCACACACATACACACTGACAGACGCACACACACACTCACTGATGCACAGACAGAAACCCCAGGAGTGGCTTGAGCAGGGATCTTTGTTTTGTTTTCTTAGCAAATTGTTTAAAACTACAATGAAATTTGATTTGCACCCCAGATCATCAGAGAAAACACTGGCGGTATCCCATGTAGCCCATCGCTAATGGAAAGTTGTGCTTGGACTAGTCCCAGGCCTGCTCTCTCTTCTGGGATAGTGTTGCATTTTGGGAGGCCTACTGATGACCACTACTGATGACAAGTGATAGGGTAAAGTCGATCTTATCGAGATATTATTTTTGATGATGTAGTGTTTTGACAGTATCGCAATATTATTTTTGTGCTAGTTTGCTGTACCTGCACCAAAACGCCAGTATTTTTCCTTCATAGCTTGTTCTCCATCTGCTTTTTAAATAGGGGGCAAATTTGTTTTCGAGACTTGTTTAAATGACCATTCAAAGCGTGTTTTCTCTTGTCCCTCTGCTGAAGACATATGGTGAGCAACATGTTTAGAATATCAAATCGTAGTAAAAATCACAGTATCATACCTTAATACATATACAATCGTGAGAAATTCAATGTATTGGTACCGAAGTATGGTGATAATATCATATGGTATTGTCCCTGGCAGTTCCCTGCTCTACTGATGACCTCAAATCCAACTGGCTCACGGTTAAACCACATGGAGTGACCACCATCCTGTTACAAAGTGGACATGAACATATATGTGTTTATACTGAACAAAACTATAAACGCAACATGAAAGATTTAACCAAGTTACAGTTCATATGTATAAGGAAATCAGTCAGTTAGAATACATTCATTAGGTCCTAATCTATGGATTTCACATGACTGGGAATACAGATATACATATGTTAGTCACAGATACCTTAAAATAAATGGGCCTCAGGGTGTTGTCACAGTATCTCTGTGCATTCAAATTGCCATTGATAAAATGCAATTGTGTTTGTTATCTAGTTTATGCCTGCCATACCATAACCCCACCACCACCATGGGGCACTCTGTTCACAATGTTGACATCAGCAAGCCGCTCGCCCATATGACTCCGTACTCTGTAGTCTGCGGTTGTGAGGCCGGTTGGAGGTACTGCTACATTTTCTAAAAGGACGTTGGAGGCGGCTTATGGTAGAGAAATGAACAACCACTTTTCTGGCAACAGCTCTGGTGTACATTCCTGCAGTCAGGACTCAAAACTTGAGACATCTGTGGCATTGTGTTGTGTAACAAAACTGCACATTTTAGGCCTTTTTATTGTAATGACCATGCTGTTTAATCAGTTTATTGATATGCCACACCTGTCAGGTGGATGGATTATCTTGGAAAAGTAGAAATGCTCACTAACAGGAATGTAAACAAATGTGTGCACGACAGTTTAGAGAAATCAGCTTTTTGTGTGTATGGACATTTTCTGGGATCTTTTATCTCAGCTCATGAAACTTCGGACCAACACTTTACATGTTGCGTTATTACTTTTCTTCTTCAGTGAAATGAAGTTATGTACTCTCTAGGAATATGTCGTCTTTGTAATATTTCAACTTTTGTTACTGTAGATAATATGGATCACGTTATCATTCAAGGTAAATAGTTGATTTAGCTAAGCCACTGATATCGGAGTACTTTTTGTGTTGTGTGTGTGTGTGTGTGCGTGCGTGTGCCGACCGCATGCCCAGGTGCTGCCGCTGGAGAGACCCAGCGACGTGTAGCCTTCTTGGCCTCCTCTCCCTGGGGCTACAAGTACCTTACAGGAATGTAAACAAAGTGCTGAGTAAGCAGACCACTTTCTGTGGACATTTATTCCTGCATCGTCCGCTCTAAATACCCAGGCACCCCAACCCGAGCTTGCCCCAGATTCTGCACAGAGCCGCCATACTAACCGCTAACTCCAGACTAGACCACGTTCCAAAGCTTACTGTCAAGCAGTGGATGGATGATACCACTCTAGTCTACATCTGTCAAGGAAACAGTCAAAGAGAAAGTCAACTTTTTATTTTCTCTCTATCTCCTCTTTTTTTGTCGTAGAAAGGGGCTTGTTCGCAGCACCAGCTCATTAGGTGTGTAGCTGGAAGCAATATGGGCTGGAAAGAGAAGTTCAGATGGCTGAGTGCTGACATGTTGATTTAGTAGTGGTAACGCGACTGTGCACTTCCAAAGGTGCTGACTTGGACAAAAGCCAGGCCTGGTTTCTCCCAGGGAGACTCTAGGAGGGCTGCACTCTAAATTTGGGTTGGCCTTCTCTAAGATGGAAAGGCCTCGGGGCCTCCAGACAACAAACATTCACACCTCCCTGTATGCCCTGCTATTGATTCAGCCTTCATTAAAGCAGTATAGGGGGATTGAATATGTGTCACGCTTACCTTGATCATGCTCTGACAGAGGGCTTAAGCTCTGTGTATTGTGCATATTGTTTCACCGGCAGGAAATGCAAACGTCCAAAGCAAACTGAGTAAGCTGAGTGAGTGGCGTGGTGAGGCTGAGTCGGATAGATCCATTCCATGTGTGTGATTTGTCTTTGAGTTCCTAAAGTGTGCTACAAGCCTATCAGCAGCATAAGGTCAGGTCAGGCCTTCTGAGACCAGACCAGAGCTAGACCATGGAGGCTATGTGTGTGTGCTGGATGTTTATCTCTGCAGATTAGTGGGAGGTAGAGGACACACACACATGCAAGTTTGCACACAGTCATTTGACCTCAGACACACACAACCTGTACACCCTCTGAAACACACTTGTATATACTCCTTGCACCCCACACAGCGTGCCCTGGCTGCCCCAGCAGGGCCAGATTGGGTTACAGTCCAAACTGTTGTTGATTAGGGCCGTGGCTGTAGAGCGGGCTCATCCCAAATTGAAAACACATTAGCAGGCAGGGTTAAGGGCAGGATTAGGGCCTGGGCCTGGTGCCGTGCCGGTGCAGTGCGGACACAAAATGGACGCCCTTTGACTGGGCTTCCCCAGAGACTGATGGTAATTATTAGCCGGGGCTTCTGGGAGTTCACAGTAACTGGTTAAAGGAACGTGTATCCCCCTGACACTGTCGTCTGCATCCCCCCCAGCACACCAGGACACTTCCTGTCTCTGAGCAGGATTTAGAGACATGGGGATTCATTAAAGAGCCGAGGGGGGACTGTATACATCTCACAATTAGCACAAGGGCCAGTGTTTAGTTTTGGAGCTTAATAGGCCTTGTCTGAACACAATGAAAACATAGCTTTTCTTTATTTTTTATTGGATTCGTTCTGACATTTCTTGATTTAAATATATATATATATATATATATATATAATGTACAGTACCAGTCAAAAGTTTGGACACAGCTACTCATTTGAAGGGTTTTTCTTTATTTTTACTATTTTCTACATTGTAGAATAATAGTGAAGACATCAAAACTATGAAATAACACATATGGAATCATGTAGTAACCAAAAAAGTGTTCAACAAAACAAAATATATTTTATATTTGAGATTCTTCAAAGTAGCCACCCTTTGCCTTGATGACAGCTTTGCACACTCTTGGCGTTCTCTCAACCAGCTTCACCTGGAATGCTTTTCCAACAGTCTTGAAGGAGTTCCCACATATGCTGAACAGTTGTTGGCTGCTTTTCCTTCACTCTGCGGTCCAACTCATCCCAAAACATCTCAATTTGATTGAGGTCGGGTGATTGTGGAGGCCAGATCATCTGATGCAGCACTCCATCACTCTCCTTCTTGGTCAAATAACCCTTACACAGCCTGGAGGTGTGTTGGGTCATTGTCCTGTTGAAAAACAAATGATAGTCCCACTAAGTGCAAACCAGATGGGATAACGTATTGCTGCAGAATGCTGTGGTAGCCATGCTGGTTAAGTGTGCCTTGAATTCTAAATAAATCACGGTGTCACCAGCAAAGCACCATCACACCACCTCCTCAATGCTTCACAGTTGGAAAGACACATGCAGAGATCATCTGTTCACCTACTCTGCGTCTCACAAAGAAACGGCGGTTGGAACCAAAAATCTCAAATTTGGACTCATCAGACCTAAGGACAGATTACCTCTGGTCTAATGTCCATTGCTCGTGTTTTTTGGCCCAAGAAAGTCTCTTCTTATTATTGGTGTCCTTTAAATCAAATAACATTTTATTAGTCACATGCGCCGAATACAACAATTGTAGACCATACAGTGAAATGCTTACTTACGAGCCCCTAACCAACAATGCAGTTTCAAAAAATACAGATAAGAAAAAGAGATAAAAGGAACAATGAATTAAAGAGCAGCAGTGAAATAACAATAGCGAGACTATATACAGGGGATACCGATACATAGTCAATGTAGGTTATATGAGGTAGTATGTAGATAGAGTTATTAAAGTGATGATGCATAGATGACAACCGAGAGTAGCAGTGGCGTAAAGAGAGGGGGGCACACAGCAAATAGTCTGGGTAGCCATTTGACTAGATGTTCAGGAGTCTTATGGCTTGGGGGTAGAAGCTGTTTTAGAAGCCTCTTGGACCTAGACTTGGGGCTCCGGTACCGCTTGCCGTGTGGTAGCAGAGAGAAAAGTCTGACTACGGTGGCTGGAGTCTTTGACAAAAATGTTAGGGCTTTCCTCTGACACCGCCTGGTTTAGAGGTCCTAGATGGCAGAAAGCTTGGCCCCAATGATGTACTGGGCCGTACTCACTACCCTCTGTAATGCCTTGCGGTCGGAGGCAGAGCAGTTGCTATACCAGGCAGTGATGGTGCAGCTGGAGGATCTGAGGACCCATGCCAAATCTTTTCAGTCTCCTGAGGGGAAATGGGTTTTGTTGTGCCCTCTTCATGACTGTCTTAGTGCGCTTGGATCATGTTAGTTTGTTGGTGATGTGAACACCAAGGAACTTGAAGCTCTCAACCTGCTCCACTGCGGCCACGTCGATGAGAATGGGGGCATGCTCGGTCCTATTTTTCCTGTAGTCCACAATCATCTCCTTTGTCTTGATCATGTTGAGGGAGAGGTTGTTGTCCTGGCACCACACGGCCAGGTCTCTGACCTCCCTATAGGCTGTTTCATAATTGTCGGTGATCAGGCCTACCACTGTTGTGTCATCAGACAATTTAATGATGGTGTTGGAGTCGTGCCTGGCCATGCAGTCATGAGTGAACAGGGAGTAGAGGAGGGGACTGAGCACACACCCCTGAGGGTTTTGATGATCAGCGTGGCGGATGTGTTGTTACCTACCCTTACCACCTGGGGGTGACCCGTCAGGAAGTCCAGGATCCAGTTGCAGAGTGAGGTGTTTAGTCCAAGGGTCCTTAGCCTATTGATGAGCTTTGAGGGCACTATGGTGTTGAACGCTGAGCTGTAGTCAATGAATAGCATTCTCGCGTAGGTGTTTGTTTTGTCCAGGTGAGAAAGGGCAGTGTGGAGTGCAATGGAGATTGTATCTTCTGTGGATCTGTTGGGGCGATATGCAAATTGGAGCTGGTCTATGGTTTCTGGGTTGATGGTGTTGATGTGAGCCATGACCAGCCTTTCAAGGTACTTCATGGCTACAGACGTGAGTGCTACGGGTCGGCAGTCATTTAGGCAGGTTACCTTAGTGTTCTTGGACACAGGGACTATGGTGGTCTGCTTAAAACACGTTGGTATTACAGACTCGGACAGGGAGAGGTTGAAAATGTCAGTAAAGACACTTGCCAGTTGGTCTACGCATGCCCGCAGTACACGTCCTGGTAATCCGTCTAGCCCTGCGGCCTTGAGTGTTGACCTGTTTTAAAGGGCTTACTCACATCAGCGACGGAGAGCGTGATCACACAGTCTTACAGAACAGATGGTGCTCTCATGCATGTTTCAGTGTTATTTGCCTCGAAGCGAGCATAGAATGAGTTTAGCTTGTCTGGTAGGCTTGTGTCACCTGGCAGCTCTCGGCTGTGCTTCCCTTTGTAGTCTGTAATGGTTTGCAAGCTCTGCCACATCCGACGAGCGTCAGAGCCGGTGTAGTACGATTCGATCTTAGTCCTGTATTGACGCTTTGCCTGTTTGATGATTCGTCGGAGGGCATAGCGGGATTTCTTATATGCTTCCGGGTTCCCGCTCCTTGAAAGCGGCAGCTTTAGCTCAGTGCGGATACTGCCTGTAATCCATGGCTTCTGGTTGGGGTATATACATATGGTCACTGTGGAGACAACGACATCTATGCACTTAATGATGAAGCCGATGACTGATGTGGTGTACTCCTCAATGCCATCGGCGGAATCCCGGAATATATTCCAGTCTGTGCTAGCAAAACAGTCCTGTCGTTTAGCATCTGCTTCATCTGACCACTTTTTTTATTGATCTTCTCACTGGTGCTTCCTGCTTTAATATTTACTTGTAAGCCGGAATCAGGAGGATAGAATTATGGTCAGATTTGCCAAATGGAGGGCGAGGGAGATCTTTGTATGCGTCTCTGTGTGTGGAGTATAGGTGATCCAGAGTTATTTTTCCTCTGGTTGCACATTTAACATACTGATAGAAATTTGGTAAAACGGATTTAAGTTTCCCTGCATTAAAGTCCCCGGCTACTATCAGCGCTGCCTCTGGGTGAGCGTTTTCTTGTTTGCTTATGAAGGAATACAGCTCATTCAATGCTGCCTTAGTGCCAGCCTCTGACTGTGGTGGTATGTAAACAGCTACAAAGAATACAGATGAAAACTCTCTTGGTAGGTTGTGTGGTCTACAGCATATCATGAGAAACTCTACCTCAGGTGAGCAATAGCTCACGACTTCCTTAGATATCATGCATAGAACAGCATGCACCAGCTGTTGTTTACAAAAATATATAGACCACCGCCCCTTGTCTTACCAGACACCGCTGTTCTATCCTGCCGGTACATCGTATAACCAGCCAGCTGTATGTTGATGTTGTCGTCGTTCAGCCATGACTCCGTAAAGCATAAGATGTTACAGTTTTAAATGTCCCGTTGGTAGTTTTTAAATCTTCTGCGTAACTTGTTGATTTTATTGTCCAAAGATGGTACGTTTGCTAGCAGAATGGAGGGTAGTAGGGGTTTATTTGATCGCCTGGAATTCTCAGAAGGCATCCGGACCTTCGGCTCCTCTTTCTCCGCCTCCTCTTCATGCAGATCACGGGGATCGGGGCTTGTTCCTGAGGAAGCAGCGTATCCTTTGCGGTGGGCTCGTCAGTGTCATGAAAGGATAAAGAGGATTCTGCTAGTCCGACTAATTGCAGTACTGATTTCTAGAAGTTATTTTCAGACATGAGACGGTAGCGGCAACATTATGTACAAAATAAGTTAAAAAATGTAATAAAAAGTTGCAAACAAAAAAACAATCGGCTGGGGGCACTTAAAACGTCTGCCATATTCTTCGGCGCCATCTTAGTAGTGGTTTCTTTGCATCAATTAGACCATGAAGGCCTGATTCACGAAGTCTCCTCTAAACTGTTGATGTTGAGATTTCTGTTCCTTGAACCCTGTGAAGCATTTATTTGGGCTGCAATTTCTGAGGCTGGTAACTCTAATGAACTTATCCTCTACAGCAGAGGTAACTCTGGGTCTTCCTTTCCTGTGGCAGTCCTCATGAGAGCCAGTTTCATCATAGCGCTTGATTTTTGTGACTGCACTTGCTTGACTGACCTTCCTGATTGACTGACCTTCATATCTTAAAGTAATGATGGACTTTAGTTTCTCTTTGCTTATTTGAGCTGTTCTTGCCTTAATATGGACTTGGTCTTTTACCAAATAGGGCTATCTTCTGTATACTGTACCACCCCTACCTTGTCACAACACAGCTGATTGGCTCAAAAGCATTAAGAAGGAAATAAATTCCACAAATGAACTTTTAACAAAGCACACCTGTTAATTGAAATGCATTCCAGGTGACTACCTCATGATGCTGGTTGAGAGAATTCCAAGAGTGTGCAGAGCTGTCATCAAGGCAAGGGGTGGCTACTTTGAAGAATCTCAAATGTAAAATATATTTGGATTTGTTTAACACTTTTTTTTTTGGTTACTACGTGATTCCATATGTGTTATTTCATAGTTTTGATGTCTTCACTATTATTCTACAATGTAGAAAATAGTACAAATACTGAAAAACCCTTGAATGAGTAGGTGTGTCCAAACTTTTGACTGGTAGGTGCTTCAGGAAGCATGGCGTGAAATATCTTCAGATTACCTCAACAAATTGACAACTAGAACGACAAAGGTCTGCAAGCACTAATTGCTGCAAATGGAAGATTAATTGACGAAGGCAAAGTTTGAAAGACACAATTATTATTTCAATAAAAATCACAACTTATAACCTTGTCAACATCTTGACTATATTTCTTATTCCCTTTGCAACTCATTTCATGTATGTTTTCATGGAAAACGAGGACATTTCTAAGTGACCCAAACTTTTCAACAGTAGTGTGTGTGTGTGGGTGTGTGTGTGTGTGTGTGTGTGTGTGTGTATATATATATATATATATATATATCTATACAATTTAATTTGTATATTGTGTCCTTTTTGACATTTTACTGCGTTGTTAGGTGCTAGTAACGTAAGCATTTTGCTGCACCCCCCTACATCTGCTAAACTGTACACGACCAATAAACTTTGATTTGACGAATTAGTGAATTAGTCAAATACTGATCTTTCACTCAACACAAGATTTAAGTGTGTGTTGAGTAAAACAACTCCGACACGACTCAGAGTTACAAGATTAAACTGTCCCTGGTTGTTGGAAGTGCTACTCGTTATTCCTTTGTTACATGAGAGACAAAATGCATTCTAAAGGCATCATCTCCTAATGAATTCCTACTCAGCATATCATAATGGAAGGGGTTGGTCCATTCTGGTGATGTAGTGCCATTCCCGGGGTGACGGGGAACACATCTCTGGGAGAGATCAGGTGAACTCCCCATCACATGACACTTGATCCAGTGAGGTAGAGGGGGAGAGAGCGAGATAAAAAAGTGAGAGAGTTGGAAAGGGCAAGAGAGGGACAGAGAGAAAGAGGAGCGTGAAAGATGGAGGGCGAGAGAGAAATGGAGAGCGATGGAAAGAGAAAGAAGAGTTTAATGCGTCCGCAGTGGATGGATGAAGATCTGTGCTGTAGCCATAGACCACCAGCTTGTGTACTGTGCTCTCTCTGGTATGTTCTGATGAGGACATCATGGTAGGTTAGCTTGTTGTATGACCGCCCCCTCTGCTCCGAACACAAAGCAGACAGGACCAAGGCCAGACCGCCGGTTGTTTTGGTTTTTCTCCTCAGCCAAAACAGGGGTGTGTGTGTCAGAGCACGTCAGACCATAATGCAGCAGATCTGAAAGGAACCCGACACACACGCACATACACAGGTCACCCTGATATGCGATTCTACTTGAGCTTGGGTACAAGATGAGTTAGTGGTCTCACTAAGCATTAAACATGCATTGAGACCTCTTCTTCTCAGGGTTGACTGTGTTTGGTGCCTAACTAAGACCAAATGGCCGGAAAGTGCAGCTACAGTGTAGCGTGGTTTTCCACTGCACGAGCCTGGTCAAATCCATTCCTTACTGTGGAATATGTGTCTGTAGGTACAGTTGAAGTCGTAAGTTTACATACACCTTAGCCAAATACATTTAAACTCAGTTTTTCACAATTCCTGTGAATTCCCAGTAAAAATTCCCTGTCTTAGGTTAGTTAGGATCACCACTTTTATTTTAAGAATGTGAAATGTCAGAATAATAGTAGAGAATGATTTATTTCAGCTTTTATTTCTTTCATCACATTCCCAGTGGGTCAGAGGTTTACATACACTCAATTAGTATTTGGTAGCATTGCCTTTAAATTGTTTAACTTGGGTCAAATGTTTCAGGTAGCCTTCCACAAGCTTCCCACAATAAGTTGGGTGAAGTTGGCCATCTATTTTGTGAAGTGCACCAGTCCCTCCTGCAACAAATCACCCCCACAACATGATGCTGCCACCCCCGTGCTTCACGGTTGGGATGGTGTTCTTTGGCTTGCAAGCCCCCCCCCCCCCCCCCCTTTCCTCCAAACATAACGATGGTCATTATGGCAAAACAGTTCTATTTTTGTATCATCATACCAGAGGACATTTCTCCAAAAAGTATGATCTTTGTCCCCATGTGCAGTTGCAAACCATAGTCTGGCTTTTTATGGCGGTTTTTGAGCAGTGACTTCTTCCTTGCTTTCAGGTTATGTTGATATATGACTCGTTTTACTGTGGATATAGATACTTTTGTAGCTGTTTCCTCCAGCATCTTCACAAGGTCCTTTGCTGTTGTTCTGGGATTGATTTGCACTTTTCGCACCAAAGTACGTTAATCTCTAGGAGACAGAACGAGTCTCCTTCCTGAGTGGTATGACGGCTGCATGGTCCCATGGTGTTTATACTTGCATACTATTGTTTGTACAGATGAACGTGGTACCTTCAGGCGTTTGGAAATTCCTCCCAATGATGAACCAGACTTGTGGAGGTCTACAATTTTTTTTCTGAGGTCTTGACTGATTTCTTTTGATTTTCCTGTGATATCAAGCAAAGAGGCACTGAGTTTGAAGGTAGGCCTTGAAATACATCCACAGGTACACCTCCAATTGATTCAAATGATGTCAATTAGCCTATCAGAAGCTTCTAAAGCCACAACATAATTTTCTGGAATTTTCCAAGCTGTTTAAAGGCACAGTCAACTTAGTGTATGTAAACTTCTGACCCACTGGAATTATAAGTGAAATAATCTGTAAACAATTGTTGGAAAATGACTCATGTACACAGTAGATGTCCTAACAGACTTGCCAAAACTATTGTTTGTTAACAAGAAATTTGTGGAGTGGTTGAAAAATTTGTTTTAATGACTCCAACCTAAGTGTATGTAAACTTCCGACTTCAACTGTATATGTGTTCGTTTTGCACATATTTCATACAGTGTTCATTCGGGCTCTCATCCACAGGCTGTCCTGTTGTATCCGTTAATGAACCTGATAGAATCATCATCATTACGATCGTCCACTTCTCCCCAGCTAGCACCGTGTCAGCCTTATTAGATGAGTCTAAATCTGGCCCTCCATCTCAGTTATCACAGACAGGCCAGGCCTGCTGCTTATTACATGTCTCAGTCCTACTCTCACCCATAGAGGCCAAGTGATTAGTACACCAGAGCAGGGTAATGAGCTTTAGTAGTTTGATACAATTATAACATCCAGATTCGGCTGGAGACGATCCTCGCTACCCTCCATGTATTAACCAGGTTATCAGTACAGCTGATAGGCTTTATAGGGTTGCAGAGAGTGATAAGATTAAAAGACGCTAGTTGGTGTCAGAAGTGGGATCCTGGTAGGAAGGCGTTAGGGTTGTGAAGGGTGATATGGGGGCTGTAAGTGGTAGTTTTTGGAAGGCGTTAGGGTTGTGAAGGGTGATATGGGGGCTGTAAGTGGTAGTTTTTGGAAGGCGTTAGGGTTGTGAGGGGTGATATGGGGGCTGTAAGTGGTAGTTTTTGGAAGGCGTTAGGGTTGTGAAGGGTGATATGGGGGCTGTAAGTGGTAGTTTTTGGAAGGCGTTAGGGTTGTGAGGGGTGATATGGGGGCTGTAAGTGGTAGTTTTTGGAAGGCGTTAGGGTTGTGAAGGGTGATATGGGGGCTGTAAGTGGTAGTTTTTGGAAGGCGTTAGGGTTGTGAAGGGTGATATGGGGGCTGTAAGTGATAGTTTTTGGAAGGCGTTAGGGTTGTGAGGGGTGATATGGGGGCTGTAAGTGGTAGTTTTTGGAAGGCGTTAGGGTTGTGAAGGGTGATATGGGGGCTGTAAGTGGTAGTTTTTGGAAGGCGTTAGGGTTGTGAAGGGTGATATGGGGGCTGTAAGTGATAGTTTTTGGAAGGCGTTAGGGTTGTGAAGGGTGATATGGGGGCTGTAAGTGGTAGTTTTTGGAAGGCGTTAGGGTTGTGATGGGTGATACTGTGGTAGAAGTGTGACGGGATAAAGAAGGGTTCTAAAGTTGAAGCAGATAGTGGGGCTAGATTTGTGTTGGGCAATATAAGGTCATGACTGTTTTTGCTGTCAGAAGTGGGATCCTTGCTGTCGGAGCATGGGATTATGGGAAGGGATTTGGGGTTCTAAGGTCATGTGATTAGCATGCTTAACAGTACATGGTTGTTTATGGGGTTGGGTCGACTGTTTCTTGGCCAGTTTCTTGTATTTCAGGCTATACGACATGAGCAGAGCCTTGACCAATGACAGCCAAGGTCAGAGGTCCCAGGGCAAGTCCTACTCTCAGGGTCACAGAGGTTTCCTGATAAACTCCATAATCGCCTCTAATCTCCCTTGCTCCTATTGGCATTACGCCGGTGGGCATAAACTCCCCTTCCCTCCATCCCCCTCTCCACCACAAACAGTTATAGAGGAATAAGAACCAAAAATAGGCTTAGGTGGTGGGTGTGGTGCCCCAGTCTTGGTGTGTTTTTATTTTTTTATATATATAATATTTGTAGCATTTTCAGGCCAATTTTCTGCAATTCTCAGATGTTCTTCATGGAGCCGAGATTATACATTTTTGCAAGTACATTTCCTGCAATTCTATACATTTAGCCATGGAGCTGAGAGAAACTCTTGCTGTTTTAAAGATAATTTCCTGCAATTCTATACATTTTAGCAATGGAGCTGAGAGAAACTGTTGCTTTTTTAAAGATAATTTCCTGCAATTCTATACATTTAGCCATGGAGCTGAGAGAAACTGTTGCTGTTTTAAAGATAATTTCCTGCAGTTCTATGCAATTTTAATGCTGTTTTATTTTGCTCAAACTTAGTAACAAAATAAATCATATTAAATTGATTGTTTTCAATTCCACTGTCTATCTAGCTTTTATTTTGGTGATGGTTAGTTATCGAAGATAATATTATAAATAAAGATATAGGTCCATTATCATTTCACATACTTTGAGTTTTTTTGTATTCATTTTTTACAGTTTGTACTTAAGCATCCCAACAACAACAAAAATCCCTGACGTCACGTCCCATTTCCAAGCCCCATCGACAGGAGGGGTGGAAAGGCATAAAAACTGTGGGGCGAGTTGTTTTATTTTGTATTGCCCTCTATTCCACCTTAATTACGGCGATTTGGAGGCTGATCATTGGCTCTGGCCCCCTGATATTTTTATTTGACATACCTGAGCAGAATTGAATGTTTCCAGAACCATGAAGGAGGGAGGAGGAGAAGAGAAGAGGTGGTGATGTGGGTTCTGTTGGTTGGCTGACTTGATTGTTCACCTTGTGTTATTTATGAACAGTCGGGCAGCAACACATGGGGGGGGGGGGGGGTTGCTTATTTACTGCCTGCTTCATTGGAGGCCACCTCTTTGGGCCGAATCAGACATTTAAATATCCTGTTTGTGGATAGGCTGGCCAAAGAGCCTTTATTATCAGTGCTGTGCTGTTATCATTGGGCTGACTGACGCAGGCAGTCCTCCAGACTGGGCTATTGAAATGTGCAGGCAGTATGTACAGACAAATGCAGGGTTCTCAAGGAGGCCGTATCGGCTGGCTTACAGACCTGGAGTTCCACCGCCCAATTCAAGCCCTATAAATAAACCCCTATTAATCAGCCACCCACAGCAACAACTGACCATGGCTGTAAAGGCTGGTTTGGTCATCTCTCACACATACACTCTCTCTCTCTGTCTCTCTCTGTCTGTCTCTCGGTCTGTCTCCCATCCCTTCTGTTTCCTCCCCTCTTTCTCTACCTCTATTCATCCCATTCTCTCTGTCTTTTACTTAGTCACTCTCCAACTTCTTCCCTAAAGGGGTTGAGCAGGTTCCAGACCTGTATTTCAAGGGAGAGAGAAAAAGAAAAGAATCCCCTGACTTAGCTCATGTTTGGCTGTGCCTTTACCAGTTTACCTTGCGACCTGATGTATGGACCGGCCAACAAAGACGTCTTTGTGTGTAGACCTCAACCCTGTAAGGTTCACCGTCATGTAGGGACTTATGCTATCTGAATCATTTCAGGGACATTTGTTGAAACAGTTTTGTTGGTAATGTAGAATGAGAGGAAAGTATGGTAAAGTCGGGGGTAATTTTGTCTTCATTTCGGTTACATTGCGGTGGTAATTTATAAACCAAATAGTGTCGAATAAACGTGTTTTCTTGTGCAGATTTATCAGAACCGCCTCACTATTCTTGACACGTCAAATGAACCTTGATCTTTGTTTCTTTTTGGAATGTTAAAGGCTGAAATATAGGCCTTGCTCTCTGACATCCAGGGACATTCACAGAGTGTACTGTGGTGCTACTAAGAAATCAAATAAAACATTTTTATAACTTTCCATTAGAACTACTGTGGAGAGGTTGAATCTGACATGTGGAGGGCTGCAATTAGTCAATTAATTACGCTACAATTGTCTATGAGCACATGCTAGTGTGTGTGTGTGTGTGTGTGTGTGTGTGTGTGTGGCAGCAGCACTAATACTACTCTCTGTACACCTCTATTTGCATCTTTTTTGTTCCTAAGTGCTGTGCTCTCATTAAGCTGCTGTTCTAAGCAGCATGGCACCTGCTTTCAGAGAGAACCCACACCACCCGCTCGTTAACGCTAACGACAGACAGTGTGCCTGGCAGTCCCAATCTCCGCCCATCCTGACTTGTCAAGCCAAGTGTCCCCACTCGCTGAAATTAGCTACATTTCACAAACAATTTCACAAACTCGTTATGCAGTTAGGTGTTTATTGGAAGATCGCCGACTTTCCCCTGAGCGGCGGATAATACGCACCCGCTAGGTTAAGGAGAGAGGCAGCCCCCATAATAAGCCGCAATTACAGAAACTGGAGCCTCGAATCGGTTTACAATTCATTACCATGCTCCTTTAGAGGAGTTTTATAATTCATTACCATGCTCCTTTAGAGGAGGTTTATAATTCATTACCATGCTCCTTTAGAGGAGGTTTATAATTCATTACCATGCTCCTTTAGAGGAGTTTTATAATTCATTACCATGCTCCTTTAGAGGAGGTTTATAATTCATTACCATGCTCCTTTAGAGGAGGTTTATAATTCATTACCATGCTCCTTTAGAGGAGGTTTATAATTCATTACCATGCTCCTTTAGAGGAGGTTTATAATTCATTACCATGCTCCTTTAGAGGTTTATAATTCATTACCATGCTCCTTTAGAGGAGGTTTATAATTCATTACCATGCTCCTTTAGAGGAGGCTTATAATTCATTACCATGCTCCTTTAGAGGAGGCTTATAATTCATTACCATGCTCCTTTAGAGGAGGCTTATAATTCATTACCATGCTCCTTTAGAGGAGGTTTATAATTCATTACCATGCTCCTTTAGAGGAGGTTTACAATTCATTACCATGCTGCTTTAGAGGAGGTTTATAATTCATTACCATGCTCCTTTAGAGGAGGTTTATAATTCATTACCATACTCCTATAGAGGAGGTTTATAATTCATTACCATGCTCCTTTAGAGGAGGTTTATAATTCATTACCATACTCCTTTAGAGGAGGTTTATACATTGAGTTTTGTAAGAGTTTCTGTTTATTTTTGACTTTGTCCAATGAAAATACCTGGGCCCCATCGTTTGTGGTCTCCAACCGTACTTACTTAACCTCGACCCCATGTTACGACCCTTGACCCTTTGCTTACCTCACCACCTATCCTCCGTCAGCACCAGTATTATTGTTCTAGAGCTAGGCCTTGCTCTGGGATTTTACTTTAACGTCCTCCACTAGTATTGACTCTTATTAATTCAGAGTAGGAGTCAAAACCCATTTGGTTCCCCTGTGCTTATAATTTAGCTTGTTTCAATTTGTGCCTGGCCTCCCCTGACAAACCATGGCTGTGATGTATCGTACATCGCTGTACGCGTTATCTGTTGACGTACAGTTTTAACCTTTTCAGAAGGTTGCCTCTCCCCTCTCTATGAACCGTTCCCCCCTCTCCTCTTCTCCCGGCCCCCCTCGCCAAGCGATGAGTACATACAGTACAGGAAAGAGGAGCGTAACCCCTTCTTCAGAGTCATCTAATGTAAATGTTTAGGTTTTGATTCCATAACAATTCCATAAAGAGAGTTGTGGTGCTGCCCGTGCCGTGGCTGGTTGGAATATGAGGGGGAAAGGAGGTCTGAGCCTGCCCTGTGTGGAGTGAATAGGCTGAGCTATGTGTGTGACTTTGCGGTGAACTTGCCGTTTACATCTGTGGGCTTTCTCTGGGGCTGTTAGCTTTGGCCCGTTGGTTTGCTCACAGATACAGGGCCGTAAATCACACACTGTAAAACAGGGAATGCAGGACGGGGGTGCAGGAGTGTACTGCTTTTAGGGGCTGCTACAGGAAGAGGGAGTGTGTAGGCCTACATGTGTGTACATGCTTTATGTGTGCCAGTTGGTTGACCAGGAATACATTTTGCATGCATTCCTTGAAAGTGTAAATGTAACTATAGTGTGATGTAAAGGCTGATGTCATGACACCTGACTACCTCTGCAGGTTGTGCAGGGCTTTACGCTGACCTTTTTTACAAGGAGCACGTGTGTGCCTAAGTTGAAAAATGTAGGAGCACGTAAAGAAATGTAGGACCACAATGAAAATGTGAAGTCCAGGTCGCACGGCAAAAATATATTTAGGCGCATGTGCGTGTAAAATGTTCACACTGGAGCGCTCTGTTGTGGTTATTTACATCGCTAAGATGTCTTGTCACACACAGGTCAGAGGTCAACGAGACGATTATTTATAATCACACCTATGCAGTATCACCAAGCACATAACTTACAGTTGCTACTATTCTGAGCATTAGTGTTCCTATCCTTCTGTGGTGTTGGCTGGGGTTGTTACTTTTAATAGGCTGTGATTTGATGATTGATCGCGGAACCTTCCAAGGTTATGAAGGTTTTATGAACTCTGCCTTTGGGCTGAACTTCCTGGTTCACTCTCTGCAGCCCCTTTGGGCAGCTTCCTGTCTGGCTCTTCAGAGACGTCTTCAGAGACCTCAAAACACCCTTTACTGTCTGAGGATAGAGTGTCAGGAACCAGATTGCCTTACTTCACTGTTCACTCCCAATCTGTTTTTGTGCGCAAAGGGGGCTGCTCTCCCGAACCTGAAAGTTCAACTGTGACATGACTTTATGCATGGCGGCTAGAGTTCAAAGAATAGGTATGATCTGCGCTACACATAGGGGGCCACTGGCAGATCTTTGGGGTGTAATAAATAGCTTGGAAGATGATTTATCACATGTCAGGGAGAAGCAGTGAAATAGCGCAATGCTTCTCCAGCCACACTGCCATTTTAATTGCTTCCGAGCCTTTTCAATGGGGCTCAGGATATGTGATGGGGCCAATAAAACACGACGCTGCGACGAGAGCTAGACAGAAAGAGGTGTGTGTGGGGGGGGGGGGGTGTACATTTGAATATTGTCTGAACTTGACTTTTCCTCGGCTGCTTGGCGAGTCGTCATTATTCGTTGTGCTTTGGAACAGCACCGTGAGCCTAGGCAAAGTGGCTGTCTGTCTGTCGGCCTGGAGAGTGAAGCATGTGAATGAAACAGCTGGACGCTGCTGGACTAGCTTAGCTAGTTTGCCTCGCTGTCACAGACCGATGCACTGTTTTAGTGGGGCAGTTCACTTAGCCTCTTAGTTGAACTCTCTCTGGGCACTGTGCACTGTATAGGAGCCTTCTGATGACAGAGAGGTTTCTAGGGCTGGCTGGGGCTTTGTTGCTACTATGATTATTGCTATTTCAGTGCCATTGTAAGGTGATCCGGTGTGTATATCACTGTGTCAGTGGGATCTTATCGCAGCGGCAGCTTTTTGTTTGATTCAGCACAAGTTTCCTGGACAGGGATCAAAGGAGTGCACCTCAAAGAGCTTATCTCCTCTGTATATCTCAATCAATCTCTCTCTCCCTCTTTCTTTCTCTCCTTCTCTCTCGCTCACTCTCTAATTCACTGTCACTGTCATCCTCCCAAAATCCAAAGTAAACAGCCATAAGCATATGGGATTTGGGTGGGAAACTGTCTGGAAGCTTCTTCAGTACCTCACTATGTTGTCTCTGTTCTGTTGATGAATGCCTTGCTCGACAGTTTGATGACATCAACGTTAATGTCTTTCTGTCTTCTCCCACTCCATAGGTTTGGTCCAGGACTGGTCATCTACTGGCATGGTTTCATTGGTGAGCTGGACAGCCAGAGAGACAGAGGCATACTGCTCAAAGACTGCTTCCCGTCTGACATTGTGACCCTCTGCCACGGGACCAGCCCAGCCACGACTGACTCACTGACTGGCTGACACTGGCCTGAGCAAGGGGAGGGAGAGGAGAGGGCAAGGGGAGTGGTAGGGTTAAGGAAGGGTATTGCAGAGGTGGATACGTGGATACGGAAGCAATTTAGCTTTCCTGCGGCGCAAGACTACTGGCAAATATCTGCTCTGAACTCTAGATGAACCTCCCTCCATCCCCTCCTCTCCCATTCTCTCTTTGTCAGCCAGCCAGCCAGGGTCAGCCTCATACCTTGGTGCGAAAACAAGGCTGGGAGTTTGTCCTGGTGCTGGTCAGCCTGTAGCCCCCACCGTGGCCCCGGAGGCCCCTGGAAGAGAACAGGACATGCCCTTATCACACAGTGGGCCCTGGCCCTCGTCACTCGTTCCTCTGCTCTCCATAGGCAGATAAGGGAGGTGGGGTTTGGTGGAAATGGGGGTGAGGGAGGATGTCTTATCTACCTTCTACGTCACTCACTGACCTCTGTCACTCTGTAGGGGGCAAACAGATCCCTTCTGATTGGCTTGGGGCTTTTCTCTGACCTCTTGCCCTCTGTTGTTGAGGATGTTGTCTTTGTTATGATATGTCACATTGATAGGAAAACATTGTCCTGGTCAAACAGGTTTATAAATCTAAACATTTGTATCTGTATCTTTTATGTCTGTCTTAAATATTTAGCTATTGACTTATGGACTTTAGGTTCGGTCCTGTTTTGTAATTGAAAACCATATGGAATGCACTCGTCACTGTAATTATTTAAGATGAATGACGAAATGTTATTATCCAAGTTTACGAACAAGCACTCGCACAAAGCACAGTACAGTATGTCCTGTGCGAGACACAAGTACAAGTTCACAGATGGTGTTAGAGCCACAGCAGCGTAGCGTAGACTTCTACGTGCATACCTGATGTCCATGTGGTCTCCCCAGCAGTCGTCTGTTGCTCATCTTTCCACCCTTAGATATATCCTTTTATGAGCAGCTCTTAATGGAAGAAACACGGCTGAGCCTGGAGCAGTGGCGTGGGCAGCGTAAAGTCAAATGTTTTTTTTTTTTAAAAGGCATATACAGTGCTCTCAGAAAGCATTTATACCCCGTGACTTATTCCACATTTTGTTGTGTTACAGCCTGAATGAAAAATGTATTCAATGTTTTTTTTTTTCTCCACCCATCTACACAAAATACCCCTTAATGGCGAAGTGAAAAAGTTGTTTTTTTAAGTGTTTGCAAATGTATTAAAAATCAAATGAAGAAATATCTCATTTCCGTACGTTTTCACACCCCTGAGTCAACACTTTGTAGAAGCACCTTAGGAGGTGACACTGTTAGGATAGGCTACCATTTGTCCCATCGCTCATTTAACTGGACCCAATTCACAGTAGCCTAGTAAATGGATAAGCTATTTCAAGTATTTTGCCCTATCCGGTCCGAAGCATAGTTTAAAGGTAGAACGGGTGGTTCACCTTTTCCATTGACTGTTGTAGGCTACATCTGTATATTGTAATGTCGAATTTCTCAAGAAGACATTATTTCATTTAGAAACAATACATAAATCATAAATTCTTCACCTTTTATGGCCATGATGAGAACATATTCCCTAAGTAGCCATACAAGAAATGACCATGCTCATCTCTCATTAATTGGGCCTATTAGATATGCTATTATAATTTCAAACTTTCGCTCTCTGAAAGGAAACGCGGTTTATAACATATAGGTGAACAGACAGTAGATATTTTACATGGATGTGTGTAAGCTACCACTGTAAGTATAGCCTACTGTAGTAAAAACAATCATCGGAGTAGATATTGTTTCAGAATTTGCAGGCGGTGCAGGATATTTAGGTTAGGAAAAAAGTAAATGCATAACAGTATGAATTCAATCCGTTTACAGTACAGGTCCACAACAACTTGCTATTGTTTTTGTCTTTCAGAAACGGTCAGATAGACTACAGCAAATGTCACTGTAAAAGAAAACATTCTGCCAACACCTCCAAAGATATTTGATCAAGTTCGACAATGCTATTTCCTTTAGACAGCCTACCGTCTTGGCCTAATTCCAATACTTCCGAAGTATACAGCAAATAAGGGCGTTATTGTCACCATTAAAGGTGAATGGTGGATGTTTTTCAAGCGGATGCTCATTCATGCATGCAGAGTTTTACGACAGGTCTGATTTATAGCTGGTAATATGCGTATGTATGGTGTGCGCCAAGTTTATAAATCTCTATTTTTGTGTGTACAGTCTTTTCAGAAATGGCACAAGCAGATATTTTGTGTAAAATTTACACAACGGTTATAGATGAGGCCCCAGAGGAGCAAGGTAAGCTTGAGATCAAGAACGTCCTCTCTCTTTCTCTTCTCCCCTTCTAATCACCCGCAGACCAGTCCTGACCTGATACCCACTATAGACTGTCCACCCTCAACAACACCCTCTGAAAAACAACGGCCATACCATCATCATGGGAGATTTTAATACCAAACACACTGATTTTAACTGTAATATCACAAACCACTCGTGAAGAGTACTAGGGGTCATCCTCGACACAGATTAAATACCAGTAAAGTGTTGCATGATTTGTTAGCCTTAAACCTCTAACCTTTAGCCGGCTTCCATTTAGGCCTAGGTCCCACCATGAGGAGGCCGGGAGGTTCGTGGCTGTTTTGCTGGGCGGTCATGGCTTCCTCAGTCAGGCCCCCAGCCCCCTGCAGCAAGCCCCCTGCTTCAGCCCCGGTACAAAACAACTGTCCCCAAGTGTCCAGTTAAACACAGCCTTATTGCCGGGGCCGTGGAATGCTTAGACATCACTTTACGGCTTCTCTCGGACACAAAAACAAGCTTTTTCTAAACAGAGGAGGGAACATTTCAGCGAGAAAAAAATAGTAATATATTTATATATATATATTTTTTTTTTAAATGGCAGATTCAGTTCCTCTCAGGTTTCAAGCCTTCCTGCCATTGTTTTCCAAGATGGCTGTCACACAAAAGAGGAGCTGGGGTCAACCCCAATAAATTAATTTTTGCACACAATGCTAAACCAAATAGGGCTTTTTTTAAACCTGCTTCTAAGGCTCTGGGTCAACCCAGAGATATTTCCATGATGTGAGTGCAAATTTAGAAAAGGGTTCCATCAGGTGATTTTGTGAAAGTTCAATTCTTTATGTTGTGTTTTCCTTGACTGCTGTCTCTTTTTAGATTCATTGTTCTTGTCACAACAATGGGACAGTGAAACCTCCCCAGATATGGATGGTCTGGAGTGGAGGGCTTGCTTCCTGGGGCCAAGGGGGACCAGGACTCCCTGTGCTCTGCTCTGTTGGTAATGTGAACCTGGTGTCAGATAACCTGGAGAAACAGAGAATCACACCACCTGGCTCCATTCTATAAGCCTGGATGAAGGAGCGAGAACTGTCTTGTTCAAATCTTATTTGTCACATGCTTTGTAAACAACATGTGTAGACTAGCAGTGAAATGCTTACTTACGAGCCTTTCCCAACAATGCAGAGAGAAAGAAAATGGAGAAGTAATAGAAAAGTAATAGCACGTAGTAATGAATACACGAGTAACGATAACTTGGAGGGTATGCAGGGTACCAATACCGAGTTCATGTGCAGGAGTAGGAGGTCATTGAGGACAGTGTCTTCAGAAAGTATTCACACCCTTGACTTTTTCCACATTTTGTTGTTACAAGGTGGGATTAAAATGGATTTAATTGTCATTTTTTGTCAATGATCTACAAAAAGTACTCTAATGTCAAAGTGGAAGAAGAATTCTAACATTTGTAAAAAAAAAATCCTGAAAATAAAGCACTAATACATATTCATTACATAAGTATTCAACACCCTGAGTCAAACATGTTCAAATCCCCTTTGGCAGCGATTATATCTGTGAGTTTTTCTGGGTAAGTCTCTAAGAGCTTTGTACACCTGGATTGTACAATATTTGCATATTATTTTTATTATTCTTGTCAAGTTATTTGTTGGTCATTGCATAGATGTTCAAGCCGATTTAAGTCAAAACTGTAACTAGGCCATTCAGGAACCTTCAACGTCATCTTGGCAATATTCTGGCAATATTTGGCCTTATGTTTTAGGTTATTGTCCTAGTGAACGGTCAATTTGTCTCCCAGTATTTGTTGGAAAGCAGACTGAACACGGTTTTCCTCTACAATTTTGCCTGTGCTTAGCTGTATTCCGTTTCTTTTTATCTTAAAAAACCTTAGTCCTTGCCGATGACAAGTATACCCATAACATGATGCAGCCACCACCATGCTTGAAAATATGAAGAGTGGTACTCAGTGATGTGCTGGATTTGCCCCAAAAATAAAGTTTTGTATTCAGGTTCCAAGTATCCAAGTTTATTTCTTTGCCACATTATTTGCAGTATTACTTAAGTGCCTTGTTGCAAACAGGAGGAATGTTTTGGAATATTTTTATTCTGTACAGGCTTCCTTTTCACTCTGTCATTTAGATTAGTATTGTGGAGTAACTACAATGTTGTTGATTCATCCTCAGTTTTCTCCTATCACAACCATTAAACTCTGTAACTGTTTTAAAGTTGCCATTGGCCTCGATTAAATCCTTGTGCGGTTCCCTTCCTGTCCAGCGACTGAGTTTGGAAGGACGCCTGTATCTTTGTAGTGACTGGGTGAATTGATACATCACCCAAAGTCTAATTAATAACTTCACCATGCTCAAAGGGATGTTCAATGTCTGCTTTTAAAGTGTTTTACACACCTACCAATAGGTGCCCTTTGCGAGACATTGAAAAACCTTCCTGGTCTTTGTGGTTGAATCTGTGTTTGAAATTCACTGCTCAACTGAGGGACCTTAGAATTATCTGTATGTGATTTGGTAATCATTCAAAAATCATGTTAAACACTATTATTGAAAACAGAGCGAGTCCATGAATCTTATTATTTTACTTGTTAATTAAGCAAATGTATACTCCTGAACTTATTTAGGCTTGCCATAACAAAGGAGTTGAATACTTATTGACTGAAAACATTTCAGCTTTTCATACATTTCAAAAAATGTCCTAAAACATAATTCCACTTTGACATTATGGGGTACTGTGTGTAGGCAAGGGGTGTGAATACTGTGTGAATACTTTCTGAAGGCACTGTAGATATGTACAGTAAATACTACACATCTATTATAACTAGGAATAAAGTGACTAGGCAACAGGATAGATAATGAACAGTAGCAGCAGCATATGTGTTGAGGAAAAAAAGATTTGTGCAAAAAGGGTCAATACAGATAGTCCGGGTAGCTATTTGGTTAACTATTTAACTAACTATTTAGCAGTCTTATGGCTTGGGGGTAGAAGCTGTTCAGGCTCCTGTTGTTTTCCATACTTGGTGCATCGGTCCCTCTTTCCGTGAGGTAGCAGAGAGAACAGTCTATGACTTGGGTGGCTGGAGTCTTTGGTAATTTTTAGGGCACCGCCTGGTATAGAGGTCCTGGATGGCAGGGAGCTCGGCCCCAGTGATGTACTGGGCCATATGCACTACCCTCTGTAGCTCCTTGCGGTCAGATTTCAAGCAGTTGCCATACCAAGCGGTGATGCAGCCCGTCAAGATGCTCTCAATGGTGCAGCTGTAGAACTTTTTGAGGATCTGAGGGCCCATGCCAAATCTTTTCAGCCTCCTGAGGGGGAAGAGGCTTTGTGTGTGGACCATGATAGATCCTTGATGAAGTGGACACCGAGAAACTTGACGCTCTCGACCCGCTCCACTACAGCCCGGGCGATATTGAGAAAAGTCACCTTGTCCGAGAGAGATTCACTTGGTTATCAAAACATCACGCCAGGGTAAGCCTACACGAAATACAACCCTTATTTTAAGCGTTTACAAAATCACCTATGAGAAAAATTTATACCATTTCCCCGTTTAACCGCTAGGTTTCATGGGTATTATGAAACATCCACTTTGGGGTTCTATAGGCTTTCTCATCATTGTCAGTGATTAGGCCTACCACAGCTGTGTCATAAGCAAACGTAATAATGGTGTTTGAGTCGTGTGTGGCCACGCAGTTGTGGGTAAACAGGGAGTACAGGAGGGGACTAAGCACGCAGCCCTGAGGGGCCTCCTTGTTGAGGGTCAGGGTGGCGGATGTATTGTTGCCTACCCTCACCACCTGGGGGCAGCCCATCAGGAAGTCCAAGATTCAGTTTCAGAGGGAAGTGCTCAGGGCCCGGGTCCTTAGCCTAGTGATGAGCTTGGAGGGCTTACTTCCATTCAGCCACAAGAGCATTAGTGAGATCGGGCACAGATGTTTGCCGATTAGGCCTGGCTCGCAGTCGGCCTTCCAATTCATCCCAAAGGTGTTTTGATGTGGTTGATGTCAGGGGCCCAAACCATGAAAAACAGACCATTATTCCTCATCCACCAAACTTTACAGTTGGCACTATGCATTCGGGCAGGTAGTATTCTGCTGTCAACCACCAACCCCAGATTTTTCAGTCGGACTTCCAGATGGTGATGCGTGATTCATCACTCCAGAGAACGCATTTCCACTGCTCCAGACTCAAATGACGGCGAGCTTTACAACCCTCCAGCCGACGCTTGGCATTGTGCATGTTGATCTTAGGCTTGTGTGTGGCTGATCGGCCATGGAAACCCTTTTCATGAAGCTCCCAATGAACAGTTATTGTGCTGATGTTGCTTCCAGAGGCAGTTTGGAACTCGGTAGTGAGTGTTGCAAACAAGGGCAGATGATTTTTATGCGCTTCAGCACTCGGCGGTCCCGTTCTGTGAGCTTGAAACATATAGGAATTACAGACTGGGTCAGGGAGAGGTTGAAAATGTGAGAGAAGACACTTCCCACCTGGTCAGCGCATGCTCTGTGTATGCATCCTGGTAATCCGTCTGGGCCTGCAGCCTTGTGAATGTTAACTTGTTTAAAGGTCTTACATCGGCTATGGGAAGCGTGGGTACACAGTCGTCCAGAACAGCTGGTGCTCTCATTCATGGTTCCCTTTGGGTTTACTTTTGTAATCCGTGATTGTTTACAAGCCCTGCCACATCCAACGAGTGTCAGAGCTGGTGTAGTAGGATTCGATCTTCGTTCTGTATTGACGCTTTGCCTGATTGATGGCTTTTCGGAGGTGTCCCACTCCTTGAAAGCGGCAGCTCTAGCCTTTAGGTCAGTGCGGATGTTTCCTGTAATCCATGCCTTCTGGTTTGGATATGTACAGTTGAAGTTGGAAGTTTACATACACTAAGGTTGGAGTCATTAAAACTCGTTTTTCAACCACTCTACAAATTTCTTGTTAACAAACAATAGTTTTGGCAAGGCGGTTAGAACATCTACTGTGTGCATGACACACGTAATTATTCCAACAATTGTTTACAGACAGATTATTTCACTTATAATTCACTGTATCACAATTCCAGTGGGTCAGAAGTTTACATACACTAAGTTGACTGTGCCTTTAAACAGTTTGGAAAATTCCAGAAAATTATGCCAAGGCTTTAGAAGCTTCTGATAGGCTAATTGGCATCATTTGAGTCAATTGGAGGTGTACCTGTGGATGTATTTCAAGGCCTACCTTAAAACTTAGTGCCTCTTTGCTTGACATCATGGAAAAATCAAAAGAAATCAGCCAAGACCTCAGAAAAATAATTGTAGGCCTCCACAAGTCTGGTTCATCATTGGGAGCAATTTCCAAATGTCTGAAGGTACCATATTCATCTATACAAACAATAGTACGCAAGTGTAAACACCATGGGACCACGCAGCTGTCGTGCCGCTCAGGAAGGAGACGCGTTCTGTCTCCTAGAGATAATTGTACTTTGGTGCGAAAAGTGCAAATCAATCCCAGAACAACAGCAAAGGACCTTGTGAAGATGCTGGAGGAAACAGGTACAAAAGTATCTATATCCACAGTAAAACGAGTCCTATATTAACATAACCTGAAAGGCTGCTCAGCAAGGAAGAAGCCACTGCTCCAAAACCTACGGTTTGCAGCTGCACATGGGGACAAAGATCATACTTTTTGGAGAAATGTCCTCTGGTCTGATGAAACAAAAATAGAACTATTTGGCCATAATGACCATCAGTGTGTTTGGAGGAAGAAGGGGGAGGCTTGCAAGCCAAAGAACACCATCCCGGGGGTAGCAGCATCATGTTGTGGGGGTACTTTGCTGCAGGAGGGACTGGTGCTCTTCACAAAAAAGATGGCATCATGAAGTAGGAAAAATATGTGGATATATTGAAGAAACATCTCAAGACATCAGTCAGGAAGTTAAAGCTTTGTCGCAAATGGGTCTTCCAAATGGACAATGACCCCAAGCATACTTCCAAAGTTATGGTTTAAGGACAACAAGGTCAAGGTATTGGAGTGGCCATCACAAAGCCCTGACCTCAATCCTATAGAAAATTTGTGGACAGAACTGAAAAAGTGTGTGCGAGCAAGGAGGCCAACAAACCTGACTCAGTTACACCAGCTCTGTCAGGATGAATGGGCCCCAATTCACCCAACTTATTGTGGGAAGCTTGTGGAAGGCTAAACTTATGACCCACTGGGAATGTGATGAAAGAAATAAAATCTGAAATAAATAATTCTCTCTACTATTATTTTGACATTTCACATTTTTAAAATCAAGTGGTGATCCTAACTGACCTAAGACAGGGACTTTTTACTGGGATTGATTGTCAGGAATTGTGAAAAACTGATATTTGGCTGAGGTGTAGGTAAACTTCAGACTTCAACTGTATGTACAGTCACTGTGAGGACGATGTCGTCGATGCATGTGGTAAACTCCTCAATGTCATCAGAGGAATCCCGGAACATATTACAATCTGTGCGAAACAGTCCTGTCTCTTAGCATCCACTTCATTGGACCACTTCTGTATTGGGCGCATCACTGGTACTTCCTGTTTTCGTTTTTGCTTGTAAGCAGGAATCAGGAGGATAGAGTTATGGTCAGATTTGTCAAATGGAGGGCGAGGTAGAGCTTTGTATGTGTTTCTGTGTGTGGAGTAAAGGTGATGTAGAGTTTGTTTTTTTGCCTCTAGTTGCACTGGTGACATGCTGTTAGAAATGAGAATACGGATTTCAATTTCCCGGTATTAAAATCCCTGGCCACTAGGAGCGCCCTGCTGGGTGAGCATTTTCTTGTTTGTTTATGGACTTACACAGCTCGTTGAGTGCGTTCTTAGTGCCAGCATTGGTTTGTGGTTGTGACTAAACAGCTACCAAAAAGTACAGATAAAGTCTCTTGGTAAATAGTATTGTTGGTGAATGAGATGAGTTCTCTCCTCTTACAATGTAAATAACTTTGAAACAAGTAATTACAAGCCTCTATGTCAATACAATCCAGTTTATAAATACAATCCATTGACACTGGTGATCTATAAAACTAAAGAGTCGAGGTTCGGGGACTTTTTTGTAAAAGGTTTCAACTTGGTGGCTGCAGTGATCCTTACATTATATCCAATTCTGCATTAGCTCTGCATTACTGTATATAGTGAAAAGATGACTTTTTATTGGATATTAAAACACAAATTCCAATATTAACCTGTACTGAGAATCCCATGTGTCAGATCAGTGTGGTTTCCCTCACCGCTGCCCAGTCTGTTTAGTTTGGGCCCGCAGGCCAAAGGAAGTCTACAATCCGCTCTGAGCTGCGTCTCGTCTTGGCCCAACCTCCCCGCCGTTCCCGCTGTTTTATCTCTCTCCAACTAAGCTTCCAGATAGACTGCTGAGACAGAAAGAGGGAGCAGGCGAAAAAGAGAGAGAGTCCTATGTTCCATCCTTCCAGCAGAGCAGACGTTCGGACCACCAAACAGACTTCCTCAGCGGTCCTTGGTTATTTATGGTGAAGGACCTCTGGCCTGTATCTGCCCCAGGCTTTGAGATGCTCTTCCATGGGAGTTTCCCTGCCTGCTCAGTCTCTCCCCACCAGGAAGAGATCCACTGCTGGAAATAAATAAGGTTTCTGATTGGCCCAAGCCAGGTCCAGAATAAAAGCACGTTTTGGAGATGGGTCGAGTAACATCAATGGGAATCGGTACTCTCTCTATACAGGCCTCCAGTGGAAGATTTTTCAAATTTCATATTTTTGTTTGTTAACAGTGCCACTAATCAAATTGTATTATTCAAAGAACAAGAATAACTCATGGGAAAAGTGAGATTTCAAGATTGACAGTTTGGTGGAGGCCTTATTGACAGGGTAGAGGGTTCCATGTGTGTTCGAAGGGAAGCTGGACAACTGTTACACATCCAGGTCAAGTGGATGAAAGGGGGTAGAATGACTCACTGACAATGTGGGACAAGTAGGGACACAGTCCTCAGCTTTGGGAGAGACCAGACGTGATAGGAGATCACATGCACCTCAACACTAGCCTTTCTGTGATGGCCTTAAATGAGCAGCATGGAGTATCGGTTTAAGCCATTCTGGTAACACAAGTCACTTCCTGTTAAAAGTGACTGCCAGTTAGTGGAAACCCAAATACCTGGGATGCGGATACGATGTTAGAACTTTGAAAGGTGTTGACTGGGGCTTCTTGCTAAGTGAGGTATTGAGTTTTAACTCGAGTGACCATTTGTAAAAACAGTGAGCTTGAGGTGTATTCATGACTTCAAATAAATCCAAGGCACACATTTGGAGTTCCTATGCATCGTTAAGGGCCATGACGTTTCTTTCAGGCTGAAGATGATAAGCTGTACATCGCCATATTTACAGTGGCAGTATTTGCTTGTCGGCTTTGATTTGTCCCTTTTGATGTAAATTGTATTGACGTGGAGGAATAAAGAGGAGGAGAAGGAGAGAAAGAGACCTTTGATTGGAGTGGTGTAAGGAGTGAGGGTTGGTTTACTGTGGTGGTGGAGAAAAGAGGGTAAGGGGGGTAGCGAGAGGGAGGCTGCAGCAGTAGAATTGCCCATCTGAAAGGTCAGACCCCCTGAGTGGCATTTGGACTCTGACAGAGGTGACCCAGATAGTGTGTCATCTCTCCTTCCCAGTGTGGGTCCAGCCCAGACACGGTGACATCTACCGGCCCACACTAATGCATGGGGGATGGGAAGACGACTAGGGGTGGGGGGGCTATAGGTCTTTCTGACATTTTAAAAGTAAAAAAAAAATTGAGGTAGGAAAATGTGATTCTGAGAAGTGGAGGGGGGGGGGGTGAAGAGGTGACGGTGGAATCTGATACAGGAAAAACAAACGCGGGCAGACCCTCCCACTAGCCCTCCGATTGTGAGCGCCAGAGCCTGATGAGAGCTGTCACTGGCTTGTTATTATGAAATAAATATACTTAGGAGCTGGCGGAGGGGTGGGGGAGGGATGCTTACGCTGATGGTGGCCATGGAGATGGGGGGGGGGGGGGTAGTAGTATTATGGGCTGTCTCAACCACAGGCTGTGATTAGTGACAATAGCGGAGAGCAGAGCCTCGGACCGAGACAGAGCCCAATCAGAACCCGCTAATACTGTTGATAGCAGGGCCTGCCTCTCTCTGCGTACTGCACCACCCCACTCACCCCACTCACACTCATTCATAAATACATAGCCTAGCTTTTGTCAAAACCAGCCCAGTGATCATTTATCAGTGTGTGATAAATCCTGGCCTGAGATCCTAACACTGAGATGAGACATTATGTACTGCCCCTGCTTCGTTTTGGAACTGTTTGAAAAGGCAGATGTGATTGGTTATTTTATTAAATTGTTGCCAGTGGCAACATAATATTTTTGTGCTGGAAAATTGTGGCAGGGCAAGGGTGGAGGGATGGAGGAGCGATGGAGCTAGAGAGGGGGCTAGCCAGAGGAGTGGAGACATGGGGTGGGGGGTTGGACTTGTCTTTTTGTGATGTTTTATGAGCATTTTGTTGGGCCTGGCGGTAGCGAACAATTAACTGTTTGGCTGCGAGCGTCGTGTCGGCTCCTGTGCTCTCCGTCTGAGAAATGGGGGCAGTTTGTCACTTTTACAACTCATTTTCACCCAAAACACTCCACCACCACTCTGGGGCTGGATCCAACCTTGCCACCATATCCTTGAGTTCCCGGTGACAGATAAATAAACACCACACCAACACATCCTGTATGTACTACAGTTGACTTATGGGAGATCACCTTGCACAGGGATCAATTGTGCCATTCATTTTTAGTGATGCAATGATGTCATATTGCGTTGGAGGTTTATGGGCCTAAAAATACTAGTTATTAGCTATTAGCTATTAAAAATAATCACCATTACTGTTGTCTACATCTTGTTCTGTTTGCATATGCAGATAACGTAAACAATGGACGAATAATGAGAAGTGATGCATCTTATTCAGATGTCACAGCTCACTTAAACCCCATGGCCCTGTTGTAAAGGAGTGGTAATGGTCTGTTCCCAGTGGGTTAGAGAGAAACCCTAGCCAGGGCCATTCAGGTGTGCTGCAATAAAGTGCTTTTCACTTTCTGAAGACTTCCTGTCTCCAGTGGCATCCTCCGTTTCCTCCCCCACAGTCAGACAACAGGCTTTCTATTGGCCCAGCCACTCTTTATCACAATGGCCCAGTCCCCCAGGTATTGCTCTACCTAGACACAGATAAGATAGCTCTTATTATTGGCAAAGAGAGGCTATCTGGATATTGACAGCAGTTGATACTCTTGTTGAGAAACAAGCCTGACTTGTTTACCTTTCATCCAGCTTTTTATCATTGTGGAAGACTGTGTGTTCAAACCACTGTGCCCCTGTGGAGTGGCTGGAGACCAAAATAGCCTTAAGTCATAGTTTGGACATCCCCCGTTGCTATTTATTGCCACCAGCTGTGGTGATGGGCTAAAAAAAAGTTATTGACACCAGCCATTGCTTTTCAGCGCTGGAGCTTCCGACTGCTAACAGGCTCCTGCTATCTGTGCCCTTGGCCTCCCTGCCTCCCTCGGACCCCACTCTACACTGTTCCACGCATGCACTCACGCACACACACACACACACAGGATGGATGTTGCAGATGTAGGTGTTTTTTTCTGTCTATGACATGAATTAGCCATGCAGGATAACACACCTCTACAACAGTGTTTCAGTGACTAGATACATACAGGATGTAATTAGACCTAACAGTACTAGTCATAACAGGAAAAATACACTGTCTGATTTTTTTATTCAGGTGCTTTGAGAGAACCTGCTGCTGAATGGATTTGGCCTAAATAAACTGCTCATCATTAATGACTGAAGTATAATGGCACATTTATGAAGAAGTCGATTCAGTTGATGAAAATGGGCAGGCCAGGGTTTTAAAAAAAATACACCGGGGTTTTGCTGGTTACTGCTGGTATCTTCTTCCACCTCCCAAAGTAACAGTATTTCCGTTGAGATTAGAAAGCCCGGCAGGCTGGGGGATGCCTGCCCTGGCATAATGCATTTTCGATTCAATCACGGATTGTTTTGAGTGGACATGTCTCACACGCACGAACGTGGATGTCCTAAATTAGCGACCAGCTCACCCAAGTCGAATGACAGCGTCGACATTTTGATTTAGGGTGGGAAATGTCAAGAAATAAATTGATTAACATAGCATTTATTTTATCGAAATGATAAAAGATATTAAATCAAATCTCATTAAGATTGCTTAGCTGCAAGAAGTTCTAAGACATTGAGGCTAATTTATATAGTGTGTAATATGCATCTATTTTAATGTTATCTTAATTTCTTTCTAATTTTGAAATCAGACGCATCCTAAATGTCATTCTTTAGGCCTATTTAAAATGTTCTGCTCCGTGTTCTCTAAATATGCATTCCTTTTACGGGACATTCGATTATTTAAGCATTATCCTCTTAAATATTTTCCGGGGTTGTGTGCGGTCGTTAACTAAATGGCCATTCCTAATTTCACCAGATTTGTCTCGAAAATGTGTGCTTAATCTCGTTATGGAGTTCACCGCTGATTTTACATTTTCTGAGTATAATCGTTTTTTTCCTCCGAGTGAGCAGGCAGAATGTTGGATATGAAAGTACTCCCAAAATAATCTTGTAATATGCGTTTACACTGCTTATCTTTAAAAAAAAAATTCAAACAAATTTCAGTGGCTTTAATACATTCATTCAGTAGCCAAGTGCACAATATCCGTATTCATTCATCTTTACCCTAAAATGTTGCTATATTTAAAAATAATAATAATAAGGAATAATATGGTTAATAATAATTAAAAAAACGTGTTATTATTTCCTTTGGAATATTGTGTATTTAACAAAGTAATGAAATAAATATATTCCCTCTATATCCTTTAACATTTCCCTCTTCAACATGTTCCTCAAGGGGAGAGGAAATGTATAAATCAGATTGGGCATGTCCACGTTCAAGTGGCACCGACTCTACCTCTTCCTATCTGGTTTCTCTCTCCCCTTTATCTTTCGCCTTGTTCGGGTACACCATTACTATGTTTTGGAAAATAAGGAGCGGTTTGTACTGCCATCCGAGAAGATAATGGTTACTGATTCCATTCTTTCAGTCATAATCTTAAAGTGGGCTAAGATTAATGGTCGTCGCGTTAGCTACTCGGCGCAGGGTGCTCCTGGTTCACTGCTGTGTGACTTTAGCCATGCTGTTTACTCTTGAGCCTGACAGTCCTGAGTAGAGATGGCTCCTTGCCTGGTTTGGTTATGGTGTTTGAAACCTCCCTAGAATACACGAAGGAAATGGTTGGCCTACTACACACCGGAATGAGAAGCCTCGCATAAGGAGGTCTATACCTGTGAGTAAATAGATGTTCAGAGTCTTTAGGGGTCATCTATATAAACAGGATCATCGTGGCAGTGGACGCTGAGACGTCAGATAAACCTATAGGCCCATTGACCATTGTTTTGGACAATTTTGCTTACGTTTTCATAAAACGTCATGGCCACCAAGAAACAATATGTGGTAAGGATTGTGTAACAAAAATGCATCGAAAGGCTTTGCAAATTAATGATAAATCATCAATCACGGGGAGGTATGTGATTGATAAGTAGGCTACGGTACTTGACTTTCCTAGTAAATTCTAAATGTGAAAGCAAGCACCTGATTTCAAAAATATACTAGGCTATAGCAAAGTATGCACTCTCAATAGGCCTACAAGCTATACACAAGCATTGGAGGAAATAACTTTCCAAAATGTTGTCAAATTTTCGATACACCGTATTTAAATGAATCAAGATAACCTAATTGGAAACATTATAATAACATGCGTGTATGGGGAGGAAGGAGAAACGCAGCTCAGTGCAGTATGAACACATTATTCTCTCTTCCAGAAGGGGTCGCCATGATGTTGCACAGTGCCCAGGGGTCCGCTTGTACTCGGTAAAGATGGGGGAAAGAATCTCTCTCTCTCTCTCTCTCTTGCTGCTTGTCTCTGCTCTCACTCCCTCTCTCCCCGTATCTCCTTCTCTCCTTTCTCTAGAAGCGCCATTCCATTGCCAGAGCCCTTCTGTTGTTTACAGTTGTCGTGAAATGTCTCACTTTGCTGCCCTAAACTCCCCGCAATATATTTTTAACCTTGTTTTTGTTCAAATAGGTGTAATAATTATACATAAATCCATGTTAGGTATACAACGACGAATTATCCACATTTTTCCGCCTGTTAGTTTCGCCGAATGAGGCTAGATTTATTTGCAGAATCTTGAAGTCCTCGAGCTATGAACCACGATTATTTCATTGGAAAACTGTTCAAATGTTGAAAACCTTCAAGCCCATGTAACACTCAGCATTACGGAAGGCAACCTAATGAGGAAGTATCAGATCGTCCTGCCGGAGGCTGGCTTAATTAAATCTTAACTCATTCAAATATAAAGGCTCGAGCTGCACCTAGCGGCTTGAAACTCCCAGCTATTTCATTTTATTGCGCTTTATTTATTCTCCACTCACACGTGCAAGTTCCTTCTATTTTCCCAACGCACCGACTGACCATTGCACTGCAGTTTTCGATTGCCAATTCTTCACCCTTTAGCTATGTGATTTAACTAATTATACATTTTACATCATTGAGTTTTAGGGGAGAGGGGGAGAGCAAAATATGTCATTCATTTTTAAATAGACAAGCACCACTGGAGTGTAAAAAAAATCGGCTCTAATTCAAAAAAGCGACCAAGCGCAAAAAGTCCTCAACATTAGCCTGCTAGTTATTAATGTGATTTCCCCCTGCAACAGAATTCCCATCGTTAGTTTTCTCTCCTTTTCCACAACATAATTTGAATGCATGTTTCCACTCGCCCATGGATTATTAATGGCCTTATATGTAAGTATTTACTATTTAGGCTGCGCGCAGTGGGATGCAGGTTGCGATATGGTGGCTGTGGTGAAGACTTGACTGTCTGATGCGTCTCACTAGTCCATCTTGTCAATCACAATCATGCTTCTGGATCTCAATGCACGATTGGTGACTTTTATTTATTTATTGTAGAGAAATTGTATGATTTTAAGCACATTTCTAAAGAAAGGCCTATTATTAGCCATATCATTATCATGAGGTATTATGATCAACGTTTTAATAAATGTTTTATGTAAATTGTATTATAGGTTAGTGGTATTATTGTTTGGCCTACATTGCTGTATTTGAGCTTTCGGCTGTAGCTCTATTTCTTTCAAGTAAAAATGGCCAGTAAATGTGCGGGGTGTTTTCTTTTGGTTGCTGCAGGCAATGTTTGAATAAAAAGAAACGCTTCTATTCGGATACAGTAGTTGTGTGAAAATATAATTAATGATAAATAGGTTGTAGCCTATGGAGCTGTCTTCAGTAGACGCGTTCATCAAGGGTAAATGGGAGTTGGCAGAGCACTACGGAGAATTAGGAGAAAGAGTCAGCAACATTCCTGCAGGGGATAAGTTGTTGACAATTAAAACACACACACACACACACACACACACGCACACACACACACACACACAGGAGAGAGATACATTGTATGTATGCTGATAAACACGCGATAAACACATCCCTTTCTTCCTTCATATCCTAACACTGTGTGAAATATGGGTAGGTCCTTATTAAAGTCAAAGTTAACATACACTAACCCGCACTACGCTGTAAAACAGCATTTCTGAGGCCACTGGAGGCTTCTGTTTTTCATCCAAATAAAATGATAGGCCTATATGTGCTATGTTATATTCAGTTGGGAAATGTTTAGTATTAGAAATAGACCTACTGAAAATTTATGCATCTCATTTTTAGAGACAAGTATTGATAAATCGACATTTTTCCATCATCATGGAACAAACCAATAGCAGAGCCGATTAAAATATCTCCACATAGTATAGTCAAGGAACAGCAAAGCAATCAAACAATATCGTCTCTACATCTCAAACGCTCCCTCTGTCAAAGTGAAGTTTGTTTCCAATCCTCCTCCAACTCGATATCCTTCCCTATTCCCCTCTAACCCAGTTTTATCAAACAAAACAACAAACCTCCCCTAGCCTCCACAATCCTTTTTGGTGTGCTATAATAAACCATTTTCCCCGTGCTTTATTGATCAGTCAGTCCGAGCTAATGTAATTATCCTCATCAATAGGGGACTGCAGGGAGAATCATTATGCGGTTGACATTGATAAATGATCACCGAAATGCGGCCTTTTCTCCCGGGGACCCCCGCCTCTGGCCCGCTCACATACACAACGTAGTCATAGAAACACCTTATGGCAAAAATAGAGAAAACTGCTGAAATGTTCAAAAAGGAGGGCAACAAAAAAACGAAAACAGAGCGATAGAAACCCGGCCTAAATAAAAACTGTTCCCAAAGCAAGGCATTTTGGGGAGGCCAGGTGCAAAGTGAAGGACGCGCGAAGCCCCACCACTCATGCACCCACTTCCAATGCAGCATTTCGAAAGAAGAAAGCTACAAACTTCGTGCAATGGGGGTTTAACTTGACACACAACTGTGATTCTAAAATACCTAATTATTTGCAGAAAAACATCTTAGTAGCAATGGCATTTTTGTAACTCACTCAAAGCGCCTCAAACTCTGCATCCCCCCCAAAGCCTGAGCCAGTGGTGCAGATCGAATAACCCACTGTGCTTTTCCAGGTGTAGAAGAGCCCATATTATCACAAGGTTAGGGCTTTATTAACATGTTGCGTGTGTACACATAGGCTGCACCCAGCCACGGCGTCGTGTTCTGCAGTGTATTGTGGACATTTAATATCATCGTCTGAGAATGGGAGAGGAGATGGAAGGTGCTATGGAGGCCGGGTGGTGGTGTGTTGTGCAGAGAAAGCAGTGCAGCGGGACTATTCCTTATTTTATTCCTGCAGCAGTACCCGAACTAGTTTTGACAGGGAGGAGATGAAGGGGCGGAGTTGTTTAGCTCGGCTGGATCATCCATCATTCCTGTCACACCGAATCGGCAAAGGGAAGCAGCAGAGGCAATCTACCTTCTGTCTCCTCGAAAAGGGAAAAAGGGAGAAAAAAAACTATTAATATTAAAATCCCTCCTCCACCCCACGCCACCGCCACAGCCAATACCACCATCCACAATAATCCAGGCGTTTTCTCTCTTTTAGATCAGATCATCTCCACACAAAACGGAGGGCTTCTTCCGTTTGATCCACATAGAGGATGATAAAACATCTTATATGCTTTTAAGCAATTGAAATTATACATCATCAAATGCGTTGTGAACGTGGATGAAAAATAAACAGTTTGCCCAACCTGTCGAAGGAAGGCCCAGAAAAGTGTTTTGTATCTTAATTTGACGTAGTTTTAAAACATTGATGTGTAGAATATTTTGCATGTTTACTTCATTATTTTATTTGGTTTATGTTTCAATATATAGGCCTGCATATTTTATTCCTGTAATATTGAAATACTCATGAAACTATTTGTATTCTATTACCAATGCAATCTTCCATTTGTAAATGTTTTTTTATTTTCACGTTTTCAACTGAAACTCATGGATGCGGCGCAATTGATGGAATAAAATAGATTGACCAAACAATTTGAAAAGCGAATAATAATAAACGCGAATAATAATAAACTTTATCAAAATAATTTTGGATTTGCAAACTTTGTTTTCGAGGATGTTGAATGATTAGAAATTAAATAAATTATTATCAAGCGATGATTATTCAGCGGATTGGAAAACTGATACAAAATATCGATAATCACATGAACTAATTTGATTTTGCTTCATGTTTAAGATCATTAGGCATTTCGAAGTTTGTACGTTGCAATGGAAGTGAACATAATTAACAGCAATATTTCCCTTTTCCACCAGCCCCGTGCTTGTTCTGGCGCAACAACCCAATCCTATATAGTCTTGAAGTCACCAAGGCTACAATAACGGGTGAGCGGTAAATATAAGGGAAGCTCTGTAGCCCTAACAGTTCTCTCCTACTGTAGACTATTCGAAGGACAAAATACCACGTGTATGGTGTAGTGACAGTGGGCCTTTCAAATAAGACAGAAAGTATTAGATATATTTCCTGCAATTAAAAACATATGTATTATTATTTTGTATTATATGCACTGCTTTCGCTGTGTGGAAAATAATAACACAATCCACTATGTTTTACAATAGCATAATGGACAGGAGTGTAAAAATATGCCCAGTCCATTATAACACTGTTGGAGTTAAAGCCGCTATCTGAAGGGCAGAAAGATTTCTTCCTGCGAGACAGGTAGATTGTCATTTCTAGTTTAAGGCTATGACTTCTATGGCCGCGGGCAAACACTGGCAAAGAGATATCAAAAGAATGTGAGGGAACCCGTGAGCAAGTCGGATTATGCCGGCAGGGGTCGCTGTAAAGCGGCGGAAATATCCACTTGCAGCACATGCAGTTTACTGAGGATCTGTTCTCAGTTGGAAACGGCTGCAGCACAAGGGAAGGGACAAATGAATGTTCTATTGTTTGGAGCTAATGCAATTATTTGTCTGTGATAAAACTCAGGTGATTGTAAATAGGCCCACGTTAAACTTTATCTAAATCGATGATCTGTTTAAAACTCTACCATAAAGGCATGCAAATCATCTCCACAAGCCTTCGCACCTCCTAATTTCCACTGAAAAAAGGAAAAAGAAAACAAACCATTGCAAATATAATTTAAACACACATTTAAAATGAATATTAACTTATTCATTTGTTTGGTTGCAACAGGTTGCATTGTGAAAATCATAAAATCACATTATGCTTCATTCGACTAAAGTGGCGCAACTCCCTTGGGGGTTTTGCAACTATAAGCCTTGACAGGTTAGGTAACCAAAGGGCGCGGAAATGCTCTGTCTTTGAATGCACAATTGAGCTTAGTAGCATTACCTTAATATTGACATTACCTAGCTATTTAGCCACACATTGTTAAACATTTTCTGTCAGCACCATGACAACTTTGCAATAATAATAATAATGATAATAATAATATACAACCTATAATAAAAGGTAAACCCACTACAACGTAATTACTATTAGCCTACTCTTAAAGTTATGTTTAACACACAGCACACAAAAATCTAACAAAAATCAAAAATGAAATATTTATTACAGCATTTGTGACTGAACACCTTTTAAACATTACGTCACAGTCCTCATACAAGTATTTAATAATGTATTTTTGACAAAGCTTAAGGGAGACGGCATTTTATCATCTAGTGAGGAACACGTGCTGAAAAAGGAAGGAATTCATGGACATACAATATCAATGCCACAGCAGATCTGAAACTAGCAAAAACATTCTTTTTCAATTGAGGTAAACACATAGAATATCTAACATGAAACAATTAATAGACTGAACTCTGTACGAAGTTTGTTACAATATTCTCTTAGCTTTTCCCTAAAGCTTTGAGTTCATCATTTAAGTTCTTTTCTTCTACTTCTGTTTTGAAGTTTTAGGTTTTTGGGTGCATCTACCACCAATTGCTTCTCCCAGTGCCAAAGAATTCACCATTGTGTCAGTATTGTCCATATGGCAAGTATGTTGATCCAGAGGCAAAGAAGCAGAGTAGGATGCTGCTTTTCCACGATTAAGTTTCCTTCAATAGGCTCTGTCAATGAGAGTCCAGGATACTAAAAAAATCAAATAATAATCAAATGAAAATGTATAAAACCAACACAATCCAGTGCTTGGGCAATTCAAACTAAGAACTTTTTTGTATATACCTACAGGGTAACATTCATTCATGAACCAAAAAAAGAGGGGCATTAAACATGTTCAAACTGAATCTTCTGGAGAGATCAGGTGTCATTTAGCAGCCTTTTCCCATCATGCCCTGTTCTTTATGGGGGACAGGGCCTGTTTTGCCTGTCGCTGTGGTTGGGAGCAAGTGGGCGTCCGTTGTTGAGATGTTCCATCTTTTCTTTTTTCTGGTGCTGCTTCACCACCGAGACAGTTTCTCCTCCAGGAAGGAGCACACACAGTGTGAGAGAAAGGCTTAACCTTTTATTCTACAACTAGCTCAGGAAATTGAGTGATCAACAAAAAATGCAAACGTTTTAACTTAGTTGCTATACTTTTTATACTACAGTAGTTATAACTCTTGGAGTCTTTTTTTGTCTTTCTTTTTTCTCTCAATCTTCCAGAGTGATTCCGTTTTGAAAAAATGAGTTGAACGTGTCACCGGAGAGAGTGTGCACTGTGTGTGTGCGAATGCGTGTGTCTTAAGTGTGTGCCTGTGTCCGTGTGTGCGCACGTATGTGTCTGTCCTCAAAACATCTTCTGTTGATCTTTAACAAAAGCCCAAGACTTTACAAAGTGTTCTTGTCAGCTTGGTCCTCCATTTGGATGAAAGTAACAAAATTATAAAGTTTTAAAAAAAAAGAAGAAGAATCATCACAGCTCATCTGGAATTCTGTTTTCACTGTCTAATAATGGTCAAAACGGTTCTGCTTTTATTCAGAAAAATAGTCTGAAGATATCTTTGTTTTAGGGTTGTTGATGTTTGTTTTCTTCTCTTAGAAGCTACTGTTGTTGTTGATGTTGTGGTAGTAAAGTTTGCTTATACTATTGGGCATGGATGTCCAAGCCTTGTCCTCCAGCGCTGGGGTCAATGGGGGTCAGCAGGGGGGGGGGCTCTCTGCAGACATGGTGATTCCTGGGTGAGAGGGGGGTCCTCCGTGCATCAGCATGGCAGGGTGATGAGGGTGGTGGGGGCCGGGCAGGTAGGGATGGAGGGGGTGTCCATGTCGAAGCTGGGAGGGGTGAGGGGTCATCTGATGAGTAGGGTTGTAACTTGGTGGGGCCATGCTCATGCCCATAGGACCAGTCTGAGGTACGTACTCCCCTGGCATGCCTTGCAGACCTGAGAGAGAGAGAGAGGTTTAGAAACAAGCACTCACCATTTCTTAATACTGAATTCCATTAGCGTGACTTTGACAAAAAACAATACATTAATTTATACTTTGTGTAAAGTGAGCTCATCTTGCGGTGTAGAAATAAAGTTTAAAAAACATACTAGCTAGATTTAGGATTACACATATCCCAAAAGCTACTTCAGAGATTTGTATTCAAGGAGCTAAAAAAAGCATTTGTATCACTCTATTTTAGGTGATGGAGAGTCCTTCACAATGTCAATAGAATCATGGTCAGTTCGCAGGTTGGAAAGTGATCTCCAACCATCCAGACACTGTCGTTTTGGATTGCGTATGGAGAAGCTAGCAGCTGTATTGATGTTAGTAGCACTAATACTTTTACAGGCAGAACAGTCAATTCCCCCGCTGAATGTAGTGACAAATCGAATAAGAGGCATTTTCTCAGGGGGACGCGCTACTGGGAACATATTTGATTTAAAACCCCTTAAAGAAGTTATTAAATAATTTAGAGCTCAGTTAACTATCACAACATGCCAGTCTAAGAATAGCGTTCAAGGCTTTGCGTTTTCCCCTCCAATAAGAGGCACTTTTAAACAAAACAAAGTGCTGCTCTTGGAATAGAGGGAGTGTGGGTTTAGGAGTATAATGACGACAACTGCTAAAGCACAGAGACAGCAAGAGATGGAGGCACAGAGAGATAAAAGGAGGGAGAGAGAGATGTAGAGCGAAAGACAGAGGGAGGGAGGAGGAGGAGGAAAGAGGGAGGGAGGAAGGAATATGCTGATGCGATACCCCTTGGTATGGAGAGTAGGACCCTGTGTCGATGTGTGTGGAGACCCCAGCCTGTTGGCATTCCCTCACACTGTGCCTGGGTGGTGGAGACAGAACCTGCTCAGTGTTGCCTCTGTTTGGGTATTCAGGGGGGGTTTGTTGTCAACAGACCAGAGGGGAAGTAGTGGTGGTGGTGGTGGGGAGGGGACTGGGGCCTGGGAATGGAGTATAGGAACAGGCCTGGTCCAGAGGAGGGAACAGGCAGGGAAGCGCAGGCCTGGGTACTTCTGGAGCTGGAGCCAGTGGGTCCTGGACCAACCTGGCCTGCTTTGTAATGTGAACCCCTGGGGAATTAACCCTGCTGAGGAGAAGGGGTGGGGGAGGGGTAGCAGCAAGGTCACCAGGCATGCTCACTCTCCACATTCCTCCACCTTAATACACCGCAATTAAGAAATGACACAAGAGGGCCTGGTGAGGGGAGGGGGAGAAGGTGGGGAGGGAAGGGAGAGGAAAAAGGACAGCAGAGGCAGAGATTAATGACCAATCTCATTGGCTGAAAGGTGGGCAGCCATTTTCTAATACTCGCTACCCCTACTATCCACATCAGTTCATTGGAAATGCACATGTTTGTCAGAAGGCTCTCTTAAAACCTCACTATCGGGGTCATAAAATAAGTAAATCAATCTGGGCATGCTGGGTTGGGCTGGGCCGGACTGGGGTGTGAGGCGAGGGGTATGTGAGGGGTGCTCTCACCTCTATATAACCTGGAGTGGCTCCTGTTAAAAGGCCCAACAGATGTTTTTGACACTGTAAGCTGGTAATCTCCAGTCTTGTAAGCTGCAGTCATTCTGTTAAGTAGATCTGTGGGCCCCCTTTATTAACAGGAGTGGTTCAACCATCTGAAGACAATAATAGTGACCAGTCTCTCTCCCTCTCCCTCTCTCTCTCTCTCTCTCTCTCTCTCTCTCTCTCTCTACCTGTTCTGTTCTGTCCTGTTCTGGCAGAGCAGGCCTGCTCAATGGCTTGCGATAATTAAGTACCAAATATACCATATTGTGTGGCAGCTTAATCATATCAAGAGAGGATAATATTCCTCTGTATTAAGCTATTAATGTTATTGGTCATGAAGCATAAAATATGTTATGTAATTAAATAGTCCAAAAATGATATAGCCTATATTAAGAATTAGCCAAGCTGAGCAAATGTTGTCTCTATCTGCCTGTTTTAGGGAACATTGCTTCCTGAAGGGTTTTTATCCCTGATGCCATTAACAAAGACAGGAGAAAAGGAGATGAGAGAGGGAGGAAAAAACGAGGGGTGAAATGGGCTCTGTCGATAGAATTGGCTATGGTGACCCTATGGAAAATCCAGGCCCAATTTACATATAAAGGGTTCTTTTAATCAAGGTAAGTGTTATTATATTGTGCCTCATTGGGCAAAGGAGTTTGGGTGTTCAATAAAATCTCTTCTGCACCGCTGCCTTTGGGATGTGATATGTCTTGATTTCTCAAATGTCAGCGATGTGGTGCTAGCGGGAGGCAGAATGGCCAGGCTCAATCAGACGGCAGCCATTTAGAGTGTGTGTGAGTGTGAGCGAGAGCGAGAGATTCCTTCCTTTATAACACAGCCATTCTTTAATGTCTCTGGTCCTTTAAATGGATCTGTGTGTGTCTCATGTCGGGCCTAGTCAATGCCCCCTCGAGTAAAAAACATCCAAACCCCCCCTTCTCGCCACCCCCACCCCACAGTGAAGGATAGGCCATGTCACCCACGGCCCGTATATCTCACCCGGGGACCGTAATGTACTGCTGCGCGCCGTCTTTGCATATAAGATAATTTGGGCATCAATCGTTCCCCAGACAGATTTATGTCACTCGGAGGACAGTTTCACTTCTCCTTCTTTATTGCTTCACTGGAGCCTGCTTAATTTCTCCCCGCCAGACCCTGCCTCTGGAGATGTTATTTTTCCCTTAAATGTCCAACATTTGCATTGGCTGTCGGAGATGGGGAGAGCGATGGCCCTGTTGTGATAAATAAATGTGTGGCATCGGTACATGCCATGCTAGGCCAGGGTTGTTGTTGGGGGTGAATGTTTTCCTGTTGTCTTGGCTGGCGCCACAAGTCCCCCCCCCCCCCCCCCCCCTCCCAAGGACCGACAGGAGAAAGCCTCACGACATGGTGACTATTCCCAGTCCTTCCATTCATCCTTCAGTAGCTAGCTAACCCCCCTTGCTTACCCCCCTTTCTCCCCTTAAAGCACCATGCTACACCAATCACACTCACTGGTTGTCGTGGGGGTTGCTGTGGGGGAGGTTGTTGTAAAATTAGGGTGCGGATGGGAGAGGGATTGTGGTGGAATAAGGGGGATTGTGGGTACAAACCACAAGCCCAGAGGTTTGAAAAATACATCCAAGGAAAAAAAGAGCCCAGTTGTACTTACTTCCCCCTTTTTCTTTGCGTTTTACTTTACAAGATGGAGGTTACATGTAGTGCCATTGCCCATCCATGCCCATATTCATCCCCATTCCACTCATAGGCCCTAGAAGAGGGGAAACACGCCAGAGAAAAGATCAGCAAAAGGTCAAAGGTCGAATCACAGATGGGTCAGAGCAGACAGACACCCTGGTAGAAGTAATGATTGGTTAAGTCTGAAGAGGAAACGGCAGAGAGAATGTAGGAAGGGAAGGGGCCGTAGTAAAGAGTCTAAAACCGTTAGATCCCCACAAGTCCCCACAAATCTCTACATTTGTTACAAAGTCAGATGGGTGAATAGAGAGACAAGCAAGGCAGGCAGCAGGCAAAGGGTGATACCCAGGGGAGTTGGAGGGTGGAGTTTACTAGGGTGCAGTGATATCATCAGTAGTGTTGTGACATTGGTTAGTTTTGGGTTGATGATGCTGTCATGTACAGTACAATAGTCAGTGCTGGGGTGATATTTCCATGGCTAGAGTTGTTGGTGGGTGTTCCTGGCAGTCTACAGTAGTCACAAAGTAAAATGGGTTGTATTGGTGACTGTACACATACACAGTCCAGTGACTGGTATACAGTATGCAGGATAGGAGGAGGAGGGCTTACCAGCTGGCCGGATCCCCATGTGCTGCTGGCCATCCAGCACGAAGCTGCCCATGGGCTGGCCCTCCGGACTGTATGCTGCTCCTTGACTCACTGAAGGATCAAGAAGAAAACCTGATTGTAGTCAAAACGTGGACACAAAGGAAGGGAAAGAAAGAGAAGACACACCACACAATCAGCTTATTGTCCCAGCTCTGGCCCAAACATACTGCAACACATTGTGTCCCCGATGACTGATGCATGGCATGCAAACACACACAGTATGAGTACACACATACACACACACACCAGAGACACACACACACCAGAGACACACACACATACACACACACACACACACACACTTTAACACTAGAGAACAGAAGAGATTAAGCATTGTTCTCTAACAGAGAAAAGAAAGCATGCAGTTTGACGAGATCAGGGCGTTCTGTCAAGACCATCACCAGCCATTCCCCAAGCAACAGGGATGTTATGGACAGGGACACAATATGGAACATCATTGGACAGGAACACAATATGGAACATCATTGGACAGGAACACAATATGGGACATTATTGGACAGGAACACAATATGGAACACCATTGGACAGGGACACAATATGGAACATCATTGGACAGGAACACAATATGGAACATCATTGGACAGGAACACAATATGGAACATCATTGGACAGGGACACAATATGGAACATCATTGGACAGGAACACAATATGGAACATCATTGGACAGGGACACAATATGGAACATCATTGGACAGGAACACAATATGGAACACCATTGGACAGGGACACAATATGGAACATCATTGGACAGGAACACAATATGGAACATCATTGGACAGGGACACAATATGGAACATCATTGGACAGGAACACAATATGGAGCATCATTGGACAGGAACACAATATGGAACATCATTGGACAGGAACACAATATGGAACATCATTGGACAGGAACACAATATGGGACATTATTGGACAGGAACACAATATGGAACATCATTGGACAGGAACACAATATGGGACATTATTGGACAGGAACACAATATGGAACATCATTGGACAGGAACACAATATGGAACATCATTGGACAGGAACACAATATGGAACATTATTGGACAGGAACACAATATGTGACACAATTTGCACAAATATCACTATTTATCCCCCTGCAACTGTCATTATTTATCCCTGCAAATTTAAATGACTTAAAATCTTCAAATTACAGAAGGTGAAAGAACTGATTATGATGATTATTTACAAATGAGATTCATATCATAATATTATTATAACATTATAATACTGTGTACAGTAGAAATCAAATTACACCATACTGTCCTATTATTAGACCTATTGAGTAAGAGTATTGTGTAGTCTAGCGAACAGCATATTCCCGGACTAAACAGCCTAATCCGGAGTAATCTGTAAACCCCGAAGATTAGGGGAAGCTGTAAATCATGCTGTTTTTGGAGAGATTGCTGATTGACACACCCTAAACACACGCCCTGCCCTCCCTTCTCTGTCTATCTCCTCTCTTTCAAATATTCCCAACAAACCGCAGTAATTGTACTGGGAGTCGGTGCGATTTGGAAAGGCACGTCTCATTTCAATAATTGCTTAACTTCATTTGCACAAATCTCCCCAATTTGCGGGGCTCTCTCTAGACTCGGAGCTAGCTAATCAACAAAGAGCTTTCCTCCTCAGAGACATATTACTTTCCGTTTTTTCATCGTAATGTCACAGTCGATGCGGCATAGGGTGGCTACATAAATTCCTGTACAGATTATTTGCTCAATTTCAGTGGCATGTTTATGACTCAATCTTTCAGTAGTGTTTGTCGTCTGACCATGGAAGATATGGAAAATCAATGCCTGATCAATTTACAATATGAACCCATCCTTAATCCTTTTCAAAGGAATGGATGTCTCTCCCTACGTAGGGCGGCCAGACAGGAATCAGAGATCAATGGATCATATAAAACTCATTCTCATCCGTTAGGTTGTTTTTCATGACCGGAATAAATTAAGCGCCCATAATTACTAAATTGAAATGATGAAGTTCAATACAATCGCATATATAGGACCCTTGATATTTCAGATCTGGACTAAGTGAATACAGAACAACAGCTAGAGGACTGACACTGGAGGGAATCGAGTGAATTAAAAAACACAAAGTAGATACCAATTGAAACCCTCCTCTCTTCTTTCCCCCTACCTATCCCCCCAAAAGCTGTGAAGGATAGAAGAAAAAAAAAGACAGAAAAAAATACACAACAGCCTTAAGAAAAAATATAAATGAAAATGCTCCAAGCCTTCCTGGAGCTTCTCTTGTGCCCAATTAGTAACTCACAGAAAGGGAACGTGTTGCTAAAGCACCTCTCAGGGTTAGATTGGGATATCGCCAATTACAGTTAATCACCTAACGACTCGTGTGTTTTATGTGTGTGTGTGTGTGTGTATGCGCGTGCGTGCGTGTGTGTGTGTGGTAATAGGGGGGTGGATTTGCAAGGAGTGGGTGTTTCTGGGAAGAGATATGTAGATATATAGTCATTTCGTTACCTGCTCGATTTGACTGGTCAATCATGGGCTGTACTATTCTTCTCCTGGCGTTAATGAACCTGGGAGCGAGGAGAGGAGAGAGAAACACACTTTAAATCACACAGCATTCACACGATACAAGTAGCAGTATTCTTTTTTTTTTTAAAAGGCAACCAAAACAACACAGTTTTGTATGACTTAGTAACATTATCCACTGGCTTATCACAACAGAGACACACAGTAACAAAAGGGCAATTGTGAGCAGACTTGGGAACCCGACAAGGTTTTCTTTTAATGCCCTTATGATCTATTCCCCTTGTTTAATAAAGCTTTTGATTACATTCGGTTGCTATGGAGACCGAGGAGCCATTCCACAGGCATTAAGTGTTGTGCTGTGGTGAGGCGGAGGTGCAACTGAGGAGCTAGACCACTCAGTATGTCACATCTCTCTCTCTCATACACACACACACGTACGCACTCACATAGACCCTATAAACATGTTATTCCTAGCGTGTTATTGCTCATTAGAAATTCAAAATAATGTGCAAGTTCGCAAGGGGCAACATACAATCCGTTCCTTTCATTTGTCCACCCTCTCTCTCTCTCTCTCTCTCTCTCTCTCTCTCACACACACACACACACACACACACACACACACACACACACACACACACACACACACACACACACACACACACACACACACACACACACACACACTCTCTCTCTGGCCCTTCATTGCAGGGGGTTGTGCTCCCCGTCCAGCTGTCTATAAATGAGGACCAGGCCTGGCCACTCGGTGCTTTCACAAGGTATTGTTATGTCACCAAGCCCATCAATTAGGCTGTGTGAAGTTTTATCACCGCCACAGCGGCGAATAAGTGCAGTTCCACAAAGCCTTCCCTGTGCAGTCCTCCCCGACTCTCCTCTCTGCTCCCGCCGCTTTCCACTGTAAAGACAGAGGGGTCATCTGGAGGTGACTGCCAGCCAGGGGCAACCTGGGACGCAGGGACCCAGGGCCGTGTCAAAGACAAGCTGCCTACACCGCCCCGGACCGGCTTTACCTTTACGGACTGAGCAACTGTCCCTCTCTTTCCATCTCCATCTAGTACATCTCTCTCTCTCTCTCTAAGAAGTCAGAGAGGAGTGAGATCGCTAGCACTACAGGTACCCACATGTGGTTGATATTAGAGAGATGTTTCAAATCATCGTGGGGTATTCCTGCATGGAGCCCTCTTGAGAAAAAAATAGGTTTCTGGGAACGTGGAGAGGGCAACGCTACAGGACTGGTCATTAGATGGAAAAAGGGAAGGTTCTGGAACCAATTTCAGTTCCTAATCCCCCGTGAACCCCTGATACCTGCCCTTACCGTCTCCTGTTAACGTAAACGGCTGTAATCTGCCCGCTCAAAGTGCCATAGTTAAATGGACAAAATGCATTGTTGGGAAAAGAGATGGAGCAGTGCTCATTTGTGAGGGTGCACCCAGAGTGCAAGTAGGGTATAGGGTGTAGGTAGGGTATAGGGTGCATCCAGAGTGCAGGTAGGGTATAGGGTGCAGGTAGGGTATAGGGTGCATCCAGAGTACAGGTAGGGTATAGGGGGCAGGTAGGGTATAGGGTGCATCCAGAGTACAGGTAGGGTATAGGGGGCAGGTAGGGTATAGGGTGCATCCAGAGTACAGGTAGGGTATAGGGTGCAGGTAGGGTATAGGGGGCACCCAGAGTGCAGGTAGGGTATAGGGGGCACCCAGACTACAGGTAGGGTATAGGGTGCATCCAAAGTACAGGTAGGGTATAGGGTGCACTCAGAGTACAGGTAGGGTATAAGTGCAGGTAGGGTATAGGGTGCACTCAGAGTAGAGGTAGGGTTTAGGGTGCACTCAGAGTAGAGGTAGGGTTCAGGGTGCACTCAGAGTACAGGTAGGGTTTAGGGTGCACTCAGAGTAGAGGTAGGATATAGGGGGCACCCAGAGTACAGGTAGGGTATAGGGTGCACCCAGAGTACAGGTAGGATATAGGGGGCACCCAGAGTACAGGTAGGGTTTAGGGTGCACCGCTGGCCCCAGAGAGAGGACAGGCAGACACACTAACATGTATATGGGAAAGGACAGGGTAAAGGGGCTGTAATTTGTGATCTATTGAAGGTGGTGGTTTTGTTTGGGCTATATCATAAATACTGTTTTAAACGGTTAAACTCTCACGCATTATGAGCAAGAGGGATATAAAAGAGCATCTTTGGCTGTCTATCGTTTATCGTCTACCTTCACTACGTCCCTATGCCTGCAGTGCTTAGGAGAGAGACAGGCTTCCAGCATCAAAACCAGCTGAGCAAGTAAACCCAGCAGAATGTCCCACCATCGTGCTCCCTCTCTGGGCAGGCTCACAGAGCAAGGCCTGACAGAAATATACACCCGGCTTTTTCTTTTTTCTCCCAAGACGGCACAAAGGATTGGAAATTAGAACCATGTGGATTCTTACCTATTCTGGGACATAACCATAAACACGTCAAATCAGGAATGTTCCTTGCCGGGGATAAATATTCCAATACCCGATCATTGATGGGAAGATTCCCCAGGAATAACAAAGTGCACACGAAACAGTGTGTTTGTGGTATTGATCTTATTCAACTCAACTGCTGCTCAGTATCTACTACTTAGGACATGTATTGTGTAAGTTTACCTGCAAATATTTTCATATCAGGGTTGGTTTGCTGTCCACACTCAAATGTTATGCTGTTCTGACATGGTCATTTGAGTAGGAAAAACAGCTCTTTACAGCAGCATACACAAACATATATGGATATTCAAATATTTTCCCTCAGGGTTGCTGCCGAGATTGACTCCCTTCTTGTCAACACTGTCCCCATTGGCGGCCACACACACACACACACACACACACACAACCCAACCACATGACAACAGGCTCTGTTTTTATTCTCTGAACAAGTTGCCACAGTAACGCAATTGGCGAGGTTGCGGGAGGGAGGGGGGTTGCTGACCAACCAAGACCCCCTCTATGACCCCAGAGCGCCTTTTATCAGTTTGAGTAAAGCCAATTGAGATTATCAGAGCCAGGCCTGATAACACTGTTTTCTCTTCTCACACATGGAGGGATGGATGGATGGCAGGCAGGCATGGATGGAGGGATGGATGGATGGGTGGATGGCAGGCAGGCAGGGATGAAGGGATGGATGAGTGGATGGGTGGCAGGCAGGGATGGAGGGATGGATGAGTGGATGGGTGGCAGGCAGGGATGGAGGGATGGATGAGTGGATGGCAGGCAGGCAGGGATGGATGGATGGATGAGTGGATGGCAGGCAGGCAGGGATGGATGGATGGCAGGCAGGGATGGATGAGTGGATGGCAGGCAGGGATGGATGGATGGATGAGTGGATGGCAGGCAGGCAGGGATGGATGGATGGCAGGCAGGGATGGAGGAATGGATGGGTGGATGGGTGGGTGGCAGGGATGGATGAGTGGATGGGTGGCAGGCAGGGATGGAGGGATGGATGGATGGCAGGCAGGCAGGGATGGAGGGATGGATGAGTGGATGGCAGGCAGGCAGGGATGGAGGGATGGATGAGTGGATGGCAGGCAGGCGGGGATGGATGGATGGATGGCAGGCAGGGATGGAGGGATGGATGGATGGCAGGCAGGGATGGAGGGATGGATGGATGGCAGGCAGGCAGGGATGGAGGGATGGATGGGTGGATGGCAGGCAGGCAGGGATGGAGGGATGGAGGGATGGATGGGTGGATGGCAGGCAGGCAGGCAGGGATGGAGGGATGGATGGGTGGATGGCAGGCAGGCAGGCAGGGATGGAGGGATGGATGGGTGGGTGGCAGGCAGGCAGGGATGGAGGGATGGATGGGTGGATGGGTGGGTGGCAGGCAGGCAGGGATGGATGGATGGATGGCAGGGATGGAGGGATGGATGGATGGATGGGTGGATGGCAGACAGGCAGGCAGGGATAGAGGGATGGATGGATGGATAGATGGCAGGCAGGCAGGGATGGAGGGATGGATGGATGGGTGGATGGCAGGCAGGGATGGAGGGATGGATGGATGGGTGGGTGGCAGGCAGGGATGGAGGGATGGATGGGTGGCAGGCAGGGATGGAGGGATGGATGGATGGGTGGCAGGCAGGCAGGCAGGGATGGATGGATGGGTGGGTGGGTGGCAGGCAGGGATGGAGGGATGGATGGATGTGTGGAGGTGGGAGGGACTACACTCCCAAACGTCCTGCTAACACACATACATCCACACATCAACACCACATCCACTGCCTCTACATGTTCGAGGGTTAACCAGACCAGTAGAGAGAGAGAGGCAGGTACACCAGGTACAGACAACCATGTTTTAGTATTTACCTCTGGTGGTTTCCCTTATTATGTCCTGACTCTGCTCAGTGTTACCTTACCACACACCCTAACAGAAAAACCACATCAACTTCACGTGGTCACATGTGAAGTGTTCCAAAAACACGTTTTCACGTGATCACATGATATTATGTGAAATTAATGTGATTACATTTAATGCAACATGTGATAACACGAAAACTACACGTGAAAACGTGATCACATGTGAAGTCTTTCACGTGAAATGATTTTCCACATGTTAAATCGTGTTTTGTCTGTAAGGGACACACACACACCGGCTTCAGCATGGGAACTCCATGTTGTCTTCAAACAAATAATTAAAGTAAGGTTACGGGGTCATGGGGAGGTCATTTCTATGGATACCCAACAGAATGTGTACATTACCCTGAGAGAGAGAGAGAGAGAGAGAGAGAGAGAGAGAGAGAAAGAGAGAGGCTGTGCAGGGCACCTTGCTTTACTAATCCACTCAGAGACACATAACGAGTAGAAAAAAAGGTTCCAATCACTTGTGATTCGCAAGGAAAATGCTTGTGTGTGTGTATGTGTACTTGTTCATGCCAATATCCAGCATGTGTGTGTGTGCACACCCGTGGATGTAGCCTACTGTACATGTGTGTATGTGCACACCCGTGGATGTAGCCTACTGTACGTGTGTGTGTGCACACCCGTGGATGTAGCCTACTGTACATGTGTGTGTGTGTGCACACCCGTGGATGTAGCCTACTGTACATGTGTGTGTGTGTGCACACCCGTGGATGTAGCCTACTGTACATGTGTGTGTGTGTGCACACCCGTGGATGTAGCCTACTGTACATGTGTGTGTGTGTGCACACCCGTGGATGTAGCCTCCTGTACATGAGTGTGTTTTCACATTCTGTACAGTGTAGTGATAATGGACCTCCACTCACAGATACACTCCTTCACCCAGCACGTCTCTATCCACCAGGAACATAGTGTGTCTATGTACAAATACTCTGTTTGCAACAAGGCCAAGAGGGTATCACTTTCAGTAGAAGTCCTATAGAGACTTGGATTTACTGCAGCTCTGAATTATATTTTATATGGGGGCCTTTGCAGCGTAACACAAAAACAGCAGAGTGATGGAGTCAAGACAGCAGGAGGTCACTTGAACCTGGCTCTCCACTGAGCTGGATCAACACACGATCCCCAGCCACTGATTTCAGCTCACTCAAACAGAGGGGTGCCACTGCAAAGCAACCGTTTAGGTGTTAAATACCCCGGCTAGCGCGTTAGCACACTATGCTACGCTATCGTCAGACCAGAGACGGCGCGCGTGTATGAGAGGTGGGAGATTCCAGTTCTATAACAATGACTGCTGTCCTGTGTGAGAGAGAGAGAGAGAGAGAGAGAGAGAGAGAGAGATTCACCTTCAGAAGACCTTAGCCTTGGTATTCTCTCTCTTCCTGTGTTGTCACATGCTGTTTCTTCACAGAGAAAGAAAAGTCTATCATAGAGATAGAGAAGAACAGAGTAATTTTGCATTTAAATCACAGCAAACCAGTCCTGCTGCTGAATATCAGGGTCTTGCCTCTCCTCTCCTGTTTTTTTTCTTCCCCTCCCTTCCTCCTCCTTTCAATCTGTCAGAAAGGCCTTGTTTCTGGTTAACTGACTCGCGGCCACACCTGGTAACTCGCTCCTGTTGTCAGCATTCCTTCCCTGAGAAAACCTCATGCCAAACCAACCAGCCATGGAGCGCAGCCAAGAGAGAGAGTGAGCGCGAGAGCAATAGAGCGAGAGACTCAACGGGCCAATCACAGGCAGATCTGAGGGAGCCCAGCCAATGAGGAGCGGAGCCACTTGTTTGACGAGTTGAGAGACACAGAGCAAGAGAGAGAGAGAGACATACCAAACATGGCCCTCCAAGAAACCAGGGCCATGGCTCCAAATTGAGCCCCTCCGGAGCTAAGAGAGGAGGGGTCCTTCAAATGATCGCAACACGGAAATAGTTGACAGTTTACTGCTTCCATAGCTGACCTGAACATGGCCGTTTGGAGTACCCATGCCAGAGTTAGAGTTAGGGGAGGTAGGGTCGGAGCGAGTTTCCGTTTGCCAGTCAAATTCTGGGCCTATGAATTTAGATTAGACGCGACGCAATCTGAATTGGAACAAGATTAGACTCAATCCCTGGATCATTGTTTGCCAACATCGCTGTCCTCTGGTTTCTATTAGAACTCATTGCATCCATACTTCCGCTTTCAGGCAGATAAACATTCTGAACTCTGAGTGAGTGGTTGAGTCACTCTTAGCTGGAATGAAAAAATGGAATACAGCTGATGCACTTTGACCTGTTTAATAGAAAGCAAACAGGTCCCAATTATCAGGCAGTCTGCAGGGCAGCCCAGGGTCCACTGAGCTGATACAAGGCTGATAGTCTACTGTGATGTAAATACAGATGGAATCTGTCCACCTGGGCGTCCTAGACACACAGTAACTGTTTAAGCCAGCCACCGGATTGTAAGCACCTATCTACGGATTTATCATAAACTATCAGAAATAATCTTTTCAAAAGCTACTCCACGAGCCGAGGAGGTGGGGAGGAGGAGGAGAAGCGGGGGAAGAGGAGGAGGAGCAATGAAACTTCCTCCAGCTATTCCTATTGGAGAGTCCCTTTCCTCTCTTCTTTCCTTCTTTAAGTTAAAACAGGAGTCAAGAGACATAAGCCGTGCAGCATTACCTCACTGCCGTGTTTGATTTAGTGCAGATGTGAAACGGAGCGAAGCTGGGAATTGCTTTTTTTGGGACGTCGGCGAGGCTGCAAAGGCCCACGTTTAGGGCAGCCACTGTGTTTACATAGTTTCTCTCTCTCTCGCTCTGTCTCTCCCGCCTGTCTCTCAAAATGGAATAGCTTCACCTTTAATTCTCCATACACTTCCACTGACCTGTTTTTTCACATTTTCTATAGCTTTTCTCTCATTTACTTTTGTAACATTCCTCTCTCTTCAAAATATGAGCAGCATTAGCATTTCTCAGCCATTTGTCTCTCTCTCCAACCCGCTAGGAGCCATTAAGAGTGGAGTGGTAAATCAGACAAAGAATTATATATTTGTTTTGCAAACTGACACGATTTAACGAGCAGCTAATTAAAATAAATCAATAGCACTGCGGCACGCTCACTCTCTCTCCTTCGCTCTGTCTCTCTCTGTCTCTCTCTGTCTCCCTCTGTCTCTCTCTGTCTCTCTCTGTCTCTCTCTGTCTCTCTCTCTGTCTCTCTCTCTCTGTCTCTCTCTGTCTCTGTCTCTCTCTCTCTCTGTCTCCCTCTGTCTCTCTGTCTCTCTCTCTGTCTCTCTCTCTGTCTCTCTCTCTCTGTCTCCCTGTCTCTCTCTCTGTCTCTCTCTCTCTGTCTCTCTCTGTCTCTCTCTCTGTCTCTCTCTCTCTGTCTCCCTCTGTCTCTCTCTCTGTCTGTCTCTCTCTCTGTCTCTCTCTCTCTCTCTGTGTCTCCCTCTGTCTCTCTCTCTGTCTCCCTCTGTCTCTCTCTGTCTTCCTCTGTCTCTCTCTCTGTCGCTCTCTGTCTCCCTCTGTCTCTCTCTGTCTCTCTCTCTGTCCCTCTGTCTCTCTCTCTCTGTCTCTCTCTCTCTCTCTCTCTCTGGGGTGCAGAAGTGGGGTGATTCACTGTTGGCTTTACCTCTGATATAACTCCCAATCAGGTATTTCCATCTGTATTATCTTATCCAAATCATAACCAATCAGATGATCTATATCAGGCTTATGGGTGAGGGACCTCTCTATCAAATACATCTGCAATGGGGTGAAGTCATAAAAAATGGGACAGTGAGACAAATATTTCCTGTGCTCTCCACCAATACCTCGTCACAACTCAACATTCCCCCAAACCAAGCAAGTTTAGGGATGTCACCCCTGGGCCATTCCCCCTGTGGGGTAAGGCTGGTGTTCCTAGGGGGTGCTGAGGGCTGACCCCTGTGTGGCGGGGCCGGCCAGACCCCAGCTGCTGACTGTCTGTCAAAAGCACCGCCAGTGGCCAGTGGGCGGGCCCACAGGGCCAGGAAGCCCACGATCGTCGCTATTTGGATCTGGCTAGCAGCTGCTGTTCCTGACACAGCCACGACTTTGTTCCTCCGTTCCTCCTCTCTTCTCCCTACTCTGTCTGTTTCGGGGCACAGAACAAAACCCATCCTAAACCACTGGAAAACCAGAGAAATATTTAAAAGAAACGAGGGGGGGGGGGGGGAATGAAGAAACATCAACAAGCTCTGACAACTGCACCGGGGTTTTTTCTTGGCCCCAGCAGGGCTCTCAGGCATCTCCTATTGACGCTTCGCCCTCCTTTCTTTTTTAAGAGATATGATAGTTATTGTTCAAATGCGGCCAAGCCTGCCCCGGGCGTCAACACACCTGTATGAAAGAGGCCTTATTGTAGCAACCTGGCAACGCTGCAAACCTGCACCTTGCTCTACCAGTTTTTAGGCTGTTAAGGAGGGGGAAGAGTGCATGCCACCGTGTCTCTTTCTCTCTCTTTTGCTCTTCTCTCAGAAGGCACCCTAATATTTTCCCTCATTAATTCCCCTTTCTTCTCCAGGCAGTCACCTTGGAATGTTTTTACTGGTGCTATTATTTTAGATTATCACCGGCACAGGAGAGATTAGGGAGAGGAGTTGATCTACATCCTCTTGTTAGCCCTCAGTCTCTTTCTCTCTCTATTTCTTTCCCCCCAAAGACAACATCTTAATAAGGTGCATAGGTGCACTAAAGGTGTTCCTATCCCTGTCTGGGTAAACCGAGGCTCAGGGGGAACAACAGCTGTGTTTTCCCTTGTTTGAAGTGCAGTTGAAAACATCCAGCTCATGTCAATATTAGCCTCTGTCAAGTCTTTCTAGCGTGGGCGGCATGACAGAGGTCTTCAGCGCTGGAAGGTAACTCTTCTCAAAAGCCAGCCTCTCACCTTTAGGGTTGGCCAGGGCTCTCCGCTTTCATGCAGGGCCAGCACAGGCACACGCTGGCAATATAAATACACACACACAGACACACACTGCCTCTAACACACATGAAAAGAACACATCCGAACAGAGAGATAAGTATACATATACTGCAGAAGGAGATGGTTAGACTTCTTTTGCTAGATGTCTCTCAGTGTGTGTGCACCTCCCCCTCCCCCGCCTCCTTTTTCCTAAAGAGCCCCTGTGTAGGTCGGAGCCCTCAAAGCACCTGGGGCCAGTCAACTGGCCTCTGTCATTCAATTCCAGACCAGCGACCAGGGGAAGACTCCACAAAACGTCTCAATTATCTGCCTTTTATTGAGTCCACAGAGAGATAGAGAGAGAGAGTCCTGCACTATCATTACTATGGCACACACACACACACACACACACACACACACACACACACACACACACACACACACACACACACACACACACACACACACACACACACACACACACACACACACACACACACACACACACATTAGGCCCAGCCTCCTAAAATAAGTAGGTGTTCGTGAGGTCGCCCAGCTCCTATTCTTTATGCAGCCGCCCCTGCTTTTCCCCACAATTCCCGGCGTGCTGGGACCCTTTGTTTGTCTCTGTAGGGAGTTCAGGTATAATCGCTGTTTTCCACGCTAACCGCCCTCACCTCTAATCGCAGGGCGCTATCGCACAAATATGGGCCTTTTTCCCCTCTCTCTCATTCTTCCACTCTTCTCTCCTCCCTTTCATTCTGTCCCTTTCTCTTTTTTCTTTCTCTCTCTTCTCAGTAATTGAGAGAAAAAGATTCCGCAACCCCCCCCCCCCCATTGTCAGATTTCAAATGGGCGGCTTTTTGAATTACCAGGGGAAACTGATAATGACATGATGGATGCATGAGATTTCAAACAAAATTGAGTGTCAATTGACCGCATCGTCTAGGCAACACAAGTGTCTGCGGCACACCAGCCAGGCAGGAAATAAGGCCAATCTATTTCCTTTGCTTCATTCAGATGTAGGATCTTAGTTGGAGCCGGTTTGCTACAACAGGAAAATAATCCTGCAGCAACAGGAAATGTGAATTATGTGGATTATAATTAATGGACATTTTTTTGTAGGGGTTGATACATTTTTCGTGAGGGAAAATCAAGTCTGACATTTTAAAGTGGAAATTACTAACTTTAGAAATCCTTTTAAACCACGGATACACTAAAAGTTGCAAATTCTCAGCAACAAAATAGTGATCAAATTAAGATCCTACATCTGAATCAATCGTCTATTCTCCCTCCCTGGGTTATGACACTATAATGGGCTCTCAGCTCAGGTTGCTTCTAGAAGGGGGGACCTGCAAAGAGGGGCTTCAACCCTGTGTGTTGCTCCTTATGCAACACACACACACACACACATGCACAAACACGAAAGCGTGCACACATACTCTGATTCTCAAATGCACGTGGAACAGACAGAAAACTGAGCCAGTGGTAGGGTAGAAAGGTGCCCCCTTTTAATTGTATTATTTTTCTCACACTCCCTTGCTAGTAACCACGAATTTAGGGCAGTGAAAATGCACAGCAGTTTGAGCAATTAAGGAGTGACATCTAAACCTGTCTGGGGGACTGTCTGAGTTCCCTAATTCCAGAAACTTTCGCTTCTACTCTTCTGCTCTCACGCTCTTAAAGAAGGATTGGCAGGGATGAGAAATGTGTGTGTGTGTGTGTATGTGTGTGTGTGTGTGTGTGTGTGTGTGTGTGTGTGTGTGTGTGTGTGTGTGTGTGTGTGTGTGTGTGTGTGTGTGTGTTAGGAAACACTCTCCCACGGGTGGCCCACTGGGATGTCATCATCTCCTCATCATTGTGTCTGTGGTGTGTGGTAGAGAGTGTGTGTGAGACCGACATAGAGAGAATGAGTCTGTGTGTAGTATTTTGTGTTAGTGGCCTTGAGAGCCATCAGTCAAATACTTCTGGCTCTCCTCTGACTTCTCTCTTAAATAATTAATTGGCCCCTCAATCACTAGAAACACACAGATGGACACTCTGAGAAACCACAGTTTAGGGGTAAAAAGTCAGACATCAGTCTAGTAATATAAATAGATTTGTTTGCAGCAGCATTGACACTGTAGAGCAGTCAGACGTGTCCAGCGACTGCCAAATATCTCCTCTTCATGGCTTAAGGCTCAGATAAGCTACTGTCCGTGGATACATCTCATTGTGTCTCCATATGTGACCAGGCCATGAGTTTACAACCTTACAGCCACTTAAGTCCCATTTCTACTGGCACTTAAATTCTCAAATTGGAGCTGGGTCGAGGGAAACCCGGTCCAGTGCAGCCCAGTTTCACAACTTGTGCTAGCTCCATTAGAATTCGTGCTGGTGACGCCGTTACTACACTGCTGGATGCTGACACCACGTTTAGCTAGCTCGTCTGGGCTTGCTGCTGTTAGCTAGCACACGGACAAGCAGTACTGCAGTAGTCAGACATGACACAAATGACCACCATAGCTGGTCCATAAGAACAGTCAGCCCTCAAATGCTAGCTACCTAACATTAGCTAGCAAATCAGAGTTGAAACAAGCTACCTAGCTAGCGTGAGCTAGTAGGAGTTTTAGCTGGCCAGGTCGTATTGAAAGATAGCTAGCTAGCTACATCATATCAAACCTGTTGTCTGGTTTGCTTGGTTAGCTTGCTAAATACATGGCTCTGAGTCTGGTTGGCACTGGCAGGAGTACAGGGTAATGTTAGTTACAGCATGGTGAGGGTGAATGAATCACATATTGGCTACCTAGCAACATGACATCATTTCTCATTTCTGGAGTCAGTGGATACGCAATTCCAGCCAGCCCACCAAGGCCAGCCCAACCCAGGTTGACAATGGACAAAGTGCCAATGGAAATGGGGCTTTAGTTCTCAATTCAATCAAACTTTGTAGTAGAATCACATATAAACCTATTTTGGTTTCTGTCAGTGACCGATCAATGGCCTCTTTATTCCTGATATTATTTATAGCACCTCGCTATAGCACCTGAATGAAATCATGAATACAGTAAGATTAAGAGATAGATGGAGCAGGCGTTCTGCTGACATTGCAGATGAGCATGTAGAACAGAGATGAAATGATAGACAGAGAAAGAGAGAGGAAAGAGAGAGAGATTCAGGCGGAGAGAGTGAGCACTGGCCCCAGAGGACCAGCCAACCTGACAGAAAATATTTGATATAATTAGTTTATCTGCTGGTTGGGGTAGATGGCTGCAATTGTGGTTGCAGTATGTGGAAGGGAGAGTTATCCATAGGCTTACAGTGGTGTGTTGGAGGGAGTTATGGGACTGGTCGGGGCAGTGTGTGTGTGTGTGTGTGTGTGTGTGTGTGTGTGTGTGTGTGTGTGTGTGTGTGTGTGTGTGTGTGTGTGTGTGTGTGTGTGTGTGTGTGTGTGTGTGCGCGTGCGTGCGTGTGTGTGTGGAGGGTTAAGGTGACCAGGTGTGACAGAGTGGCCCTGGGGCCGTTGTGTTAGGGAGCCAGAGCGGACAGGAGACATACAGAAGCTCCTTCTTTACCTGATCCATCTAAATCCAGTGAACCTCAGACAGGTATTCTCTATCTGTCCAGGCCTGCTCTCGCTCTCTCTCTCTCTACCCCTCTCTCTCTACCTCTCTCTCTCTGTTAGTCTTTCTCTTTCTCCTGGAATGGTGTCTCTTCCATAATGCTGTATCTACCTACCCCACCTATCATTCTTTCAATCTTCCTACCTCCCTCCCCCTTCCCCCCTATCCCTTTCCTAACACCATTGTAACCACATCCACAACAACCTTAATATATTATTTTGACCTGTTTTGTGTGTGTTCTTTTTGAAGTAGTTCTATATGGCTGGGTGCCCTATGGCTGCGAGACGAGGCCCATGCCAATAACCCCATCATGGAGGACCCTATAAATCAATACAGGCCTTTGTTTGATTCAGCAAGCTTTGCCAGGGTTCAGCTTGTTATGGATGAGGTATCAATAGAATAAGTGTGAAGCGCTGCACAGCGTGGGAGGAGAGTCCCCTAGGCTCCCAGTGCAAAGCAAGGCTAGAACAATCCACTTTTAATTGGAACGTGGCCTGAAAAGCTGGTAATTTGCAATTTGGGAGAGAGGTGAGAAATAAACGATGCAGCCCTCCCTTTCACCTCATTCCCCCCCCCCCCCCCCCCCCCCCCCCACACACACACACACACACACTCCTCGATGAAGTTATCAGAGGAAGCTGGAGGTATTAAGTCAGAACTATTATGCACAGCCAAGCTTAGTGAGAGAGAGTTAGGCTCACAATGAGGCCCCTATCAGTATAATCTGGGATTTCCCCCCAGCCTTATGAATATTTATCTCCCCCATTATCACCAATGATGTTTCAATTGCACCTTGCACTGAGCATGTGCAGGATGGGATGCCACCTCTCCTGTTTACAGTGACTGCTGAGAGAGAGAGAGAGAGAGAGAGAGAGAGAGAGAAAAGGAGCAGACATTGTTGTCCCTAGCCCCCAGACATCACTAGATGCTTTATTTTAGCCATTACTTGGAAGGGGGACATCCACATCAGTGTAATCTATGTTCATTAGTAAGGTCTGGTGAGTCTGATGAGGAGGAACAAAGCTGTAGCTCTAATACATTTAGTCCCTTTGCAATACTGCGTGCATGACATCGATGATTCTGGTCCCAGTGTATCAATTCCAATGCCTGTTCTATTGGTGCTTGACATTGGCAGCAAATGGTGGACTTTAGTGCTACATAACAGGCCAATATCCCTGGCCCTTCCAGCTGCAGTCTCTGAAAGCCCATGGAGAAACCATTCGCCCCAATGAGCTCTAAAGGCAAGTGGAAGCTCATAAATAGAGACTTGACTGTATAGACTTTGCATTTTATCTTTAAGCAGTTTCTGCTTTTATGGGCCAGGGACCTCTCCAAACAGGGAGGGAGAGAGGGGGGTGGAGAGAGATAGAGAGAGGTGAAGAGGATGGAAAGATATAAAGAAAGGGAAGAGAGAAGAAAAAGGAGAATAAGAATGAGGAAGAGAGAGAAAGAGAAAGAGAGCAGAGTCACAAATCTTGCTGCTATTCTAGTATGTGACATCTTCGCTCGTTTGCGGCTGCTCATTAACAAACAACACTGCTGTGAAATTGGTTTAATGACAAAGTAATAAAATTGCTATTCTGCTCACAGATGGCCCCAGGCACTGAGAGATTCTGCCAGGCTTACACTGGTTGCCCGGGCGCATTCAGCTGCTTATTCATGAAAACGGCATCCTTCACTTTTTCTCTTTCTTTCTCTCTCCACTCTATTTTTTTAAAACTCTACCTGCAAATGAAATAAATTAACCTACTTTCCCCCTTGTATTTTCCTTGAATTCTCTCTCTCCCACTCCTTTACTCTCTATGTGTATGAGCCTTTCTCTCCAGCCCTGGTGCTTGCTCTTTCCAGCTCTTACCCCAAACAGAAATTACCATCTTAAAATGAAAAGGAGGCTTGCCCACGCAAATGCAGCTCGACTTCATTTCAAACGCAGAGCCCTTGTTATTAAACGACCCACCAATAAAACCAAGCCATTGTAGAATAAAAGAGCCAAAATTAGATGTACAATGACTCTCTCTCTCTCTCTCTCTCTCTCTCTCGCTCTCGCTCTCTCTCTCTCTCCCCCTCTCTTTCTCCCCCCCTCTCTCTCTCCCTCCCTCGCCCTGTCTCTCTCTCCCTCCCTTCCTCCCTCTCTCGCCCTCCCTCCCTCTCTCTCTCTCTCTCTCCCTCCCTCGCCCTCTCTCCCCCCCCTCCTCCCTCTCTCGTCCTCCCTCCCTCTCACGCCCTCCCTCCCTCTCTCTCGTGCCCTCTCTCTCTCTCTCGCTCTCTCACTCTCTCTCTCACCCTCTCTCTCTCGCCCTCTCTCTCGCTCGCCCTCTCTCTCTCTCGCCCTCTCTCTCTCTCGCCCTCTCTCTCTCTCTTGCCCTCTCTCTTGCTCGCCCTCTCTCTCTCGCCCTCTCTCTTACCCTCTCTCTCTCTCTCGCCCTCTCTCTAGTCCTCTCTCTCTCACGCCCTCTCTCTCTCTCTTTCCCCCTCTCTCTCTCTCTCTCACCCTCCCTCCTGCCTTGTCTGGCTTCTTGTAGCATGTTGACCCCAACTCTGGAAAGGCTTGACTTGGTTACGGGAAAACAACTAAAAAAGGTCTTCACTTTCTATGATCATCTGAGTGTGCCAGCTTTTCTTAAGGAGCCAACTGTTTTTCAGAACTCCCCTCTCACACGGAGGTGGGTACCTCTCTCGCCCCATGACCATGGCGTGGTGGGCGCACTGTGCCAGCCTATGACCCAATGTGGCCCTTCATGCCCAGACAGGTGGACAGGGTCTTGTTAATCTCAGCCAACCATCATGGCTGGCACTGCCACCCATATCTCAGTGTGAGAACCAGTAAATGGATGTATGTGTGTGTGTGTGTGTGACTGAGCTAGACATTAGTCTCTCATCCAGTCACACTTATAGCAAAACGATGAACCAAATAAAACTGCAGCCCAACACAGAGGGATTCTGTTCTGGCAATAATCAAACATATGTTTTTCTCCTCCAAACATGGAAAATGGTTTAACTAAAGTGGGATTAATATTACAGCCAGATCAAATTGTCCTGGAGGGAGGGGGCTGTTGGTGGTGGTGGTGGGGGGGGGGGGGGGGGGGGGGGGTGTTGGTGGAGTGAGGCACTTGGGATGTGACAACAGAGTCAATTCTGCTAATTAACTGCCAATTAGTGGTCCCTAAATGAGAGGGATCATGGTGCCCGTGTTGGCAGCGCCCGGCAAGCACACACACATACACATGCGCGCACACGCACACAAGAAATCACACACACACACACACACACACACACACACACACACACACACACACACACACACACACACACACACACACACACACACACACACACACACACACACACACACACACACACACAGTGGCAAGAAAAAGTGTGTGAACCCTTTGGAATTACCTGGATCAAATTTGATCTGATCTTCATCTAAGTCGCAACAATAGACAAACATAGTGTGCTTAAACTAATAACACACAAATTATTGTATTTTCTTGTCTATATTGAATACATCATTTAAACATTCACAGTGTAGGTTGGAAACAGTATGTGAACCCCTAGGCTAATGACTTCTCCAAAAGCTAATTGGAGTCAGGAGTCAGCTAACCTGGAGTCCAATCAATGAGCCGAGATTGGAGATGTTGGTTAGAACTGCCTTGCCCTATAAAAAACACACGCAAAATGTGATGTGAACCATGCCTTGAATAAAAGAGATCTCAGAAGACCTAAGATTAAGAATGGTTGACTTGCATAAAGCTGGAAAGGGTTACAAAAGTATCTCTAAAAGCCTTGATGTTCATCAGTCCACGATAAGACAAATTGTCTATAAATGGAGAAAGTTCAGCACTGTTGCTACTCTCCCTAGAAGTGGCCGTCCTGCAAAGATGACTGCAACAGCACAGCGCAGAATGGTCAATGAGGTTAAGAAGAATCCTAGAGTGTCAGCTGAAGACTTACAGAAATCTCTGGAACATGCTAACATCTTTGTTGACGAGTCTACGATACGCAAAACACTGAACAAGAATGGTGTTCATGGGAGGACACCACGGGAAGAAGCCACTGCAGTCCAAAGAAAACATTGCTGCACGTCTGACGTTTGCAAAAGTGCACCTGGATGTTCCACAGCACTACTGGCAAAATATTCTGTAGACAGATGAAACTACAGTTGAGTTGTTAGGAAGGAACACACATCACTATGTGTGGAGAAAAAAAGGCACAGCACACCAACACCAAAACCTCATCCCAACCACCAAAATATAGTGGCGGAGCATCATAGTTTGGTGCTGCTTTGCTGCCTCAGGGCCTGGACAGCTTGCTATTATCGACAGAAAAATTAATTCCCAAGTTTATCAAGACATTTTGCAGGAGCATGTTAGGTTATTGTCCGCCAATTAAAGCTCAAAAGAAGTTGGGTGATGCAACAGGACAACGACCCAAAACACAGAAGTAAATCAACAAAAAGAATGGCTTCAACAGAAGAGAATACACCTTCTGAAGTGGCCCAGTCAGAGTCCTGACCTCAACCCGATTGAGATGCTGTGGCATGACCTCGAGAGCAGTTCACACCAGACATCCCAAGAATATTGCTGAACTGAAACAGTTTTGTAAAGAGGGATGGTCCAACATTCCTCCTGACCATCATGCAGGTCTGATCCGCAACTACAGAAAACGTTTGGTGGAGGTTATTGCTGCCAAAGGAGGGTCAGTCAGTTATTAAATCCAAGGGTTCACATACTTTTCCCACCCTGTACTGTACATTTCTGTGAACGTAGAATTGTTTGTGTGTTATTGGTTTAAGTAGACTGTGTTTGTCTATTGGTGTGACCTAGATGAAGATCAGATCACATTTTATGACCAATTTATGTAGAAATTCAGGTATTTCCAAAGGGTTCACATACTTTTTCTTGCCATTGTAGATAGAAAGATATATACATCCACCCGGCTGCTACAACCTTCTGCAGTATATTTAGAAGTCCAGGGGACAAACAGAGCGGGAGAGAGGGAGAGAGGGAGAGCGGGAGAGAGGGAGAGAGGGAGAGAGGGTGGAAAGGAACTCAAATGCCTCTGTGTAAAACCCCAAAATGCTTAGATGAGTGAGAAGATATAAAAACACAAAACGAAGTTGGACCAATTTCAGATTACATTTGGAAAATATGAGTTATTATTTAGCATTTCATGACAGCTCCTCATGCCAAGTTGGAGGGTCATAAAGAAATCGTACATATCATAAAAAGCACTGTTTCTAAGTGTCTCCCTGGGCTTTCTCAAGGGGGAGGAAAAAGCTGCAGTAAGTGAAGTAACAAAAGCTAGCCTTCGTTTTTTTTTACCTACCCAGACACCACTATAGACACATGTTGTGTATCTAGTTATCCACACCACTAATAAGATGTTGCATTAGAATCTATAGCGGCATATGCCTCTCTACTGTGAGTCCAAGTCTGAGGGAGGGAGGGAGGGGGGGAGGGAGGGGAGTGAGGGAGGGAGGGAGGGAGGGGGGAGGGAGGGGGGAAGGGAGGGAGGGAGGGAGGGAGGGAGGGGGGGAGGGAGGGGAGGGGGTGAGGGAGGGAGAGGGGGGGAGGGGGGATAGCATGCTGAGAAGGGAGTTCCACTGCAGTCAGGCTATATGCTAGCTAACACACTAACTATGGCAGGCTGATCTACAGCGAGCCGTATGGGAGAACAAATAGAGAAACTTTACTGATTCTGGCTGGATGGACAAAATAAACAGTGAGGCGCAGTCCAAACTGTGACATCACAAGTAGTAGATGAGGTGATTTTACTTAAAAATGGAATTTGGACTTTCGAGGGGCGCAGACAGACCCCCCCTCTATCACCTCAGCTGTGCCTCCCCCTCTACTGTCTATGGATCCCGTCTAGCCTGACTATCTCCCACGTTGGCATCAATGGGTACTTGGCGCCATGGTCTGGTGGATATCCATCCCCTTATCATGTGACCTGTGTTCTGACAGAGGCCAAAGGTCGCCCCCGTGTCTTAATAACTCACTCATTGTATTCCTTTCTGCCGCTAATTAGAGCCTCTCCCTCTGTGTGTGTTTTCCCTAGCGCCGAGCCCCAGTGAGGAGGTGGATAGGTAACAATAGAGTGTGGCTCAGTGCCCTCTTTATTGTTATTAGTGCTCCAGTGCTATGACACTCAGTCATTATGGCCTCAGAGCCTCTCGCTCTCTCTCTCTCTCTCTCTCTCTCTCTCTCTCTCTCTCTCTCACACTTTGTCTGTCTGTCTGTCTGTCTGTCTGTCTGTCTGTCTGTCTGTCTGTCTGTCTGTCTGTCTGTCTGTCTGTCTGTCTGTCTGTCTGTCTGTCTGTCTCTCTCTCTCTCTCTCTCTCTCTCTGTGTGCCATGGAAATGGCCTGCCTGCCTGCCTGCCTGCCTGCCTGCCTGCCTGCCTGCCTGCCTGCCTGCCTGCCTATGAGATGAGGGAATAATGAGGGGACGATTTCCTTCCTTTTTTTAGGCGCTGTTGCTCTCCTCAGTCGTCTGTCATCGGACTCATCTCTCAGGGCTGCGTAATAACCCTGTGTGTGTGTGTGTGTGTGTGTGTGTGTGTGTGTGTGTGTGTGTGTGTGTGTGTGTGTGTGTGTGTGTGTAGGAGTAAATAATGAATGGTGTGTTGATGGTAGTGAGCGGGGGCATGTCGTGCTGGGGCTGATGCTGAGACATGAAAGGATCCGGTCAGGCCCCATTTAGCCCAGACTGATAGAATAACACAGAGCTGCTGCATTCTGCTCACAATGACAACTGCAGCTGGATTCTACATTCTGGATCCTTGCCTCCAGTCCCCAAGCTGTTCCAAGGCATCTCTACCTGAGCCAAGGAAGGCCTGCTGATTCACCTCCTCTGCTCGGTGGAACCTCTAGTCACAACCCTCACCCTCCTTTTCGTCTCAAACAAATGTTTCAATGTTTTCCGACCACTCCCCAATACTGTTAGGGTGACACTAATCTCCACACTGTAAGCAGAGCAAACAAGACGCTAACTAATGGTGAACTTATGTCCCCCACCACACTGTACACACAGTGTCTACTCTACACACACAGAGGGTGCAGTGTCACTCTAACTATTAACACACACAAGGCCAGTGTTTGAGGAACAACTTACCCTGCCTCCTCCTCCTCCATTGCAAATCAGTGCAGTGATAAAGTGTACTTTAACCTGCACTGTTTGTTCCATATTAGCAACACTTGGCTAATGGGGTGTGGGCTGTATAAGACAACAGGTGAGGTTGTAAGCTAACAGCTTACAGTGACACTTAGTAGCTTCCCGCTAGCACTCAGCATATAGCTTTTAGCCTATAGCTTTCAAGGCTAATACGTTGTAAGGCCTAGTCTTTCTAGTTAAGGGACTTGGAAAATAACCAAAGGAATACTCCACAGCTGCAATAGTCCTTCGGGGGGGTAATACAGTTGAGGTGAGGGGCAGGTAAGTGTGCTGGGGGGAGGTTGGTGGAGGGCTTGGCAGGGTGAAAGGGAGAGAGAGGGAGATGCACCGTCCGTTGACACTACACAGAGCACCCTTGTGCCCTCCTCGGGCCGCGATTGTGCCGGTGGACAAAGCCGTGATTCAGGACATCCTCCCCCAAGGGGGAGAGCTGGAAACTGAAGACGGTGGCCGTCCCTCTCTCTCCCTCTCTCTCTATCGCTCTCTCTCTCCCGCTCTCTCTCTCGCTCTCTCTCTCTCCCGCTCTCTTTTCCCTCCCTCCGTCTATCTCTCTGTCGCGGGCCAATAACCCGGCAGCGCCCCAAATCAAAGGAAAGCAGCACACAATGCACTCCCTCGGCCAGCCAGGAATTTCAGAGGCCGTTTTTTTCTGGCCCCATCAACAGGAATTTCATAAGGCCGAAATATCCTCTATCATATCCTGGGTGGAGGGATGGCCCATCTCTCAGGGCCCTGGACCCGGGAGGAGACGACAGCAGACCAAAGAGAGAGGGGCCGGGTCCCAAACAAAGGACCATTTAACTCTACCTCACCACACCGCCATGCCTGGTTATAAAATAATCTCATTTCATCCTGTCTATGGCTCATCTTTCCTGCACCGTTAAACACCAAATAACACGGTGCTGGCTCCCAACGGCTCTCCCTTCCCCCCTCTATCCCACCACGCCACCAGAGACACCAGAGGCATGCCACCAGAAGCCACTATAAGCCTCTCTAATGACTTTATTTGTGAAAACAGATTCCTGGTGTGTTTTTGTTAGCTAGCGCTAATGTATAAGTGAAACTAAGGCCATGGGTTCTGGCTCACGGTGTGTCTGGGCTGGCTCTGGCTGGGAGACTGGGCTCGTGACGATGCATCCCGCCGAGACACATTTTCAGCCGGTTTATAAACAGATCGGCTGCATTTTTCTCTGATTCTATCTCTCTCTCTGTCTCTGTCGCAATTCCTCTCTCCCTTGTATTCTCTCTCCCCTCTCTCTCTCTCTCTCTCTCTCGCTCTCTCTCTCTCTCTCTCTCTTTCTCTCTCTCTCATTCCTCTCAGGTTAGTAGACTATTTCTGCATTAATCACCATGACACAGGCAAGGCAACTCAATTTTCTGCTCCTGTAGGTAAGGTGCGTGGCGTCCCGAAACAGCAGCACAGCGAGGCATGAAACAGGCAAGCGGGGGCTAATCTTTGGTTACTGGTGTAATTGAAATGCTATCCACACTGTAGGGTGCATTAAAGTCTGATAACAGTGGTTCCTGTGGCCAATTTAAGTAGCTTGACTTCCCTCTGCTAAAAAAAAAGGAGAGAGAGAGGGAAGGAACAAAATGGCCTGACAGATAAGGCAGACAAACCGAGCTAATTCTCCAGGCATGTTTCTCATTGTGATCCCGGATAAATTAGAAAAAAAATGAATCAAGGAACCAAAAAATCAATTGACCCTCGGGTGTCTTGTCAGGCTGCGAGTGTGATAAACCTAAAAGCTTGGTTAACGTCGGCCCGCCTGCACCCAACTGATAGAGCACTTTGTAAATGAACCCGCTTTGATAAATATATTAAGGAGAGCTGCGAATAAAAGGCAGGGACTTCTCATTTGTAAATAGAACCCTCGCTACATGGAATTAGAATGATAAAATGGGGTTCCATGTAATTAAGTTTGTGTAAGACCTGAAATCCGTGCAAATACCTTCCCGGAATTCTGAAAGGAAGCTGTCAGTTCAATTAATCTGAACATCACCCCGAGAATGTGCTGAACAAAATGAAGCCGTAGATAAAACCTGGGCTAGTATTTTGATACGTAATTCCTGTATCATTTCTGCTTCTGTGATCATTTTATTTAATCCACCACCCCCAGTTATGTGCTAAGCCATCTACAAAGAGACTGCTGGCCAGGCCACCGAAAACCTTAATCCACCATATAGCATGTGTAAAAAGGGGAGGGGGCGGCTGGTGGGTTTTGCTTGCGTGGCGGTGGTGGTGGTACTGGTAGTAGATGAAGGGGAGGTAAGGTGAGGGGGGGGGGGGGGGGGGGGCATGTGATCTCTCCTTTTTGCTTCAACCAATTCCAAGTGAATACATGTATATAAACAGCAGAGACTGGTGACTTCGTGCTAAACTCTTTGCTGATAAAGCCACAACATCCTTATACCTGGCGTCCAGGGATGCCACAAAGACATGTGTGTGTTCGGTGTGAGTGTGTGTGTGTGTGATGAGGTGTGGTAGGAGGGGGGACTGTACATAAACGGTTTTCACACTTTAGGAGTCTTAGCCGTCTTGGCTGGCGGGTGGGAAGAGGGAGACGAAGGCTTTTGAAAATGAAAGGCAGAGCGATGCTGGTGGCAGAGATAGGAGGACGTGAAGTCTTGACTCACCAGTTGTTTACTTGTAAGATGGTCAGGCCTGTGTCTTGGGCTAGCTGCTTTTTCTGTTCTTCAGAAGGGTACGGGTGCTACAAGAGAAAGACAGAGAGATAGACGAGATGAGTTTCTTTGCTCAAAGAGATAAACATAAATATCCCCGTACCGTATCACACTCAGAGAGGGCGAGAGCCGTGGCTGAGGTACGGATGTTGTAGCTCTCCAGTCATGACTATGTACAGGTGTATTGCACTGTGTGTGTTGTGGCATAACATGTATTGTGTAGGTGAAGACTATACCTCCCATGGCCTACAACTAACCCCGCCTCTTCCTAATGTATAGACATGACATACAAAGCATACACACGACTGCCCATACATAAACACACACACACACACACACACACACACGCAAACCTGTCAAGAGGAGGTCAAACAAGTTTGTCAAAACTGCCAACTGCGATAACTCGTCTTCCTCATTCCATCCAACACACACACTGACAAGCCTTTCAAACACACCATCCAACACACACAGCCTCTCTCCCCCTCAATCTCCAGTGTCTTAGACTCCCGTTTGTAATACAATATAGAAAATGAGTGTGTGAAGATTTGCATTGAATCCATTTATTTTCCTTGAATGTCTGAAGGGAAAACATGGTACTCTGGTTTCATACAGAGGCCAGTGTAGCGCTGAGAGGAACAGAATGATAGGAAATGTCTCCCCTCTCTCTCGCTCTCTATCTCAACACCTCTACCTGCAAATGTAATTCCCAGAGTGGAGCTGTAATGATACTATTTGTGTCAGATTCAATATAGCAAACATGAGATGATATAAATGGCAGACCTTGGGCCTGTTGTGTGTGTACACTGCTGTTGCTGCTATGAAGCATGACAAAACAACAGTGATCGCTGGTGACAGATGTCTTTAAGGGCCAGATTAGAGGAAAGTGTACACGCAAACGCAACAAACGAGTCGCTATGTGTTTCATTCAGCCGCGCAGCACACACACGACACACATACATGTGTGGATGGCATGCACACACAAACACACGACAGACACTGGGGTTTAAAAGGTGACATCTTAATCCTACTCATCTATCGACACACGCTTTACCCTCTGTCACCCCTCCTCCCTCCTTTACCCTCTGTCACCCCTCCTCCCTCCTTTACCCTCTGTCACCCCTCCTCCCTCCTTTACCCTCTGTCACCCCTCCTCCCTCCTTTACCCACTGTCACCCCTCCTCCCTCCTTTACCCTCTGTCACCCCTCCTCCCTCCTTTACCCTCTGTCACCCCTCCTCCCTCCTTTACCCTCTGTCACCCCTCCTCCCTCCTTTACCCTCTGTCACCCCTCCTCCCTCCTTTACCCTCTGTCACCCCTCCTCCATCCTTTACCCTCTGTCACCCTCCTCCTTTACCCTCTGTCACCCCTCCTCCCTCCTTTACCCTCTGTCACCCTCCTCCCTCCTTTACCCTCTGTCACCCCTCCTCCCTCCTTTACCCTCTGTCACCCCTCCTCCCTCCTTTACCCTCTGTCACCCCTCCTCCCTCCTTTACCCTCTGTCACCCCTCCTCCCTCCTTTACCCTCTGTCACCCCCTCCCTCCTTTACCCTCTCTGTCACCCCTCCTCCCTCCTTTACCCTCTGTCACCCCTCCTCCCTCCTTTACCCTCTGCCACCCCTCCTCCCTCCTTTACCCTCTGTCACCCCTCCTCCCTCCTTTACCCTCTGTCACCCCTCCTCCCTCCTTTACCCTCTGTCACCCCTCCTCCCTCCTTTACCCTCTGTCACCCCTCCTCCCTCCTTTACCCTCTGTCACCCCTCCTCCCTCCTTTACCCTCTGTCACCCTCCTCCCTCCTTTACCCTCTGCCACCTCCTCCCTCCTTTACCCTCTGTCTCACCAACCATTACTTTGTTTCTTGTTTCAGTTTTTCACCAGACCAATGCAGGGTACGCATGTGATAGTAACTTCTAGCAATCTCATTTTGGCCCTATGCTTTTCAATATAAAATAACTTCAAAAGATAATCATTGCTCCATTTTCTCATTTACAGCTACAAGAATAGATAATATAACTTGTTCTATCCTATCAGTAGAACAAACAGTAGAACATTTCTTCAGGTAACAATGTCTGTCTCAATGTTCCCTTTTTAATTAAATGAAAGAAGAAAAAAACATTTGAGGAATGCGCTCAATTAATAACAAACAAGGCTGGGATTGGACAAATAATGAATCAAGGCTGCAAGGAGGATTAATCTGATTCTACTTGTGTATGCAGTCCCTTTTAATATGCTAAAATCATTAACAAAGAAAGATGATAATGCTTATATAGAAATACATTGCCTGATTGCCAGGTGCTGACATTTTCTTGGCTGAAGCAGACCGTTTTTTTCTGTGTGTGTGTGTGTGTGTGTCTCCACCTTTATGAGCGTGTGTTTGGCTTTCTCTTCTCTTCCCTGCACAACAACATGTAATAAGAGTAAGGACCTTTCCTCCCTCTCCCTCCACTCTCAGCTTCCCTGGCTTCCTCACGTTAGTAATGACCTCGGCCACCATCAAAACCCACACAAACACTCTGACATGAACACACACACACACACACACACACACACACACACACACACACACACACACACACACACACACACACACACACACACACACACACACACACACACACACACACACACACACACACACACACATATACACACACACTAATGGGGAGCGGAGGTGAGGGGAGAGGAGCAGACAGGGCCAGATTGGAAATGGGAGTGGGTCATTTACATTGCATTAAGGCTTCCTCGGCCTCTCGGGCTCAGACCCGGTCATCAATCGCCCCACTGTCAACCGGGCCGGGTGATAAATACAGCGGGCCGTGGCACGCCGTGGCCAGCAGCACCACATAATGAATGGTTTGAACAAACAAGAAAGATGTCTCATCAAGGAGAGTGGGGATGTTAAAGCCCCTTGCAGCAAAAAGCCCTGAGTAAGGAGATTTACTCCTAACCACATAGACACGACACAAAATAAAATCCTATTTCACTCAGCCTCCCTCCCTCCACCAGACCCCCCCAGCCTCACACACACACATACAGTATATATATATACACGCATGCACGCACACAGTAAACGTGTGCCTGTGTCTTACAGCTTACAGCCACCCCCCTCTCCACTCCTCCTCCACCTCACCTCACCTCCTCATCTCTCTCTCTCTCTCGCTCTCACTCTCGTTCCCCCTGTTTCTACGAGTGAGAGTCTGCAGGCCACCCACAGCTTTACATTGTGGCAGCACTCTAAAGCATGGGGGCTCTGAATATCCCGGCCAGACAAAAATGGACAGTGCTGCGGTTAGGAGCTAATACAGGCCGGGGTGCTTTGTACACACAACCCAGAGAACCAGGCCATCATGGCAGGCTAGCGGTTAGAGGGCTACAGCAGCCCTGAAATTGGAGGAAGGGTATTTAGCCCTTTGAGCAACCTCTTCACGTTCATTTCCTCCGTAAAAAATCTAGGGCAGTAAATCACCAATGTCAAAGAAATAATATGAAAACCCGAGATAGATATACTCTGAGTGAGAGACAAATGTGTTAAGTCGAAAATAATAAATCATTCAGTGTTTTTGATTGTTGATTGTTTTTTTCTTTCCTTAAGATGTCTGTCCACCCTCAGAAGCATGAGTGTGACATGATTTCTTAATGGATGCAACACAAACCAAACCCACAGAGATCAAAGAGGTTATTGAAAATCTCCCTCAGCTAGCTTTGAATGGAATCAATAGAGCGAGTTACAAACACCAAAACCAATATCCTAAAAAAAGGAATTGGCCACAAAATCTAAAGCGCTCCATCCAGTCTATAAATAATTAGGCCTAGAAATGAGCTGCGTGTTTTATTGCTCAGTAAAGTGCGGGGCCGGCCTCTTGTGATCGAAACAGCTCTGTTAATTACACAAGCATGCGCTATCCCGCAACCACACTCCTCTAATTTCTACTATCTGACCCACAGATACACCCCCCGATACACCCCCCAATACACACACACACACACACACACGCACACGCACACACACACACACGTGATGGAGACGTGCTGAGGTGAATGGTGTTCTACCAGACTGCAAGGTGTGTGTGTGTGTGTGTGTGTGTGTGTGTCTGTGTGTGTGTGTGTGTGTGTTTGTGTGTGTGTGTGTGATGGCTCTGTTGGCCAGATTAAGGGTGTGATGCTCTCTGTGCTCTCTGATAGTGCTGAATGTAATGGCCCCTGCGGTTGCAGCACATTACCAGCTGAGCTAGGCTTCCATCATTCCTCCCTACACACTCCTCCTTTAGCCCCAGAGAATACCCTGCCAGACCAGCTTTTCCACCTTACCCTACCTCCACTAGACCACTCTTACCCTTATCCCATATCCATCAATTCCTACTGCATCCCCATCCATTAAAATCTACTGGCTGTCTTGCTATGGATCAAATTCATATAAATATACAGTGGCCATTCCTACAACCCTCCCAAATGCGACTGTCCAGCCATTACCCCCCCCCCTCCCCCCATCCCAACTTCATCTCACCCCCACCGCTTTATCCTCCTACACCCCCACCCCTTCACCCCTGAGCCTACTGATGGATGACATCATCAGCGGCAGGGCCAGTGTGGCATGAATTATAGTCCCAGGCCACAGGGTTGCGGTGTCCTGAAAATCCATTCCATGCTAATGACTCCCTCCCTCCCAGGAAATCACAGGCCATTGGCTGTTTACCCCTAACGCCATGGCAACACACCACCAACCAACCTCCCATTTGTTTTGTTTTCCTCCCTTGTGCTGATTGGTGTAATTTGGTCCCATCGATGTCGCTATAGGCTTATTAAAACCATATATCCTTTCAATCTGTATTTCAACAATATTTAATAAAGACGCCACTTAGCAAACCAACATGATAATTGTTTGAGTGTCAAATATTTTTGACAGTATTGCTTATTGTGTTGATAGGACCGTATTGTGATAATGTGTTCCTTGGATCTTCGATTCTGCTTTATGCAGCAATGTATTGATGAAATGTAGGATTTCAGATATTTTCCAAATTGATTGCAATGTTATTTGTTTTTTAATCAAAGTGACTAGAAGGGATAATAATAATACTTACAGTCTAAATAAAAAGAAGCAAATGAAGGCATGACATTTTAATATGTACTCTGCATAGAGTTGGAGTAAGATTAGCACATTTTAATATGTACTCTGCATAGAGTTGGAGTAAGATTAGCACATTTTAATATGTACTCTGCATAGAGTTGGAGTAAGATTAGCACATTTTAATATGTAATCTGCATAGAGTTGGAGTAAGATTAGCACATTTTAATATGTACTCTGCATAGAGTTGGAGTAAGATTGGCACATTTTAATATGTACTCTGCATAGAGTTGGAGTAAGATTAGCACATTTTAATATGTACTCTGCATAGAGTTGGAGTAAGATTAGCACATTTTAATATGTAATCTGCATAGAGTTGGAGTAAGATTAGCACATTTTAATATGTAATCTGCATAGAGTTGGAGTAAGATTAGCACATTTTAATATGTACTCTGCATAGAGTTGGAGTAAGATTGGCACATTTTAATATGTAATCTGCATAGAGTTGGAGTAAGATTAGCACATTTTAATATGTAATCTGCATAGAGTTGGAGTAAGATTAGCACATTTTAATATGTACTCTGCATAGAGTTGGAGTAAGATTGGCACATTTTAATATGTAATCTGCATAGAGTTGGAGTAAGATTAGCACATTTTAATATGTAATCTGCATAGAGTTGGAGTAAGATTAGCACATTTTAATATGTACTCTGCATAGAGTTGGAGTAAGATTGGCACATTTTAATATGTACTCTGCATAGAGTTGGAGTAAGATTGGCACATTTTAATATGTAATCTGCATAGAGTTGGAGTAAGATTAGCACATTTTAATATGTAATCTGCATAGAGTTGGAGTAAGATTAGCACATTTTAATATGTACTCTGCATAGAGTTGGAGTAAGATTAGCACATTTTAATATGTACTCTGCATAGAGTTGGAGTAAGATTGGCACATTTTAATATGTAATCTGCATAGAGTTGGAGTAAGATTAGCACATTTTAATATGTAATCTGCATAGAGTTGGAGTAAGATTAGCACATTTTAATATGTACTCTGCATAGAGTTGGAGTAAGATTGGCACATTTTAATATGTACTCTGCATAGAGTTGGAGTAAGATTGGCACATTTTAATATGTACTCTGCATAGAGTTGGAGTAAGATTGGCACATTTTAATATGTACTCTGCATAGAGTTGGAGTAAGATTAGCACATTTTAATATGTACTCTGCATAGAGTTGGAGTAAGATTGGCACATTTTAATATGTACTCTGCATAGAGTTGGAGTAAGATTAGCACATTTTAATATGTAATCTGCATAGAGTTGGAGTAAGATTGGCACATTTTAATATGTAATCTGCATAGAGTTGGAGTAAGATTAGCACATTTTAATATGTACTCTGCATAGAGTTGGAGTAAGATTAGCACATTTTAATATGTACTCTGCATAGAGTTGGAGTAAGATTGGCACATTTTAATATGTAGTCTGCATAGAGTTGGAGTAAGATTAGCACATTTTAATATGTAATCTCTATAGAGTTGGAGTAAGATTAGCACATTTTAATATGTACTCTGCATAGAGTTGGAGTAAGATTAGCACATTTTAATATGTACTCTGCATAGAGTTGGAGTAAGATTAGCACATTTTAATATGTACTCTGCATAGAGTTGGAGTAAGATTAGCACATTTTAATATGTAATCTGCATAGAGTTGGAGTAAGATTGGCACATTTTAATATGTAATCTGCATAGAGTTGGAGTAAGATTGGCACATTTTAATATGTACTCTGCATAGAGTTGGAGTAAGATTAGCACATTTTAATATGTAATCTGCATAGAGTTGGAGTAAGATTAGCACATTTTAATATGTAATCTGCATAGAGTTGGAGTAAGATTAGCACATTTTAATATGTACTCTGCATAGAGTTGGAGTAAGATTGGCACATTTTAATATGTACTCTGCATAGAGTTGGAGTAAGATTAGCACATTTTAATATGTACTCTGCATAGAGTTGGAGTAAGATTGGCACATTTTAATATGTACTCTGCATAGAGTTGGAGTAAGATTAGCACATTTTAATATGTACTCTGCATAGAGTTGGAGTAAGATTGGCACATTTTAATATGTACTCTGCATAGAGTTGGAGTAAGATTGGCACATTTTAATATGTAATCTGCATAGAGTTGGAGTAAGATTAGCACATTTTAATATGTACTCTGCATAGAGTTGGAGTAAGATTGGCACATTTTAATATGTAATCTGCATAGAGTTGGAGTAAGATTAGCACATTTTAATATGTAATCTGCATTGAGTTGGAGTAAGATTAGCACATTTTAATATGTACTCTGCATAGAGTTGGAGTAAGATTGGCACATTTTAAATATAAATATGCCATTGTTAATATTATAACAGTTCTGAATGAGATTGAGGCATTTCTTATAGATAAAAAATATATGCCATACATATATCCAATCAGACTTTTTGAAGTTATCCCTCATGATTTGATTACTGTGCACGGCACGATCGTTTTTTACATTTCATAATGAAAGTCCTTTTCCTTGAATTGTTGGATTTAGTTCATCAGTCTGACAATGTCAAATGGGCTGACAATTGACAATCTTACACTATCGCTATTTCATTAGAATCAATGAACATTTGACTGCTGAAACGTAGGCCCATATTTTTTGAAACCTTGCTTGCTGTTGAAGCTCAAAGACAAGGTTTTTGTAGGCTGTGTATTCCTATCCTCCTCTCCCTCCCTGTGTGTGTGTGTCTTTGTGTGTGTGTTTTTGGGTGGGTGGAGGGGTTTGGAGGGGGGTTAGGTTCGTGTTTGTTTTATTTTCCTGGGGACTAAGCTGCTTCCTGACAACAGGGAGAAAACAGGCAAGAATGCCACATGACTCAATGACTCAACCTCTGTTGCTTTCAACTGCCTGAGACTGTGCCAGACACACACACACATGTGCACACACACACACACATGTGCACGCACACACACGTATGTGCACGCATACACACACACATGTGCACGCACACACACACACACATGTGCACACACACACACACTCACACGTGCACGCGCACACACACACACACACACACACTCACACACACACACACACACACACACACACACACACACACACACACACACACACACACACAAACACACATATATATATATATAATACACTCCCACACAACCATCCACCAGCAATCCAGACCCCATCCACACACACACACACACACACACACACACACACACACACACACACACACACACACACACACACACACACACACACACACACACACACACACACACACACTAACACCTAGACTGTTCTCTGAAATAAAACAGTTATCATGTCATAGACATCAAAGTGGTGGCCAGGCAGCCCTATTGTGGAGCATTAGGTTGGCTGCCAGGGCTCAGTATAGTAGTACTGCCTGCTGCAGCAGTACTATGGCAGTAGCCCCAGCCCCCCCTCAACTCAGCTCAACAATCGCTGGCTGGCCTCCTGCATGGGGCTCCTGGCCCCCAGCCAGTCAGACTGTTTGCTCTACACCATTCATTTATGTTCATTGGAGATGGTGCAAGAGCCTGCCAAGCAAACTGTTGCCCCTGTGAAGGAGGGAGGGGAACTGGCAAATGAGGAGGTGTGGGAGTGGGAGGGAGGGAGGGAGGGAGGGAGGGGGGGAGGAGGGATGGGAGGGGAGGGGAAGGGAGGAGGCATCTCTAGAGGATATGCGAGATCTGGGCTTAAATGTCCATGAGGCTATAAACCAATCACTCCCACACTCTCCCAGAGCAAGAGCAAGCGCAAGGGCTGAGGCTCATGGGTAACGGCCTACACCCAGCAACCAATCAGAGGAGAGATGTTTACGGTGAACTGTACTGTATGTCTCCTGGTGTATTACTTTTGATAACATCCTTATTATCAACTATCTAAGAAAATATCCACAGTGGGGAAGGTAGAGCTTGGTGTTACCACAGCCTTGTACTGTTTATGGTGAGCAGGTGGATGGAGTGGTTTGGGAGACCCTCATGTGAGTGTGTGTGTTGTTTTCCTGTCTCTGGTCTCAGATGTGGCCCGCAGCCATAGAGATGGGACTGTTTAATCATCAGATCAAGTTCATGGCTTCTCTTTCTACCACACGGCCACCCCACCGCTTCCAAGGGGAGGAATATGATCCCCTTATCCTTACAGAGGGTACCTGGTCTCTCTCTCTCCCCTTCTCTCTCTCTCTCCCCCCCTTCTCTCTCTCCCCCCTTCTCTCTCTCTCTCTCTCTCTCTCTCTCCCCTTCTCTCTCTCTCCCCCCTTCTCTCTCTCTCTCTCTCCCCCCCTTCTCTCTCTCTCTCCCCCTTCTCTCTCTCCCCCTTCTCTCTCTCTCGCTCTCCCCTTCTCTCTCTTTCTCCCCTTCTCTCTCTCTCTTTCTCTCTCCCCTTCTCTCTTCCTCTCTCCCTCTCTCCCCCTTCTCTCTCTCTCTCTCTCTCCCCCTCTCTCTCTCTCTCTCTCTCGCCCTTCTCTCTCTCACTCTCTTTCTCCATCTTCTCTCTCTCTCTCTCTCTCTCCCTCTCTCTCTCTTTATCCCCCTTCTCTCTCTCTCTCTCTCCCCCTTCTCTCTCTCTCTCTCTCTCTCTCTCTCCCTTCTCTCTCTCTCTCTCTCTCTCCCCCTTCTCTCTCTCTCTCTCTCTCTCTCTCCCTTCTCTCTCTCTCTCCCCCTTCTCTCTCTCCCCCTTCTCTCTCTCTCTCTTCTCTCTCTCTCTCTCCCTCCCCCTTCTCTCTCTCTCTCTCCCCATTCTCTCTCTCTCTCTCTCTCCCCCTTCTCTCTCTCTCTCTCTCTCTCTCTCCCTTCTCTCTCTCTCTCTCTCTCCCCCTTCTCTCTCTCTCTTCTCTCTCTCTCTCTCCCTCCCCCTTCTCTCTCTCTCTCTCCCCTTCTCTCTCTCTCTCTCTCTCTCTCTCTCTCTCTCTCCCCCTTCTCGCTCTCTTAAACGTCAACACTTGTACTGCCCCGCGAAAACTTTTATCACTGGCTTTACATGGCAAAACTTAATTTACAGTCCTTTTTAATAAAATATAAATAATAATAATATGTTTCTATCGTGTTTAATTGCAAGAGGAATTTTGTAAAGACTGTACCAGTATTCCAGTACAGCAAGAGCAGTCATCTTTGGTGTTGCACAGCTTGCAGCGGGTGGTGTGAAGTAATTCATGTATACTCTTTGAAAGTGACTTTTAGGGTCTATAAGGTAGTCATTAGCGGGCTGGTACGGTCACCTAGGGCCAGTGAAAAAGGAGAGTGCCCATCCCCCTGGCCCATCATTCAGGACCCCCCATATCCACACCACTTGCCACTATTGCCTGTCATAAAGACATTGGGAGCCGCTGCTTACATGCTAAACGACCCAGTCCACTGCTAGCTGGATAAACACCGACACCACTTTAATGACCTGAGCACACATTGTAAAGCGGCGGCAGGTTACATTTTTAAAAAGCAGGGAATCGGTGAGCAGGCTAACAGGCTATCAGGCTAGCAGGCTAACAGGCTATCAGGCTAGCAGGCTATCAGGCTAGCAGGCTAACAGGCTATCAGGCTAGCAGGCTAACAGGCTAGCAGGCTAGCAGGCTAACAACCTGGGTCGAAGCATCCAAGGTCTAAAGACATAGTAGGAAGAATTTGGGCCTAAACGTTCTCACGTTAACTTAATGGTGTCCAGATCCACCTGGCTATTGTAGCCAAACGGTGAAGGGGAGAAAGAATCTGTTCTAGCCTCCGGCAAGGATAAAGGAAAGACAAAGATGGTCCTATAGAAATACTGAATCCTTCACGTTGTAAGAGACCGGCTTAACTCTTCATGTGCTGCTAGAGTGGCACACGCCTTTTCTAACTTGGATCTTTCTCTGGGAGACTGAAAAGTCTTACAGCACTAATACAGCTGGGACTTGTAAGTCACAAACCCTACATGTCCCATGTATTACACCGTTAGGCATCTAACTACCTCCGAACAAACCCTACATGTCCCATGTATTACACCGTTAGGCATCTAACTACCTCCGAACAAACCCTACATGTCCCATGTATTACACCGTTAGGCATCTAACTACCGCCGAACAAACCCTACATGTCCCATGTATTACACCGTTAGGCATCTAACTACCTCCGAACAAACCCTACATGTCCCATGTATTACACCGTTAGGCATCTAACTACCGCCGAACAAACCCTACATGTCCCATGTATTACACCGTTAGGCATCTAACTACCTCCGAACAAACCCTACATGTCCCATGTATTACACCGTTAGGCATCTAACTACCGCCGAACAAACCCTACATGTCCCATGTATTACACCGTTAGGCATCTAACTACCTCCGAACAAACCCTACATGTCCCATGTATTACACCGTTAGGCATCTAACTACCTCCGAACAAACCCTGCTCCATTATCTATCTCCCCCACCGTCCCTCTCCCCAGGGCCTGAACTTCCCTGCTCCATACTTTAATATATTTAGTCTGCGTGAAACAGGACAAGGTTATTACACGCTGAGTGTCCCAGGAATCTCTGTGCTCCTCCAAGGGGCTTCTGGGTAAGCCAAGAGCAACAGGGTCAAGCGACAGGGGTACAGTGCCTGGCATACTTCACCTCCTAGACTCTCATGGTCTGTTGTGAATGACTGAGTATTTACAGAGTTTGTCTATGTTTCCCCCTTCTCTGTTGTGTCCTCTAAACATTGTTTCACTTTCACAAGAAGGGGGGCGTTTTGTTCCCCTATGCTAGATGAGGTCCTGAAAGTGGCCCTTGATGGACTCTCCTTCCACTTGAGTATTAAATGAAGTATTTAAGTATTCATACAGGACCAGGACGTCTCCATTCTGTCTCTCAGAAAGACACTCCATGTTGGCCTCAGAAATGGCCACTACGTTATGCTATAATAGCCTGCCCTAGGACACAACGACAACAGCAGAGTAACCATTTAGTGGAGGCTAACAAAAACCCACAGGGCAGGTATATAATGTCAAGCCTATTTGGAGATGTTATAGCACATTTGTAATGTCAATTTATTTGTTTTTTGGGAGGTTCAAATATCAAAGCAGGATAACATTTGTCCATTACAGGGGGTGAAGGGGTTGAGGAGCTGCTTTCCCAAACAGCTGCAGGGGACATTTCCTGTTTGTTAATGACTCTAAATGTGTTCAAGACAACCATGTCAAGTCCTTGTTTCTCTGAATGGCCTGAACACTGCTGGGGTGAGGAGTAGCAGTTGTCTTAACACTGACAGACAGACAGACAGACGGATGGACAGACAGACGGCCATTCAGACACTCTCAGCACAAGGAAGTGCTGAGAGCGAACCACAAGTGTATTCATCTCAAATCACAGACACTTTGAGCGACTCAGGTGAAACCAAGACAGCCCAGCCCTGATCAGTCACCATACCTGTTGTGTCTGTTTAGGTTGCAGGATGCCATTTCTGCCTTTCACAAACACACGTCTTTGAGAGAAGCCCTTTGATCTGGGACGGTTGCATGACTCAAGAAAGCGATTTCCCTGTCAATCATCAGTGTGTGTGTGTGTGTGTGTGTGTGTGTGTGTGTGTGTGTGTGTGTGTGTGTGTGTGTGTGTGTGTGTGTGTGTGTGTGTGTGTGTGTGTGTGTGTGTGTGTGTGTGTGTGTGTGTGTGTGTGTGTGTGTGTGTGTGTGTGTGTGTGTGTGCGTGCGTGCGTGTGTGTGCGCGCGTGTGCAACTACGTGTCTGACACATGCCCCGAGGATCTTTCACTTTCTTAATGTTCCATGAGAGGACAGAGGAGTTAAAATGCCTGTATAATGAGCTGAGGAGAGAAGAACGGAATGGAGAAGAGAGGAGTGGTAGCTTTTAGAGGTCTAGGCCGGCTAATCGTGGCTATACTCTTAAGTGCATTCTACCATCCTCCCTCTGTCCGTCCATCCATCCATCCCTCTTTCTCTTTCCCTGTAGTGCTTTCTGGCCTGATCCTGCCCTGGGGCCGTACTGACCTTTGACCTGACTGGCCCAGGCTGGCTACAGGCCCCTCGTTTGTTACAGGCTTTATCCACTGACAAAGCAGGCAGGAAGCTGGCAGCCACCCAGCAACCCCATGGGAGGATGACCATCAGCTAGCTCAGCTTACCGCTTATTAGACCAGGGTGGGGAGTGTGTGTGTGTGTGTGAGGGTAGGAAGTATGTGTAAGGGTATGCAGTGTGTGTATGGAGTGTGTGTATGGAGTGTGTCTGCATGGAGTGTACAAGTGTGTGTGTGAGGAGCAGGGGGAACCTAATCAGAAACGATCGTAACTGACCTTTTTTTTCATGCACGCCGCCGGTTTTCCTAACCAATGAAACGCAAAGAAGAAAAAGCCTGGAAGCCACAAACGTCCCCCGTCTCTGGGCTAACCCGATCAGCTACGCATGTTAGTGACAATCAGGCAGGCGTCCAGGCGAAGGACTCAGGGGACCTTACAGCGTATTTCTGTTCTGACCGCTCATCTCCTGTCTTTCCCTCTCCCTCCCTCTCTTCCTCTTCTCCTGCCTCAGCCCAGTCATCTGAGTGGCCGGCAGAGCTCACTAAAACATTAGATCAGACACTCCAGTTCCCTCTCAGCACTCCATAAAAGCTGGGTAAGTCATACTTCATTTAAATACATTGCCATTAACAAAGCTGATGAACTTTTACTCCTTAAATCTAATGGGCCATTTTGCCTGGCTGCTGCTGCTGCTGTCTCTCTCTCTCTCTCTCCCTCTCCCTCTCCCCCTCTCTCTCCCTCTCCCCCTCTCTCTCTCTCTCTCTCTCTCTCTATCTCTCCCTCTACCCCTCTCTCTCTCTCTCTCTCTCTCTCTCTCCCCCCTCTCGCTCCCTCTCCCCCTCTCTCTCTCTCTTTCTGCCATTGAGAGGCCTATGTTAATCCACACGCAGTCAGTCAGTGACTCAGTGTATGACTATCCACTACAGTGATTGAGGTAGGGGGGAAAGAAGGGGATTTGGAGGCTTTTGTCTGACCTCTGCCACAGACAAGCAATGACACGCACCCTATTCTGTGGGACTGCTGGGAGATTTGGCGGTCTCACTCTCTGTCTCTCACACACACACGGACCCCAAAGTGCAGGGGAGGGTCATTAACCACTGGGTCTAGAGCGAGGCACGATGGCTCCACGGCACGGAGGCTGTTGACAAGCGTCTGTGTTCTTTTCAACAACTCGTTGAGCCACACCCCTCCCCCTCCCCCCACTTCCTCCTCTTCTCTCCTCTCCCCCTCCCTCACCCCTTCCCTTCTCAGGAATGTAACACAACCGCTCGCTGAGGTAACCCAAGCCCCTCCCTTTCTCCCTTTCTCGTTGAGAGAGAGAGAGCGAGAGAGAGAGCGAGAGAGAGAGAGAGAGAGAGAGAGAGAGAGAGAGAGAGAGAGAGAGAGAGAGGGAGGGGGGGGCAGACTGGAGGTGTAAGACAGCTGTTGTTGTTTTTTCTCTTGCCCTCCTTCTGTCTTTCTCCCTCTCTGTCTCTTGCCCTCTTTATATTTGCCACCACCCCTCTGCATGTACTGTGGAATAATTAATGAGTCAATTGAGCTGTGGAGAGAGAGAAGACTTTGACCAGCAGGGGGGCAGGGGATTTTATTAAGCTATAGTAATGCCTCCAGTACAGTACTGACTGTAGCTCCACTACCTATTCTTCCAATGAAGAGGAGGCATCCAAAGCACGACCACCACCCCAAACCTGGACTTCCAATATGGGAACTCGCTCTTCTACGCTCTCCACCTAACTGGTGTTTTCTACCATTCCAGTCCTACTCCACCCATCCCCATCCTCCTCTCCTCTCCTCTCTTCGTCCCAGCCCCTCCTGATGGCAGGATCAGGGGCCTGACTAGCTGACCTGTCTGGTGATTGATGATAATGTCTCAGGAAGTCATTTTCCCCCACAGAGCCCTGCCTGCCGCCCTGCTGCCTTTCACCAGGCAGGCTGAACCACTACAGAGGTGACCCAGCCCAGCCCATCACAGACAGAGACACACAGGCCCACTTTCAACTTTCCGCCTGCATAGGTCCGCCCTGCCCCCCCCCCCCCCCCCCCCCCCGGTGGAGGACAAAGGGTGTAGTCAATACCAGGATCAACATTGGAATAAGTGGGGTCGGATGTTAGCGTCCATAAGAAAGCTCATCCATGAAGGATGACAGTGGTGGATGAAGGATAGTAGATCGTGGATGGGCTTTGGGATGAGAGTCGAAGGGAGAAGGCCTCATCTGCCTGACCATCTTGTTGTTAAAATCAACAGTGGACATCTTGAAGCGGACCAGGCGGGTGATGGCCCCGGCCCCTAACTCTGGGTGCTGAGGATGGTTCCATTACTGTCAGTGGTTACCAGGTCCATTATGGCAATTAGGAGCCCTTCTAACACTAGGAATCCCTCTGCCTGCGCTGCAATTGCTAACATCTGCTAACATCAGCCTCCTTCTATGTTCGGTACAGTTTTCTTTGCTGAAACACACATCTTTTTACAGTCCCCGCTGTATTTTTCTTCTTTCTCCACGGCGCACTCCACTTTTATTTACTGAATTCCACTCAAATTGTGCCTTAAAGAGATCCCTCTCGGTTTGAATCCAAATAACTTAAAATGACCCGTGAAGAGAGAGAGAGATGCTTTTCCATAGGCTCCATTACTTTTCATATGGTAGCAGGAGGAGAGAGAGGGGAGGGAGGGGAAATGGCGTGGAGATAATCAATGGAAGAAGACCGTTAGCCTATTCATCTCCCCCAAACGATTGTGGGTTAATACACACTCTTGCATAGGCAAACAGGGCTGTGTGGCGAGCACATCTGTCTGCCTGGATGGGCTACTTAATGAAACAAGGCGGCCTCTGGGTGCAGAGATGAATGGCTTTCCTACAACGAAAATGGACTCTTCTAACAGTGGCTGAATCCCAGGCTGAGATGCAGGTCCAGATGACACGGCTCTATACATTCAATACAGTGGAGACTCCAGCCTGTGTCCCTGAGAGACAGGCTTTAACAAAGAGGGTGCCAGGTAGGAGAGAGGACATGGCCACCAGAGCAGCTCCCCACGGTGATCATATCAGGGATCCCCTAATGCGAACAAGAGTTTGACTGATCTGGGAGAGAAAGAAGAGAGTGAGAGAGAGAAAAAGGAGACGTACAGTAGAAAGATAAAGAGAGAGAGGGAGGGAGGGGCTGAGCCACCTGGGGCTGATGAGTGGGACTTGATGTGTGTGTGCGTTTGTGTGTTGTGGCTACCACTGTGTGTGTGTGTGTCTGTGGTGACCCCTGGTCAGGGAGTCTTGTAACAGGAGCTCACCTCCGGTTCTCCTCTCTCCTCTCAGTGTGCTGAACAGGCACCTGAAGACAGGATTAGCCATTGTGACCCAGCCCCAAAGGTAACAGAGATGCACCACTGGGGACGGGCCTGAAACACACACTCCCACGTGCTGCAGGCAGGACCCAGCCAGATAGGCAGGAAGACAGGATGACAGAGGGGAAGGAAGGAGGAGAGGGGAGGATTTGAGATAGGGGGGATGGAAATACAAACACAACAGGACACTAACAAGGGAAAGATAGTAGGTATAGTATAGTGTGGTATCAGCCTGGGTTTGCTTAAGATGTTGTCGTTAAGGTTTTTGTCACAGGGGAAAACACAAAAGCAGTATATAAGAAGATTGTGGATCCTATGCTGGGGTAGAGCCCTGGGGTGGCCGAGATCCTGCCTGTGTGGAAATTGATGCCTGTCACTGTGTCTATGATTCACCCCTGCCAATGTGTGTGTGTGTGTGTGTGTGTGTGTGTGTGTGTGTGTTTGTGTGTGTGTGTGCTCTGCTGTGACGAATGAGCGCCACTTAATTTGCTCCTGATTATGCGGGTTGCTGGTCCTCTAAACCTCTTTGAACTTGTAATTGCCGCTGGTTTCAATAATGAACATTAAGGAAGGATTCAGAAAAGTGTGGATAATTACAGGTTTCCCCCCCTTTTGACTTTTTCATGCTGGATAAGGAAGATGAGGTTAAGGAGGAGGAGGCGGAAGAGGTATAGGAAGAGAAACAAGGAGAGAGGAGGAGGTGCAGGGTTGCGAGGCATGTGGTGTCGCGCCAGGCTCTCTTTATCTAAATAATTGTACAAGCTCGGTTTATGAGCTTTAGCAAGAGGGTCCAGCCCTGGGGATACGGGGGTACTAGCTCGCTCTCCCCCTCAATCAATATTCACACAGATTCCCATCTGGAGCCAAGGCCTGCTCTACTTAGATTTGGATTTATTTCCTTATTTTTATTAGATTTGCTTGCCTTCTTTCCTCAAATCTTTTTTTTTCTTGGGTATCTGGGCTATTTTCTGATACAGCAGGTGGCAGGGCTCTGTATCGTATGCGCTCATCTGTGTAGACTTACATGATTTTAGGAGATGAACTAGGCCTGCTAGATAACAGATACATGGCTATATCTACACACGCTCAGATTCACATGGCCTTATGGTGCTATAGATGGACCAATCCATTGTGGGTAAAGGGGTGACACATGGGGATAGGCTATAAAAATCTGTCAAAAAAGTGTCCGAGGGAGGAAACCGCAAACAAATTGACCCACTCACTCAGTTTCCATCCTCCACATAGATTGTACATTGGCGGATATGAAACTGCATGCCCATGGTGTCAAAGCGAGCCGTATTATTGAATGGAAAAGATGAAGAGGGGAGGAGCGCGAGGGGAGTTGAGGTGAGAACAAGAGGCTCCCAGTTATAAGGACCCCACTGTGAAGGAATCCCCTGCCTGGAATAAGCACACAGCAAAACAAAAGCAATGGAGGAGGGGAGAGAGGAAAGGGGAGGTGGAGGAAAGGAAAATCACACAACAAAATGTCAGGAGTGGGATTTGGTAGACTCAGGGTCCCATGACAAACCAAACAGAGGAACAGCACCAGGTCTGTTTTTGATTTCTGCCCGATGCCTCCATCCTTTAACCTCACCCTCCTCACACCTATTTGTGCTTCTCCTTTTCCTGCATTTCCTGGTGTGAGATAAATACCAAGGGGGGGTTATGGGCTGCTCTGAGGCCTGCAGCTTAGAGGGAGAAAAACTACAGTATCTCATTTAGCTGATCACCACCAACACATCACAGGCCCATGATTCAACTGACCAAGGGGGATATCGATAGAGTGCAGGGGGCTTTTCCCCATTTTTCCATTTTCCCACAACCCCCTCTGGCTTGGTAAATTGCATGGCTCAGAGGAAAATGTGATAGGGGAGAGGGAAGACAATGTGAGGTTGGGAGAATGAGAGGTCTGACAAAATTACTCTGAGAAGATTCAAAAGCCTCAAACCCATTCCTTTAACACAGTCTGCAATGGAGAAGATAACCACATAAAACAAGGACAAGGAAAACCTCAGATAATCTGGGCCTCTCCATCTGTAACAGTGCCAGTCCTGGTTTGGAGTTTTCCCACCATTGGGGCACCGCATACAGTAGCGCAGACTGCCCTCCTTCCTCCTTCCAAGTCCATTACATCATTCACCTCTTTTCACCAAAAGAGTAAGCTAGGCCTGGCCTTAGCCAATGGATCAATGTTATGAGGGAGGGAGGGAGGCGCAAGGGTCGAGGGGGTAGCTGAGGCTTGTTTTTGCTGAAGTGTGAGGCCTTAGAGGAGGCAAGAGGAATCTCCAGCTATGGAGCAGTAGTTTATAAACTCCTCAGCTCTCCTCTGTTTGTCTTCTGCTCAGGTCAGGGCATGTGCAGTAACCTCGACAGGGTATGGGCCCCTGGTCTTGCACAAAGTGGCCCCTAGCACTGTAGACACCCATCTGAATGTGCTTAAGATAGTCCCTGGCTTCTCTTGAAGAGATTAATATTAATTAAAGATGCACTGAACTAACTAGCTTTATGTCACAAATTCTGAGACAATTCAAGCTTTCGGTGGCTATAAACATCAGTGCTAACATACATGCATGGGCCTCTTGCAATTGCACTTGTTTTCCTTTTGTTGTTGTTTTGGGGTGTTGTTTTTACTTTTTGGGAGAACATGTTGAGGGTTGTTCTTTTTTTGTTGTTGGCAGGCGCGGCAGAGTTTCACATGGCTTAATCCCCTCCTAACAGCGTCAACAACGTGTTGTAAACATCCCCTTAGCGAAAGCACTCATTTCTGCTACTTCATTAAACAAGGAGCGTTAAGGCACGAACAGCAGGCCTGAGCATTAACAACAGGGAGGGACGGAGGGAGGGAGAGGAGCGGAGGAGAGAAGGTACGAGAGGCTGCCTGTTAATAACAGGTAGGGTAAACTAATAAATAGCACACAACACTGTTTATCTAGAGAGACAATAAGGATCTATGTGAGACATTGACACAGATATACAGTAGGTGTGTAACAACTGCAAGAGAGCTGTGCTGTATTCTGTATTCTCTATCAGTGCCACCCTAGATTGGGATCTGTGAAGTGGAACTATGACAGATCTAGATTAAGGGGGCCAAGTGAAAATGTCTAATGATCTCGCGTGAAACAAGTCACGGCTATTACCCCCTAATGCTCCACTAAACCTGTGGAGCAACCAGCCAGCCAGACTACATGGCTGTGCATACTGTAAACAAAGCTTTGTCAATCACGACACACCAACACCACTGGGCATTACTGTAAAAAGGCTCCGACATGAAACAACCAAAGGTTGATGTGGCTTGTCATATAATTATACGGCCCAGAGTCACTGGATACCGCCTTCTAAACTTTCAGGGAGTTTTTTTCTCTCTCTGTCGTGTATGAAAAAAGGTCTCGCTCGTTCTTGTAAAGCCCTGGTAGACAAAAAGTGTTTCCTATAGTTGAAATGAAAACATTTGTTAGGGTCCAGTTTTTGGTTGTCATGGTTTTATCTTCTAGTGGAAGGTTTAGTTGTATGTCTTTATCAATGAGGACTGACTGACGGTACAGTGGCTTCCCAGCTTCACAGGCTCATGTGAGAACCAGGCTAGCGAGGAACAGATGGTAGACTGAGCTGAAGTGACTTGTGTCCTCGTTCCAGGGTCGCTGAGCTGAGCAGCATTAGTTAGAGGAACAAACTGTGGAACCAAAGGCCCCGCCCCACCATACCTGAAGCTCCCCTTCACTCATTATCCTTGACTTCAGTGACTTCCAAAACACAGCCACTCTCCTCTTTCCTGATGTATTATCGCTTCACTTTAGTTTTGTAAACTTCAGATAGAGACTCCATATATATACACTTAATATGGCAACTCAAGCTTTCTTATAGGCATATAAGCCTGGGGTCATGTGGTATGTGTAAGCATACACACACACAGGGTTATGCAGTGGCGGTGAACCAAACGGTTACCTGGGTTGCCTCGGCTGACTGGAGAGCTGACTTCTTGGCTCCGAGGCAAATGAGCACATGACAAATTAGTGTGTGGGCCTCCTTCAGCCCTGAACCTCCGTGACCCCTTAGGAACCTCATCAACCCCCCTTTCTCCCTTACACCCCCTTCTGAACCTCACAAAACACAAAACAAGAGAAAATGAAACCACTACCGTCGCAATGAATACCCAGAGTCGTACAAAACATACTCTTTATCTCCTATAAACATACAAAATCGTGGAATAAAAATACATTGTGTAGGCAGCAAAAAATATGGTATAAACAGTTTTAAAAACAGTGGTGTAAAATGAGAACAGTTGTGTATTTCAAACTGTTTGCAGATGTGGGATATACCAGTGAAATGGCTCTAGTGGTGGCCCTAACAATACACATGGATTAGAAGGACTCAAACAGACAAACAGACATACAGACAGGGGACACTACAGAGAGAGATGTTTAGTCTGCTCAAACACAACCGGCTGGCCCTCTCTTTTCGAAGGCAGACTAGTGCACTTGTTTATCGTTTGGGACAAACACCGGTTACCAAGCTTGGCCAACTCTTCCAAGCCCATGACTCCAGAATGACCTAGCTAGCCAGGCTCTTTTGTGTCCCTCTCTCACTCTAAAGGGCTGGTTCACAGAGCCACTCCCATCGGGGCTCGACCTGGAGAAGACACCCGGTCGCCATGGAGACTAATGCTCGGTTGAGGGGGAGATTATTCTGTGATCATTTGCTAGGGATGCTTGTGGTGCTGATGTGATGCACTACTTATCTTCTCATCACGTTATCACTAATCATCACATCACTACTCATCACGTCATCACTACTCATCTACTCATCACATCATCACTACTCATCTACCCATCACGTCATCACTAGTAATTTACTCATCACATCATATCTACTCATCACGTTCTACTCATCACGTTATCACTACTCATCTACTCATCCTAAGATCCAAGATGGCGTAGCAGTCAGACGTCTTTGTCCTGTCGTGTTTTTTTTTACATATTTTTCTTTGCATATCTTTTAAAATATTTTGCTAAACCTCAACATCTAAATACTCTCCTGCAACCCGCCTCACCCAATGTAGCGTGGATCTGCTTTTTTTCACATAAAGTATCTATATTTACTTCGGATCTGGAATCCCTCAACTGAAGCTAGCCAGCTAACTACCAGCTATCAGTCAGCAAACCATTGCTAGCGGTCATCAGCTAACCTTCAGCTCGAATAGCTCTCGCCAGTTCGAACAACGTGACTCTAACCAGAGCATATCGAACCTATTATTTTTATCCCCGGATTCCCACCGCAAACTGAACATTTTCATCTGGATCAACAACAGATGGCAGGGTAGCCTAGTGGTTAGAGCGTTGAGCGTTCAAATCCCCGAGCTGACAAGGTACAAATCTGTCGTTCTGCCCCTGAACAGGCAGTTAACCCACTGTTCCTAGGCCATCATTGAAAATAAGAATTTGCTCTTAACTGACTTGCCTAGTTAAATAAAGGTAAAAAAAAAAAGATGCTCTACGACTGGAATTCCGACATAGGACTCCAACAGGCCCCTCAGGCGCGACGCCCGCTGAAGGCCTATTATGCTAACCAGCTAGGCCTGCTAGCTACCTAGAGCTACTTGGAACCCTACTAATTCCACGACCGGTCTATCGACGTCACCGCATGAAGAGGCAAAAGCAGACTTAACCCCATCGCGACGTCCATCAAAGGCAAATTTTCTAGCCCCTGCTATCTGCTTGCTTGCTAACCCGGCCTACTAACTGCCGTAATCCCTGGACCACTACTTCTGATCTTCACAGCTAGCTTGCACCCAGTACCGAAGCTATCCCTGAGGTCCACCTAACGGCCTACTCAGCTGTTCACCCGAACCCCACTCATACTCGGCTAGAGCCCAATACTCCACCGGATCCTTGCTGTAAACTCTGGACCTTGGCTAACGCCACTGCCTTGAAGCTAGCACCAGTTACATTCTACAAAACCTCTTTCGCCATCTGGCTTGGATTCTCTGTCGACACGGCCTCCCGCCGCACCACCACGACTGGTCTGCCGACGAATACTCCATCCGCTGTGCCTTCAACCGGCCTCCATCTGAGCAGACCCCCCCTACCACCCCCGGGCTACTAACTTTAAACCCTGTGTCGCCCGCGTGCTAGCATAGTGGCGGCTTCCCTGTTCCATCTACAGCTGCCCCCTGGACACTATGATCACTTGGCTACATAGCTGATGTCTGCTGGACTGTCCATTAATCACGGTACTCCATTCAGTTTATTTATGTTTTATCTGTCGGCCCCAGCCGCGAACTCAGGCTCTGTGTGTAGTTAATCCGACCCTCTCTGCCTAGTCATCACCATTTTACCTGCTGTTGTTGTGTTAGCTGACTAGCTGTTGTTGTCTCACCTGTTGTTTTAGCGAGCTCTCCCAATCAAGACCTGCGATTACTTTATGCCTTGCTGTATGTCTCTCTCAAATATCAATATGCCTTGTATACTGTTGTTCAGGTTAGTTATCATTGTTTTAGTTTACAATGGAGCCCCTAGTTCCACTCCTCACACCTCTGATACCTCCTTTGTCCCACCTCCCACACATGCGGTGACCTCGCCCATTATACCCAGCATGACCAGAGATACAACCTCTCTTATCATCACCCAGTTCCTGGGCTTACCTCCGCTGTAGCCGCACCCCACCATACCCCTGTCTGCACATTATGCCCTGAATATATTCTACCACGCCCATAAATCTGCTCCTTTTTGATAGCCAGTTTTGATAGCCTTTAGCCGCACCCTCATCCTACTCCTCCTCTGTTCCTCGGGTGATGTGGAGGTAAACCCAGGCCCTGCATGTTCCCAGGCACCCTCATTTGTTGACTTCTGTGATCAAAAAAGCCTTGGTTTCATGCAAGTCAACATCAGAAGCCTCCTCCCTAAGTTTGTTTTACTCACTGCTTTAGCACACTCTGCCAACCCTGATGTCCTTGCCGTGTCTGAATCCTGGCTGAGGAAGGCCACCAAAAATTCTGAGATTTCCATATCCAACTATAACACTTTCCGTCAAGATAGAACTGCCAAAGGGGGAGGAGTTGCAATCTACTGCAGAGATAGCCTGCAAAGTTCTGTCATACTTTCCAGGTCTATGCCCAAACAGTTCGAACTTCTAAATTTATCTCTCCAGAAATAAGTCTCTCACTGTTGCCGCCTGCTACCGACCCTCCTCAGCTCCCAGCTGTGCCCTGGACACCATCTGTGAATTGATCGCCCCCCATCTAGCTTCAGAGTTTGTTCTGTTAGGTGACCTAAACTGGGATATGCTTAACACCACGGCAGTCCTACAATCTAAGCTAGATGCCCTCAATCTCACACAAATCATCAAGGAACCCACCAGGTACAACCCTAAATCCGTAAACATGGGCACCCTAATTGACATCATCCTGACCAACTTGCCCTCCAAATACACCTCTGCTGTCTTCAATCAGGATCTCAGCGATCACTGCCTCATTGCCTGTATTCGCTATGGGTCCGCGGTCAAACGACCACCCCTCATCACTGTCAAACGCTCCCTAAAACACTTCTGCGAGCAGGCCTTTCTAATTGACCTGGCCCGGGTATCCTGGAAGGATATTGACCTCAACCCGTCAGTTGAGGAAGCCTGGTCATTCTTTAAAAGTAACTTCCTCACCATCTTAGACAAGCATGCTCCGTTCAAAAAATCCAGAACTAAGAACAGATATAGCCCTTGGTTCACTCCAGACCTGACTGCCCTCGACCAGCACAAAAACATCCTGTGGTGGACTGCAATAGCATCGAATAGTCCCCGCGATATGCAACTGTTCAGGGAAGTCAGGAACCAATACACGCAGTCAGTCAGGAAAGCAAAGGCCAGCTTTTTCAAGCAGAAATGTGCATCCTGTAGCTCTAACTCCAAAAAGTTCTGGGACACTGTAAAGTCCATGGAGAACAAGAGCACCTCCTCCCAGCTGCCTACTGCACTGAGGCTAGGTAACACGGTCACCACCGATAAACCTGTGATAATCGAAAACTTCAACAAACATTTCTCAACGGCTGGCCATGCCTTCCTCCTGACTACTCCAACCTTGGCCAACAGCCCCCCCCCCCCCCGCAGCTACTCGCCCACGCCTCCCCAGCTTCTCCTTTACACAAATCCAGATAGCAGATGTTCTGAAAGAGCTGCAAAACCTGGGCCCATACAAATCAGCTGGGCTTGACAATCTGGACCCTCTATTTCTGAAAATGTCCGCCGCCATTGTCGCAACCCCTATTACCAGTCTGTTCAACCTCTCCTGAGATCCCCAAGGATTGGAAAGCTGCCGCGGTCATCCCCCTCTTCAAAGGGGGAGACACCCTGGACCCAAACTGTTACAGACCTATATCCATCCTGCCCTGCCTATCTAAGGTCTTCGAAAGCCAAGTCAACAAACAGATCACTGACCATCTCGAATCCCACCATACCTTCTCCGCTGTGCAATCCGGTTTCCGAGCCGATCAAGGGTGCACCTCAGCCACGCTCAAGGTACTAAATGATATCATAACCAAACATCTCCAATCCAAAATCAAATCTAGAGTCAGCTTTCTATTTCGCAACAAAGGCTCCTTCACTCACGCCGCAAAACTTACCCTAGTAAAACTGACTATCCTACCGATCCTCGACTTCGGCGATGTCATCTACAAAATAGCTTCCAATATTCTACTCAGCAAACTGGATGCAGTTTATCACAGTGCCATCCGTTTTGTTACTAAAGCATCTTATACCACCCACCACTGCGACCTGTATGCTCTAGTCGGCTAGCCCTCGCTACATGTTTGTCGCCAGACCCACTGGCTCCAGGTCATCTACAAGTCTATGCTAGATAAAGCTCCGCCTTATCTCAGTTCACTGGTCACAATGGCAACACCCACCCGTAGCACGCGCTCCAGCAGGTATATCTCACTGATCATCCCTAAAGCCAAAACCTCATTTGGCCACCTTTCCTTCCAGTTCTCTGCTGCCTGCGACTGGAACGAATTGCAAAAATCTCAGAAGACTTTTATCTCCCTCACCAACTTTATTAAACATCTGCTATCTGAGCAGCTAACCGATCGCTGCAGCTGTACATAGTCCATCGGTATATAGGCCACCCAATTTACCTACCTCATCCCCACACTGTTTGTATTTTATTTACTTTTCTGCTCTTTTGCACACCAGTATCTCTACCTGCACATGTTAATCTGATCATTTATCACTCCAGTGTTAATCTGCTAAATTGTAATTATTTACTCCTATGGCCTATTTATTGCCTACCTCCTCATGCCTTTTGCACACAATGTATATAGATTATTTTTTTTCTACTATGTTACTGACTTGTTTATTGTTTATTGTTTACTCCATGTGTAACTCTGTGTTGTTGTCTGTTCACACTGCTATGCTTTATCTTGGCCAGGTCGCAGTTGCAAATGAGAACTTGTTCTCAACTAGCCTACCTGGTTAAATAAAGGTGAAATACTACTCATCTACATTATCTACTCATTACGTCATCACAACTCATCTACTGATCACATTATCACTATTCATTATCTACTCATCATGTCATCACTACTCATCTACTCATCACGTTATCACTACTCATCTACTCATCATGTTATCACTACTCATCTACTCATCACATCATCATTACTCATCACATTATCACTACTCATCTACTCATCACGTTATCATTAATCATTTACTCATCACGTTATCACTAATCCTCTACTCATCACTTTATCACTAATCATCTACTCATCACGTTATCACTAATCATCTACACATTATGTTATCATTACTCATCCGGTCATCTACTCATCACTTTGTCACTAATCATCTACTCATCACGTTACCAGTAATCATCTACTCATCATGTTATCACTAACCATCTACTCATCACGTCATCACTAATCATCTACTCATCTACTCATCACGTTATCACTACTCATCATGTTATCACTACTCATCAAATGATCACTAATCATCTACTCATCACATTATCACTAATCATCTACTCATCACGTCATCACTAATCATCTACTCATCACATTATCATTACTCATCTACTCATCACGTTATCACTAATCATCTTCTCATCACATTATCACTACTCATCACGTTATCACTACTCATCACGTTATCACTAATCATCTACTCATCACGTTATCACTACTCATCTACCCATCACATCATCACTACTCATCTACTCATCACGTTATCGCTACTCATCACATTATCACTACTCATCTACTCATCACGTTATCACAACTCATCTACTCATCACATTATCAACACTCATATACTCATTATCTACTCATCACGTCATCACTACTCATTACTCATCATGTCATATCTACTCATCACATTATCACTACTCATCTACTCGTCACATTATCACTACTCATCACGTCATTATTACTCATCTACTCATCATGTCATTACTACTCATCTACTGATCACGTCATCACGTCATTACTACTCATCTACTCATCACGTCATCACTACTCATCAAGTCATTACTACTCATCACGTCATTACAACTCATCTGCTGATGACGTCATTACTACTCATCTACTCAACACGTCATTAATACTCATCTACTGATCACGTCATTACTACTCATCTACTCATCACGTCATCATGTCATTACTACTCATCTACTCATCACGTCATTAATAGTCATCAACTCATCACGTCAATACTGCTCATCCACTCATCATGTCATCACTCATGTTAAATCCTATATTGACAGGGTTGATACTATAGGTGCCATCTCTCTACTTCCGCTGTTGTTGCCTATGTTACCATTGATAGTTATGTTTGTGTAACTAATTTTGCCCTGGATCATGGCAGTCATCATGTCACAATGACATGACACTCATTCCTACCCTGCTGCATCTGATTTACAGATGTCTTCATACACTCATGATTGTAGGAGATAAAAAAATACCCATGATATAAATAACTAATTCTTCTCAATGACACAACGTTTCACAACATTCAGTCACACTTTTTGACAGTGAAAGATACCAGTCATATCTAAGGTTCCAGTGAATATGCAACAGGGCTCTATACGAAACACAATTCAAATGAACCCACGTGAAAGTGTTCGGCTCAACGTACGACCCCCAAACTGACCCTGGGATATATCACTTCCCTTTCAGACAGCCCAGGGTTGCAATACACTTGGCTTAGCAGCTTAACAGCATTTCCCCAAACACCCCGACCAAAACGGTGCATGGCCCAGCACAAAACCTGAGATGCTTGATGCCTGCCTGAGAGTGCAACCCCTTCCTTCATAGACTGCATTACACTTCTGGGTGAGTGGACGCACACACACACACACACACACACACACACACACACACACACACACACACACACACACACACACACACACACACACACACACTAGGTCTGCTCCTGAGGTCCCCTATTTATTTTTATAGGTGTTTGAGGATTTAGGTTAGTCAAAAGACAAGGCCAGGCCGGGAGTGGTATCTTTGAATGCGAGTGCTTCCTGTTTTCATTGCCTGGTTCGACCCTTGCCTTAGCAGGTTCTATTTGGGGCTAACAGAGGGCTAGCAGGTTGCTACAAAAGCGGAAGGCTGAGGGCGCCAAAAGGCTAATTAGGAGAACTTCACCAAATGAAGGGGCAGCCCCTTTTACTGCTATGGAAACGCCCCAGCTAGCAGTTAGCCTAGCAACACAACCTCACTCTCTGTCTATCTCACCCTGCCTATGTCTTCCCTTTTCTCCCTAGAGCCCACCTCTCTCTTTCCCTCTCCTCTGCTCCTTACATCTATCCTATCTTCCTGTTTCTCCATCCCTCCCTCCCTCCCTCCTTCCCTTTCTGCCTCCCTGCTTTTGAAGTGCAGTCGAACATTTTACCCCTAACAGTGAAGTTTACCTTTCTGATAACATAATCTCCCTGTAGTATTGAAAAGCTTATACCAACAGTCTGGTATTTCACTTCCCTTAATGTGACTGGAAGACATCCAGAAACTCAGAAAGACAGAGGGAGAGAAAGGGAGGGAGGGGAGAGGGAGAGGCTGTCTCTGGCCCTCTAGTGCTAGCTTACGCCAGCTGATCTCAGCAGTTTGCCAATTCCACACAGGGCATAAAAGAAGCCAGCTCGCATGCTTTCTGCTGCTATATGAATACATACATGAAAGAGGCTGGGCTTATCACAATAACTCGAACAAATAATTGCCAGCGTATTCATTACGTATAGAAGATATCAGATCTCGGCTGCCACACACAAAATGCTGTGTTTCATTCTCCCTGGGCTGACTGAAGGCCGCTGAAGGACTGAGGGGCAAGTGGAAATTGAAGCAGGCCTATTTTCCATATCTGATTGTGATGAAGAAAGCCGCCCTGCGATTTCTCCCATGAGAGTGTGAGGTCAGGGGGAACCCAGGAGGGAGGGGAGGGGAGGGGGAGGCGATTTTGTTATTCTGAATCCGAAAGCCAACAATTGTTACTGTTGGCCTGTGTTGTTTTTTGCGTGTGAAGGGGGTCCCGTCCTTTTGAGCTCTTTCAGAATTAGGTGACAATGGCTGGATGTAGAGAACATATGTAGGGAGACCCCTGTGGTCGCTCTCATGGTAGAGAAGCTAGCACGCTGGAGAAAATGCAAGCCCCGCTACCTTTCACTCTCTGCCTCAGTTAATGAATGTGTCAATGGAAGAATGCTGCAATAGGCCATTCAGGGGCCAAAGTCCCCAAGAATTCGCCCCTGCACAAACGCATCCTGAAATGGAAAGTACATTTGCCTAACAAATTAAAAGAAAAGGCGTGGGTGTGTGTGTGTGTGTGTGTGTGTGTGTGTGTGTGTGTGTGTGTGTGTGTGTGTGTGTGTGTGTGTGTGCGTGTGCGTGTGTGTGTGTGTGTGTGGATGTGTTGGGGGTAGAGTAAAGTAGAGGGGCATAATTCAATAAGTCTTCTTTTTTGACTTTGAAAAAATTAAGTTAGGTTAAAATGGAGGGATTATTGCTTGTACAAGTCTGGCCTAGGCGTCTCACAACAGACAAATCAAGATTTGAGAAAACATCTCAAAGCAGGAGAGGTAATAAAGGAGAGTGGGAAAAAAAGGGATTTTGAAAGCTTTACTTCTCTGAATTAGAACAACTGCCCCTGGATCCAATCTCTTGTGTCTCCCCTTTCCACTCTTTCAATGCAATTTTAAAACAATTCTAAAGGAAATTGGTGGAGAGGCTGAAAAGCTTTCTTTGCTTCTTTCTCTGTTTTTTTGTAGCAGAGGAGCATTGGAACTGTGAGAGGCCTTCAAATGGGCATTCCTCGAGTCGCCAGGAAAGAAGCCTAATGATCCCTCAATAAAGCGAGAAATGTCTAATTTGACCAAATTGCCAAAAGTATGTGGACACCCCTTCAAATTAGTTAATTCGGGCCTTTCAGCCACACCCGTTGCTGCCAGGTGTATAATATCGAGCACACAGACATGCAATCTCCATAGACAAACATTGGCAGTAGAATGGTCTTACTGAAGAGCTCAGTGACTTTCAACGTGGCACTGTGATAGGATGTCACCTTTCCAACAAGTCAGTTGGTCAAATTTCTGCCCTGCTAGAGCTGCCCCGGTCAATAGGTAAGTGCTGTTTTTGTGAAGTGGAAACGTCTAATAGCAACATAGTCTCAGATGCGAAGCGGTAGGCCATACAAGCTCACAGAACGGGGCCGCCGAGTGCTGATTCGCGTAATGCGTCTGTTCTCGGTTGCAACACTCACTACCAAGTCCCAAACAGCCTCTGGAAGCAACTTCAGCACAATAACTGTTTGTGGGGGCTTCATGAAATGGGTTTCCATGGCCGAGATCACCATGCACAATGCCAAACGTCGTCTGGAGTGGTGTAAAGCTTGCCGCTATTGGACTCTGGACCAGTGGAAATGCGTTCTATGGAGTGATGAATCACACTTCACCATCTGGCAGTCCGACGGACACATCTGGGTTTGGGGGATGCCAGGAGAACGCTACCTGCCCGAATAAATAGCACCAACTGTAAAGTTTGGTGGAGAAGGAATAATGGCCTGGGGCTGTTTTTCATGGTTCGGGCTAGGCCCCTAAGTTTGTGAAAGGAAATCTTAACGCTACTGCATACAATGACATTCTAGGCGATTCTGTTCTTCCAACTTTGTGGCAACAGTTTTCTGTTTCAGCATGACAATGACCCTGTGCACAAAGAAAGGTCATAAATGTTTTGTCGAGATCAGTGTGAAAGAACCTGACTGGCCTGCACAGAGCCCTGACATCAACCCCATCGCATACCTCTGTGATGAATTAGAACGCCGACTGTGAGCCAGGCCTAATCACACAACATCAGTGCTCGACCACATTAATGATCTTGTGACTGAATGGAAGCAAGTCCTCACAGCAATGATCCAACATCTAGTGGAAAGCCTTCCCAGAAGAGTGGAGGCAGTTATGGCAGCAAAATGGAGACAAACTCCATATTAATGCCCATGATTTTGGAATGAAATGTTTGACGAGCAGGTGTCCACATACTTTTGGTCACGTACTGTAGTATGAGCGCACCAAATTAACCAAGTGTGTGTGTGTGTGTGTGTGTGTTTGTGTGTGTGTGTGTGTGTGTGTGTTTGTGTGTGTGTGTGTGTGTGTGTTTGTGTGTGTGTGTGTGTGTGTGTGTTTGTGTGTGTGTGTGTGTGTGTGTTTGTGTGTGTGTGTGTGTGTGTGTGTGTGTGTGTGTGTGTGTGTGTGTGTGTGTGTGTGTGTGTGTGTGTGTGTGTGTGTGTGTGTGTGTGTGTGTGTGTGTGTGTGTGTGTGTTTCTAACCACCCTGGTAGGTGGACCCCCGAAATGTTCAACCCTCACTATCTTCCCCTTTTTCCCTCCTTCACACACAGGACAACCATCTAACTTCAAGCTCACTGTCAGCTTCCAAACAAAGCCCATTCTATTCTGCGGGTTGGGGAGAAATCTCCAGCCAAGGATATGTAGCCTAGCCATGAACTGTGCTGTGTGGTGGTACTGCAAGGCTAAGGGCTGTGCTATGTGGTGGTACTGCAAGGCTAAGGGCTGTGCTGTGTGGTGGTACTGCAAGGCTAAGGGCTGTGCTGTGTGGTGGTACTGCAAGGCTAAGGGCTGTGCTGTGTGGTGGTACTGCAAGGCTAAGGGCTGTGCTATGTGGTGGTACTGCAAGGCTAAGGGCTGTGCTGTGTGGTGGTACTGCAAGGCTAAGGGCTGTGCTGTGTGGTGGTACTGCAAGGCTATGGGCTGTGCTGTATGGTGGTACTGCAAGGCTAAGGGCTGTGCTGTGTGGTGGTACTGCAGCTCCACTGCTCCTGAATAGATAAAAGTGATTAAAGCACTCCTGATTATCCCTGACCAATATGTAATGGATTTACAGCCCTTTCAATTAGGCCGTATTTGCTAGCCACTCATTATTTGGGCTTTGGTTAGGTAATCAGGGGGGCAGAGGCTTTGGGCAACGCAGCCACAGGGAGTGTGGGGCACCTGACCCTCTTAAATGAGAGGATCAGGATCATCCTGGGGTTCTGACCTGCCCTGGCTCACTACCTTCCTCCCTCATTCTTCTTCTCCATTCATACATCCCTCCTTCATCCTATCACTCTGTCCATCCTAACTATGCCACGTGGTCAGCAGGCACCAGCTTGTGTGTCCCGTCCACCTCTCTGCCTGAAATCAGACCTCCCGGTTAAAAATCAATACAGACCGCCGTTCTGATAATGTTCTGACATCAGAGAGGGCGGTGGGACATGACAACCCACCGCACACACACACACTCCCTTCTCTTGGACCATGCTGCCTGGCTAGCTTTATCACCTCAGTGCACACAAACACTGTTCAGTGACTCCTGACTCTACAGTGGCTTGACAGGGACCCTCGCTAATAATAAACACAAGCACACACACACACACACATACACACACACACACACACACACACAAACACACACAAACACACACACACACACACACACACACACACACACACACACACACACACACACACAGATATTAATTTCTAAAACTATCCACAGAATGAATGTGTCCTCTGAATATTTAATCCAAGGCGTAGTGTCACTCTTTGCCTACTGAAGTGAATGAGCCGTTGTCAGATGTTGTCTGATTTAAGTGTTCGGCAAAGAGAGAGAGAGTGAGGCAAACAAACAAGCTTCTCTGTGTTTTGGCGAGAAGCCAGCTTAACATGCAACCTCTCAACCTCAAACAACGGACAGAATATAGGCTTTACTTAGCCGGACAAACTTCTCTCTTGGAGGAGAGCCCAAGCACTTCCCCAGTGTTTCCGCAGATCATGTATGTAGACATTTGCGCAATCTTGAACAAACTTTTTCTGGCTGGTGCTCGCATTGCCTTCATTGTTTGTTTTTATAACAAATAATAACGTTGGACATGTGTGCATTCCTATCAAAGTAAGTGCCTTATTTTCTGTATATTGTTGTCATTTCTACTGTACAGTAGCATACAGTATGTATGTATATATGATGTATCTATGTATGGAGCATAATGTATTTACAGTTTTATTCACATGTTTTCAAATACTGGTGACAAATAATGCATTCCGATTATTGCATAGATTGTAATGTGTATAAAATACTTTTTTGAAGGTTGTACTGATTATGATGCGCTATTCTGTTTGCCAGCTATGTGTGGCACCATGTTGACATTATACAATGCAATCTGGGTGTCACGTAAACGTCTGTCAGACCAAAGATGTTATAACTTCTTTGGGATAGGGGGCAGTATTTTCAAGTCCAGGTGAAAAGTGTGCCCAAAGTAAACTGCCTGCTACTCAGGCCCAGAAGCTAGGATATGCATATTATTAGTAGATTTGGATAGAAACCACTCTGAAGTTTCTGAAACTGTTTGAATGATGTCTGGGAGTATAACAGAACTTATTTGGCAGGCGAAACCCGAGGACAAACCATCTAGGGAAACATTTTTTTGAGGTCACTCTCTTTTCAATTAGTTTTCAATGGGAATCTAGAATTTTAAGGCCCTTGCTTGCAGTTCCAATCGCTTCCACTAGATGTCAACAGTCTTTAGAAATGTTTTTCCTTTGAGAAATGAAGTAGCCCTGTTCAGAACGAGGGTCGAGTGAAGTGTGCTGTTTGTTAGAGGCGCGTGACCTGAAAGCACGCTCCACTTTGTTTTCCTCCGGTATTGAACATAGTTTATCCCGTCTTAAATTTTATCGATTATTTACGTTAAAGAATACCTAAAGTTGTATTAGGGAAGTTGTTTGAAATGTTTGGACAAAGATTACAGGTAACGTCTGCGATATTTTGTAGTCATGTTGTGCGAGTTGGAACTGGTGTTTTTCTGGATCAAACGCGCCAAATAAATGGACATTTTGGATATATAACGACGGAATTAATCAAACCATTTGTGATGTTTATGGGACATATTGGAGTGCCAACAGAAGAAGCTCGTCAAAGGTAAGGCATGAATTACATCTTTATTTCTGAGTTTCGTGTCGCGCCTGGCGGGTTGAAATATGATTGTCTGTGTTTGTTTGAGGGGGTGCTATCCTCAGATAATAGCATGGTTTGCTTTCACCGTAAAGCCTTTTTGAAATCTGACACATTGTCTGGATTAACAACGAATGTTGCTTTAATTTGGTGTATTGCATGTGTGATTTCATGAAAGTTTAATATTTATAGTAATTTAATTTGAATTTGGCACTCTGCCATTTCACCGGATGTTGGTCAGGTGGGACGGTAGAGTCCCATCTAGCCTAGAGAGGATATTGAGGTGAAGGAATGGTTCACTCATCTTTCGAGTAAACTTCCGTAAGTGAATGAAGGGAAATGAATGATCGTAGACGACACACCCCCTTCAACATGCATACTGCAAACAGACTAAACTTATCTTGTCTCCTCTTCTTATCTTTGGCTGATGCGAAAAAACAAACGTGGTGGCGCGCACAAATGTCGGATTAGTTTCGATTTTTAACAAGTGTTTTACTCAATTATTTCGATCAATGGAGAGACCACCCGTGATGTGATGAATTGTAAATAGTAATTGCTATTAGCTCATTCATATTGTGGTTTCGGTCAGCCAAGAGTTAGCTAAATATGACTGCTTGTGTTATGTCAGTCTTTTGTCAGTTAGAGCTAGGACTGATGTAGGCTACATTTTCCGGTTTGGATGATGTTTGTGCAAAATGTTTATGTGAAAAAACAGTGTAGCTGTCAGTGTAGAATAAACACAGAGCCAGTATTGTATTGAAAGGCAATGTGATGTGCAGTATGTGCCAAACCAGTGGACAGGGCTGCTGATGTTACACTAGCTAGGCGTCAGCACTACCTCCACATCTCAGAGGCTCTTCAGCAGAGCAAACTAGCTTTGTCTGATTGAATTGACCCGGTCACTCTGGACCAATGACAGGTGAGTGACAGGCGAGCGTGACAAGTCAGTGACAGGTGTGTATGTGTGCGTTTGTGTACGTGTACATGTACATGTGTGTACACTTGTGTATATGTGTGTCACAGGAGCTTGCTGACGGCAGCACGGCTCATAATAATGGCCGGAACGGACTTTATGGAATGGCACCAAAACACATAGAAATCACGTATGTGATGTATTTGATACCATTCCACATATTCTGCTCCAGTCATTACCACGAGCCTGTCCTACCCAATTAAAGTGCATCAAACCTCCTGTGATGTGTGTCCACTAGGGCTGTGACGATATCGCATTTTTTTTCCCCATGGCAAAAATAAAAACAAGAAGCAGACCAAAGTCTTTGGTCCTTTAGAAACCTGCTGTATGTAAAATATTGTGTGCTACAGCTTGGAAAATAAATACATGTGACTCTGGATGACAACAGGATGTTTGTTTCCAACATTAGGGCTGTTTTCCTAAAGAAGTTCAATATTTCCTTGCCAAAATACTAACGAGTATCGCGATACTGGTATTGTTCCAGCTAGGGCTGTTACGGGTGTTCGTATTACCGCCACACCGGCAGTCACGAGTCATGACCGCAGGCAAATTCCATGTGACCGTTTAGTCATGTTAATTAGCCTTCTACAATCTCTGATGCTGCTGATGGTCATTAGAAGCCTACCAAACTTGCAACTGCCTGGTCCCTCTAATCACTCTGATATCAATGCAAATGTAATTCAAAATCAAATCAAACACTTCAAGAGAGCCCATGAGCTTATGTTGCACAACAATTCTGTAGGCTATGCAATTGCATGAGAAAACAGAGTTTTGAGGGCCTCTAATAAAAAGAGGAGGATCCCATCAGCTTTCTATAGGCTAGGCCTACAATATTTATTTCTCAACTTTCCTAATATTAAGCACATTGCATCACTTTACTATCTGGCTGGCATGAAAATAAACCAAGGGAAAAGCGTCCTCCATTCGCTATTTAAGTGCATAGGTTACATGTATTTTTTCCCGCTGCCCCTGCTCTGAGACAGGTGCATGATAATGGTCCACTCTAAATCAAAACTAATTTCACGCATATATTATTTAGTTTATGTAAAGACAAAGTTAAATCAAGAATACTCTGATGAGTGACAATATTAGCCTATCACTTGTGAATGATATATTATAATTTGTGAATGATGCCCAGCTTGTGTGCAGTAAGGCAAGAAACAGCGCATGCCTTTTTTTGGTGACTTTTTCAAATCATAGTCCATACACCTCATGAAGCTTAGCCCATAGGCCTATATGTTTTAATAAGGTTTGTATCACACCTCATGAAGCTTAGCCCATAGGCCTATATGTTTTCATAAGGTTTGTATCACACCTCATGAAGCCTAGCCCATAGGCCTATATGTTTTAATAAGGTTTGTTTCGCTAAGGCTTGTATCACAACTAAAGTAACAAATAACTTCTTAAAATGAAACACATTCATCCGCTTTACAACCGGTGTAGAGCCTAACTGGCATACATAGGTGGCGCGTGAGTTTCAAGTTTGGGGATGATTTCACTGTAAAAATACACCTTTATAATAAAACATTACAATAATTGCATATGTGATACATTTTGAGAATGTTTTGCCGCTAATTGATTGTATCTTGGAATACTCGTGCTTATAGCCTACTGCTGTGTGTGCATTGCTGCGCTTATAATGTAAACAAATAACCTAATAGTTTATCAACATTTTAAGCTAAACGTTCTTCAGCCTCATTGCTTAAAAAATAAATAAATTGGGAGGCGAGCGGTTGTATTAATTTGGGATCTATCACATCCCACAACTGTCCCAGACTATGTTTGGAATATTTAGTTCTCGCACAGAATAAGGTCAACTTTTGAACTATGGGGGAAGTAGATTGACATAGGCTAGTGCTTTTGCTGTTCGTTAGGCCTACTCATCTTATTGGCTGACGAAATGTAATTGAGGACAGTTCTTCTAACATCTTCCATATGCACCTCGGAATTCAATAACAAGGATGTGAGCAGGTGCATCCCCGATGTGTCTGTCTTCACTTATAGCCTACTTCGGAGCTGAGATAGACGCGTGTGAGAAGAAGCCGATCACATGACAGACATTGGCTAATAAGAATTGAGATATCTGAGAGAGCCATGTGAGTGAGAGGTGCTTCGGAACACACAGCCAGGAGAAGGGAATTATAATTATCATGTACAGCCCAAGGGCACAGCGGCCAATGGCCGTAAAAGGCGTGTATTTTTTTAGGGAGCATCACTGCCGTTGGGAAATTCGAGATATTATCAAGTGTCAAATTGTGAATGAGAGACTGATGAAGTGTGTGCAGGCTGAGCAAGAAATAAAGCAGAGCTCCTGCCTTTCATGCAACTTTTTTCAAATCATCATTAGAGTCGCATCATGCAGCCTTGGAATGTATTAAAAATAAAAACATATCGTCCAATGTTTGTATCACAACTAAAGTTGCATAAATAACTATAAATTAAGCATATAGGAGGACGTGTTTCTTTGAATAGCCGTATGCGTACTCCCTCAGAAATCGTTTGGAGAAAACATCCTTTCTATTTTATTCAGCTATGTTCAATTGTATTCTTCATACTATAAAATAATATAAAATAATGCCACGGAATTTTAAGAAAATCTTGTCTGCTAAATGAACTAGTGTAGCCCACAGCCATATGGCATAGACAGATCAGAGAATGCTATTCTGTTCTTCTGCAATAAACTACATTTTCTTTATATCATGCTTCTTTCGACCTGTCTTAAATAAATAATGGATTTATTGTGATGGTGTATTTTAAATAGATTTATTCAAATTTGTCAAACGTAGATGTTCCAAAGGTCTACATCAGTGGCTTGTAGGCTATGCGTGGAAGCCAGGAGATGCTACATTTGTTTATGTTAATTAATGGTCAATTACCGTGAGGCCGACAGTTATTTGCTTGATAATCACCGGCTGACAGATTTCATAACTGCCACAGCCCACAGTTCCGGCCCCAGTGTGCACAGGCTGCTCCACTATGTGGGTACTCACCGTGAGATGCTGGAACAGCCACGCCCTCATGATGTTGGTGGCCACCTTGGGGAAGATGCCGCGCTTCTTCTGCCTCTTCTTCTCCTTGTCCGGGTCATCATCATCACCTGTGCCAGGAGACGCCACGCTGTTCTCTAAACCATCTCCTAGGCAGAAACAAGACACAGGGTTAAATAGCAGCCTAGGACAGAAGATGGACTAATAAGAAGCCCTGGCATTAACACCACAAAGGGTTAGGTAGAACCCTAGAAGCTAAACCTAATATATAAGACGCTAAAGCTAACCCAGTGGGTTATCTAAGTTAGATGGAGGACTATGCCATAGCCTACACAGTAGTAGCCTTCACTAATGCCTGCATAGAAGTAGTGGGATTTAGGCACAGAGGGAGAGGGGTTTGCTTTAGACAGAGAACTAGAGGTGAGTTCTTACACCCAGAACAGTGGAGAGGAATGGATGGGGGTTAATGACAGTGTTTTGGTTGGAAGCAGAAACACTAGGCTCCTGATTCCACTCCAGATTGTTCAATAGGAGGAGAAAAAAGGAGAGAGCGAGGGAAAGAAGGGGAAAAAACGACAAGGAGGCTTCAAGATTGGGGCTGCAGTACATTAAGTCAATTAAATCCACAGGCTTGACATAATGTCATGCTTTTTTTCTGATCCAAAGGGTCTGGATGGACTGAGAACGGAGTCTTTTGAACACACTCATACACGCAAACAAACCCACAGAAGTTTGTTTGCGAACATTCGGGGGCACCCAATTGAGTAGCTTGTGAATTTAAGTGGGGTGTGCATTGGGTTTGTTCATTGTTGCAGTTTGATGCAGATTAGCATGGCAGGCCAGTAGAAGGGTCGGCTCTCTCTCCCTTTTTTTGTAATTAACTAGTCAAGTCAGTTAAGAACAAATTCTTATTTTACAATGACGGCCTACCTCGGCCAAACCCTCCCTTAACCCGGACGACGCTGGGCCAATTGTGCGCCGCCCTATGGGAATCCCGATCATGGCCAGTTGGGATACAGCCCGGGATCGAACCAGGGCCTGTAGTGATGCCTCTAGCACTGAGATGCAGTGCCTTAGACCGCTGCGCCTCTCGGGAGCCCTCCCTGCATTAATGTCCAATAATGTTTGATTTCGGGAGGAAAACAAGTGCATATCAAGGCAGTCTTTCTCCTTTAAACCAAAATTTCCATCTTTGTGCCCTCGCCTTTTCTGTCTCCTCTCCTCTGGCCATTAATTGTGCATTAGCAAAAATGATTTACTTTTAACAGTCATAGTTATTTTTTCTTGCCCTCGGGCACAAATGCCTTGAAAGCCTTCCTTGAGGGCATCTAAATTATGTATCTGAAAAACTCCTTCACTAACGCTGAGAAGGACCCCGGCATTCTCAAAATTCAGACTTGCATGTCCTCCTGTTTTTGGGGAGGCATCAATCAGGGGCACCTATACAAGCCCTAATTTTGCATAAATATTTGAACTAATAACACTAAAAAGAGAGGAAAGAAAACGGATCCGACTGGCGGCATAGTCAAATGCAAAATAGATGAAGAATACAAGGACATGCAGCATAAAGGTCTGTCTCCCCCTCCTCCTCTCTCTCTCTCTAATTTCCCCTGTCTGTCTGTCTCCCCCTCCTCCTCTCTCTCTCTAATTACCCCTGTCTGTCTGTCTGTCTGTCTGTCTCCCCCTCCTCCTCTCTCTCTCTAATTTCCCCTGTATGTCTGTCTGTCTCCCCCTCCTCCTCTCTCTCTCTAATTTCCCCTGTCTGTCTGTCTGTCTCCCCCTCCTCCTCTCTCTCTCTAATTACCCCTGTCTGTCTGTCTGTCTGTCTGTCTGTCTGTCTGTCTGTCTGTCTGTCTGTCTGTCTGTCTGTCTGTCTGTCTGTCTGTCTGTCTCCCCCTCCTCCCCCTCTCTCTCTAATTTCCCCTGTCCGTCTGTCTGTCTGTCTGTCTGTCTGTCTCCCCCTCCTCCTCTCTCTCTCTAATTACCCCTGTCTGTCTGTCTGTCTCCCCCTCCTCCCCCTCTCTCTCTAATTTCCCCTGTCCGTCTGTCTGTCTGTCTGTCTGTCTCTGTCTGTCTGTCTGTCTGTCTGTCTCCCCCTCCTCCTCTCTCTCTCTAATTTCCCCTGTCTGTCTGTCTGTCTGTCTGTCTGTCTGTCTGTCTGTCTCCCCCTCCTTCCCCTCTCTCTCTAATTTCCCCTGTCTGTCTGTCTGTCTGTCTGTCTGTCTGTCTGTCTGTCTGTCTGTCTGTCTGTCTGTCTGTCTCCCCCTCCTCCTCTATCTCTCTAATTTCCCCTGTCTGTCTGTCTGTCTGTCTGTCTGTCTGTCTGTCTGTCTGTCTCCTCCTCCTCCTCCTCTCTCTCTAATTTACCCTGTCTGTCTGTCTGTCTGTCTGTCTGTCTGTCTGTCTGTCTGTCTGTCTGTCTGTCTGTCTGTCTGTCTGTCTGTCTGTCTGTCTGTCTGTCTGTCTGTCTGTCTGTCTGTCTGTCTGTCTGTCTGTCTCCCCCTCCTCCTCGCTCTCCCTAATTTCCCCTGTCTGTCTGTCTGTCTGTCTGTCTGTCTGTCTGTCTGTCTGTGTGTTTGTGCTGTGTTTTCCTTCCACATTATTAGTGTGGGAGCCACACGAAAGAGGGAAACAGAAGAGGCGACTTTGCCCTCCTTCCTTGCTTGGAGATAAAGACGTGGCTGAGCCTTCTGAAGGACATATAGGTATAGGGGACGCGTCCGGCCTGGGAGCGTTGTCATTGTAGAATGGACATTCATTAGCATCAAATGCCATAAATCCCACGCTAAGTACGAATCCTTGTTCAGGAAAGCCTAAAACAATATACTGGGGCTTAGCTGTATCCCCAGCGTGACTGTGTGTGGCTTCCTGAGAAAAGTGACCGAGACGCAGGGACTAGTCTAACTCCTCCAGTGTTGCTTTCCACTTCAATAACAAAACCAGCAACCAGAGTGGACCCTACAGTCCTCTACACTTCACAATGCTGCCTTTTGGGTTAAATAATGTTACACTTTAAGTTGTGTTTTTGTATTTCTAGTTTTTGTAGTTTTTTTCAGAGCTAGTTTCCAAATGAATCTCCTGCTGGGAGTCATCCGGCTCATCCTATAGAGTCACAGTAGCCAAAAGGCTGGCAGATTCATTTTATTGACGTTTCCATTTTCACTGCAATGCGATAGCCTCCCCCTGGCTGGGGCGACCCATGCGTATTTACAGACTGACCTGTCACTTCATTACCCTGCCTGCTCACTCCCTCCTGCCCCGGCCAGCAAGGGTGAAATCAGACTCCCAGGCTTTCAAATCCTCTCTCTCTCTTTCACATGCGCATACATACTGTACGTATGCCTAACGCATACAGTCATGGAGTCTTACACATGAGCTGCTCTTTATGACACACAGGGAAAAAACGTGTAAATATATAGTACATCTGCACAATGTGTACACAGACAACGCACACAGTAACCAGAGAGAATGTGAAGGCTGGCCCAAAGAGGTGGAAATAATCAAAGAAATGATGATTCTGGATGAGAGGAATGAGGAAGCTGAGAGAGAGAGAAAGAAAGAAGAAGAGAAGGGCCCAACTTACACAACCTCATTACATCTAAAGGAGAGCTGGTGATTTACATCCTCCCCCACTCCTTTCTTATGAGCCAGAGAAGGAGTGCTGCAGGGCAAATTGTCCCAAACGCTAATGGCTTCTGACTGTTCCCTGGCAACTCTGGCATTTTAACCTGTGTGGATGTGCACTCTGCAACAAAAAAAAAATGTGGAGAAAAAAAATCATCTGCCCGTGTGACACAGATGGGGGATGGCTATTAGGAGGCGGGCAGAGGGCCTGGGGGAGGTGAGGTGCTGGAGTGTAGCCCCAGGCACTTTTGGAAAAGCAGCCCCCTTGGAGACGGGAAAAGACATCCCCTCTTTCTCTCTCTCTCTCCTCACCACCCCCCCCCCCCCCCCCCCCTCTCTCTCATGACTTAAAGTGCTCACAATGGAAGTATGTGCACAGCTAGAGAGAGAGAGAGAGAGAGAGAAGGCTGCAAGGAATGTCCGGATGCGATGAAGAGCGAGCGGCACGCGAGTAAACAAACCAAACACAGAAACAACCATGCAGGCACAGAAAACATTGCGGTCAGATCAAGTCTCTCATCAGCAATGGTCGGGTGTTAAAAATGCATTCAGATATCTCTCAGGGCTGAGATCATTAACGAGCTGGGAAAGGACTGTAAAGATAAATATATTACTACCACCACACATGTTTACTATTATGTATTGATTTGTATCTTACATTTTCTCACTCTTTATGCGATGCGCACTGCAGAGAACACTGGAAAAAGAATTATCATTGAATTATCACAGTGAATTATTGTTTATGTGTCAATTATTATGGGATGGGTTGCCAACCGGCGATTTGACACAAAAATACAATTTCATTCATTCATTAATTTCATTAATTGTTAGTATGAATAAGAAAATCTTATTCAGGGACTGAGTCTCTGATAGCAGGTGTACGCAGTATAATGGGTGTCGTACACTACACTATGTCCTGCAATCTGCTGAAGGCTACAATGACACCATAGAACACTCTTCATGGCTAGAGGGCATTAAGCACTTCAGGGAGCCACTAGGGGCCAGGGCTGAGAACACTATGAAACCACTAGTTACACAGGTTGTGGCCCTATCAATACTACAAGAATGTCCTACCCTACCATTCCAGTCCACCCACACTATACATCACTGAGTAATAACTCAGAAATCCCATTCAAAACCACACATTGTGGGCATCTAAAATAGCGCACACTTATTTGTCCTCAGCGCAACGCTATTATGTATACTCATGCAGATTGCTCCTGATAATGGCTAGATTGGCAGCGTGTATGCTTTGAGAGCCTGACCAGAGGATTTATGCTGCTGGGCTCCGGTGTTTGTTTCAGGGTAATGGAGCATGAGTGTGGAGGCAGTGGCTTACGGAGGCTGTGGTTAAAGTGACTAATTACAACGGAACCCTCCGCCCCCCCTGCAGAGCAACGCTACTCAGGCATGCTCACCCCGACTCGGCCACACCGGGGAGGGAGAGAAGGAGAGGGCAAAGTAGATGTGGGGGACTTATGGTAGAGACAGGGGCTTCCTTGGTTAACAGGCTGGGCCGAGATGGGCAGCTTTTTTGGGCACAGCGCTCGGGCCATTGGAAATAGAGGGACACAGGGGGAACAACAGGGGCACTCTATGCCTCCTTTACCTTGGGTCTGTCTCTACAATGCCTGGACCTCCAGCCCCTCCCCACCCCCCCCCATCCTCACAGGCTGGGCCAGAGAGAAAGGAGAGAATAGAAGGCGGGATTTAATGCCTTCCTTTCCCCTTCTTTTTCTCCTCAACTTTTCAGCCGGCATAAGCGACGTTTAGCACATTCAGTCCCCCAAATGGCTGCGAATAAGGGAAGCAGTGGGGGCTCCTCTTTTGTCCAGCCTTTCCCCCTTTTATTTACTCAGGATTTACGCAGGGCCCTCTACAGCACTGGGACCACATGTTCCTGACGCACACACGCACATGCACACGTGGGCACACACGCGCGGGCACACACACGCGCGGGCACACACACACACAGACAGACATACACACACACAGACACACACACAAGCAGCACCTCCATTCACACTCCAGCAGGCAGGGGTATAGTTGGCCCTCTGTCGCTCTGTGCCTGCCCATGGGATTACAGGTTCTCTAGTCCCAACCGCATGCTAGAAATATGCTAACGCCTCAGATAAAAAAAAACATACTCCAAAATGCTAGCAATATGCTAACGCCTCAGATAAAAAAAAACATACTCCAAAATGCTAGCAATATGCTAACGCCTCAGATAAAAAAAAACATACTCCAAAATGCTAGCAATATGCTAACGCCTCAGATAAAAAAAACATACTCCAAAATGCTAGCAATATGCTAACGCCTCAGATAAAAAAAACATACTCCAAAATGCTAGCAATATGCCAAATCCCTTAAACAAAATGTTTTTTGTTTAGACGCTTCTATCTTCCTGCTCCTATGTAATTGTTTTATATATACTTTAAAAAGCCCTATACACCCCTCTCACTCAGAACCACACTATAGATGAGATGTCTTACTTGGAATTGTTTTAGTTTGTTGGCCACTAAGGCCAGCGATGTTTTCGGGTGATTATTCCCTGATCTCTGCTTAAACAAGCACTAGACCATAAAACAACAACTTAGTAAACACAAAGCACGGTGACAAATTGGGAGCGCCATTCCAGGAGTCATTAACAGCTCTAAAACCTGTCGCAGCAATTACACTCTCTCTCCTCTCACTACCGCTCTCCTCCCTTTCGAACGCCAAAGTCAGGTGTCGCCTCCCTGCCTTTTACCATTTTACCACCGGTGAACACCAGGCCAGAGGAACCATTGCAGCCAGAGTGACCTGGGATCAGCTTTCCGCCAGCCTGCATGCACACCTAGAAGAGTAAAGCTCCATCTTAAGGCAGTTGCATCTGGTCTGTGATCTGCGAGTTATGACTGACTGAGTGGGTCCTTGTGCATGAGGAGTAATGTGCAGTTGTCTCTGCAGAAAAACACATAATGAAGTGTTCCCTTAAATGAAGTGGAATACGAGCTTTAATTAGATGTCTTTTCCTTGAATGTGGGAAGACAGACTAGCAGGCTGGAAAACAGGCAAGAGAGCAGGCAAGGCAAGGCTGTTGGGTCGCTCAACTCTTGCACCTTCGCCTCCCTCTCCCCTCTCCGCTCTCCTAGCCCCCTAACCCTGCCGTCAGGCAGATACCTCTCGGTCATTCCAGGAATGCTGCAGATAACTATCGCCTCTCCACAGATACTGGGGCCCTCTCTCTCTCTCTCTCTCTCTAATTCTTCTCTCACAGGCCCAGCTCTTACTCTGGCCCACAGTGCACATCTCTCTGTACTTCAGAAGGTGGGGAAAGGGATGGAGAGGAGGTAAGGTTGGGGCAGGGGAAGGATAAGAGGAGGGAGGGGCAGGGAGGGAGAGGGGGTAAAGAGGGAGTTGGGGGGACTGAGGCCAAATTTTTTAGAGCCAGTGAGGCTCTTTTACTTTTTACTCAAAATAGGGACTAAAAGCAAAACTAGGCATCCTTCCTTCTTTTCCCCCCACTACCACTCTCCTACAGCTTCTCTCCTGGTGCCACAAAGGAGAGTGCACTCTACTTCCTAGTGCCACTGGGGCCTCTGGTTCCAGGCAATAATCATCTGCCAATATGCCTGATGTTCGAGAGAACCGGGCTATGCATATTATCAAAGGCTCTGGGCTGGGGTTAATTACCAGTGTAATTAGGTGTTGTTACAGGTAGCAGGTTCTCTCATTACATCATAAATAGGGCCTTTGAGAGGCTAACAATGGCTCTTGCTCCTGGCCCTCTCTCTGATTGCGACTCTGATTTTTCCAGTAGCCCCGACCAAGATCTCTGCCTCTACTATTCATTAGTTGGTTAATCACTTGGTGCTGATGATTTTAGGAGTCAACAAACCTTGCATTTGTGCCGAGCAAGTCTTTAGGGCCACTTCATCAACAAGTACAGCTGTGTGTAAACGTTTCCTGCAGGATGATCAAGGACTCCTATTTGTTTATGTACCTTAAGGGGGAATGTTTTACAGAAAACTAGCTGGATTCCTTCGGTGTGATAAAAGGTGATTATCTGCACAAAGATATCACTGAATCTATATAAAGAGTACTCATATAACATCCTGTAGTCTCAGCCTGTGACTACAACTTGGGCCTGGGAGGAGTAACGCTACTCTCTCATGGAGACTGTCATCCAGTCGGGGTGGGAAAGGAACATCATTTGGAGAGAAGAAAAAAAACGATCAAACGAAAGGGGATGGAATAAAGATGTGTAGAAGAAGGAGGCAGGCTGTTGCAGATGTCAGGATCCAATTTGCATGAATGGCAAAGGGGACGGGGAGGGGCCCTCCAAACCACCCGCCCCACCGCTCCCCTACTCTTTTTTTGGGGGGGGGGGGACTAAAAGGTTGTCTTGATGCCCATGACTGCCCCTAGATCGCTCCAGAGACAGGGATCAGTGCCTAATGAAGGGCCTTGGGTCTAGACCAAAGATTTCACACTCGCTGCCTCCCTGACAACTCCAACCTTTTCTGTTCCCCCTCAACTTCTCTCTGTCTGCACTGCGCCGCTCGCACAACAACGTTGTGAATACTCTCCTCTCTTCCCTCCTCAGCTTTTCCCAAATCAGATTGCTGTAATTGCTCCCAGAGGTTATCTAGGTGCATCCCTCGACTTTTAAAGATCAGATCTTTAGAAGTCTTGCTGCCTTACTCCTCTCTTCCCTTCTCAGCTCTGCTCTGCCCTCCTCTTCTTCCCTCCTCAGCTCTGTTCTGCCCTCCTCTTCTTCCCTTCTCAGCTCTGCTCTGCCCTCCTCTTCTTCCCTTCTCAGCTCTGCTCTGCCCCCCTCTTCTTCCCTCCTCAGCTCTGCTCTGCCCTCCTCTTCTTCCCTTCTCAGCTCTGCTCTGCCCTCCTCTTCTTCCCTTCTCAGCTCTGCTCTGCCCTCCTCTTCTTCCCTTCTCAGCTCTGCTCTGCCCTCCTCTTCTTCCCAAAGCTGATCTTGGCACGACGGAGGTATTCTCTCCCTGGTTGGTTAAAATGACATATGTCCTCTCTGCCCCTGTTCAGCTTTGATATCTTTATTACTGTAGCAGAAAACTAAATAATAGGCCATGGTGCCTCACAGCCTCTGAGCTAGGGACTTCATCTCTTCCTAGGGTAGGTCTTGCCCCACCAAGGATGGGTGGCTGGGTGCCCCCCGGAAGCAAAACCGGGTCATGTTCATTTAATTGGAGAGGATGAAAATTAGCAAAGCAAACTGGATCCATTTTCTCCCCCAAAATAGGGGGTCTTGCTGCTCCTTTCAGCTCTGAATAAGACCGTGAACCGAGAGAATAGAGCAGAGAAATGTAAAGAAAACAAAGAAAGGGAGAGAGAGAGTGGAGAGAGAGAGAAGCAGCTCATCACATGGATGGATTGTTTTGCTAGCTACGGGCTATATGACTTTATTAATCCCTAGTAGAACCATATCAAAGTCTTCTCCAAAAAAACAGCAGGAAAGAAATTGAGTGGAATGAGGGGTTCCCTATTTTGGCAGAGTTTGTGATACAGCAACGCAGATCACTCGCCGTGTTAGAGGCAGCAGGAGGAGGATGAGAGCAACATTACTAGTGATTCTCTACCCCCAATTACACCTCAGACTCAAACAAGCAAATGCAGCTAGTTTGTGTTGGGAGTGCAGGACACCTTGGAGTTATTACTGGCTTGCATGGCCTGCCACACCCCACGGACAATGGCATCAAAGTGCTGGGCTTACAGAGATTGGTGGTGGTGGGGTAAAGAGTGGGGTATGGGTGCGAAAATGAGTTAAAAGATGTATAAATCAACAAGTCAACCATCAGATTGTAGCCTCTACTCTGCAGCCCTCTCATCAGCCGACTGCCGTGACGTTTTCTCTTTCTTCACAAATGTCCTGGAGGCATGGAACAAAGCGAGCAGAACTGATTACTGCGCCGCTGCCCTGCTCTGCCAGTCTAAACTCTGTTTGGCTTCCTAATGAGCTCACTAAAAACCCAATTCATCACCCATAACCCCTTCTCGACCCGCCAAGAAATCCCCCCATTATGGGAGAGGCAGGGGCAGCCGTTTACAGGGCCGAGATACTGGGTGGAGGGGTGATGGGATAGGGGGGAGTTTACAACCCTGGTGTGGATACCCTGGCGCCAAGGGTGTTCCCTCTTCGCCCCCCCCAAAGCGCACTGCCCCCAAACAAGCCCCCCTTAAAACCCAACAGCAGGGGTGTCCCAGGCAGCCACGGTACAGGAATGTCCGGCCCAGTGGCTCCAACAGCAGCAGGAATGGTCCTTTCCCGCCCGCTTTCACGCCGGAGATTTCCACTTCAATAACCCCATCTCCCATCCCTGGGAAGACAGGAATTTGGTGGGAATGTGGCTTGGAGGGGAGAGGGGTGAAGTGGAAGGGGAGTAGGGGAAGAGGGGAGAGATAGAGCTTGCCATCGGATGGATGGAGTATGGGCGAAAGGGATATAGTGGGAGAGGAAGGGTAGCTAGCAAGCTAGCCAGGTGGATGACAAACAGCTGAAGAGGAAGGTGATTGTGAATTCCTCCCCAGTTGGACAGGGGTGGAGGGATAGGTAGATTGGAGGAGGAGGGAGGATTGAGGGGAAACTCCAACTCCCACAGTTCCTCATTACATGGAGTCGGAATGATCCTCCTGGCACCTGAGCTGTAACCAAGAGATTACTGAATTGATGAATCCACGCTTTAAAATGCAGCTGTTTTATTCTGCTTTAGTAATTAATTCTTTTTCCAATAGCGTATTGATTAAGCGTAGCCCCTGATAAAGTTCAAACTGAGAGGAATCCCCCCCTGGGCCTCGGCTTGTCCTGCTCAGGAGAGTCAATGAAAACTTCCTCCGGTTCCTCCCTCCTCCACCTGACTCTCCCTCCCTCAATCTGTCTCTCTCTTTTGCACTCTCTCTCTCTCTTTCGGCAGTACAGTTTGCCCTCATAAATTAGTCAGGCCTGTGAGGAGCTCCGTTAGATGATCGCTGCTTTTTTGTCTCCCCTCTTGCTGACTCTCTTCTGTACAGGGCCTTTTGTATGCTACTAACAGACACACACACACATACTGTACCAACACACACACACACAGATGAGCATACAATAAGCACCGGTAGATTATGTCTCCACCACAACACACTGATGCACATACACTCACCAGGTAGTTGTGAGGTACATTCCCTCATGCTTTTCGCACTGTATCACTCGTATTCCTTCTCTTACATGGCATAACAGTACACAGAAGAGGAGCATGTCTTTCAGAAAGCTGGGGCTTCCATGGAACAAAGCCCAAGAGGACAACCGATGTCCTCACAATGTTCACACACTAACAGTAGTGTAGCCAAAATAACCTGATCCTATATACTGTACCTGCCTTGTGGGAACCTTAACAATGAGTCCTCATTGAGACCCACATCAGTGTACCCAGAATGCTCTCAGTGTCCCCATTCAGACAGCATAGTGCTTAGGCAAAATGTGAAATAGTGGAGGGATTAATGAACAGAGAGGGAAAATATAATTGGATGATGTACGCAGTGCTTAATGCATTTACAGAGACTTTTTCCCTTCCTTAACAGGAGTGGCAGAGAGGTTCTGACAGGCCTTCTATTGACTGTCTCTGATCCTGAAGGTAAATTCAGCAGGTCATTTCATTATATCCCAGTCCTGCCACTAATTTAGATTTTAGGGGCTTGACAGTTGATTGCAGTAGATGTTGCCATGGCAAGTTGAGGTTAGGTGAGAGTTTTAAGGCCCAGGGTTGAAATTACTGCCACTCAGTTTCATTGACCTGCCCAAAAGAGTATTCCAAAAGAGTATTCGCATTCCTGGCACATTTTTTTTATTTCTAATTAGGTGGCTGAAACAAGCTGTCTAAAATATGTGGTGAACTGGGGGTAGCAGGTGACAATGTCCAACCAACCATAATTCAATTCTGTTGTTGCTGGTGCTCTGACACGTTTTTTTCCCAGAACATTATAATACAACATTTCTCATTGCCAACAAAACAACATAACCTCCCAAAAAAGCCAGCTATCGCCAGGATGAGCCTTACTCCTCTTTGAGCTTGTAATCGTGATGCCCTGCAAGTTAATATGCAGCCTTAAAATTCCAGCTCTGTGGAGAACCCCCCCAAAAAACAATTCTCCTCTGATGCTATTAATTAACTGTGCTCCATGCCTCTCAGCTTTCTGAAGGCTGGATGCCGTCTCCCTTTGTTTCTACTCTTCTGTTTTTCAGGGCTTCATTATTGACTTTTCAATTTTCCACTCGCATCCACCCCCTCCACCAGTGGTAGCAACACTGAGTGTTTCTGTAGCAGGAGCAGCCGCGGTGCAGTACCTGCCCGACAGTACCCCCAAGCCCACTCACTGAGACACCGGCTGGGGAGCCCTTGGAGCAGGGGCAGCCCACAGCTCATCACCATCCCAGCGCTTACACCCCAGGAGGCCAAAATCAAAGAGAAAGGCCCTTAAAATGTAACCATGGGTAATGAGGGTGCTCCCCTCCTGAAACAATAAGCATATACAGCACTTGAGAGAGAGAAGAGAAGAGAGAGAGAGTAGGAGTGTGGGAGGGAGGAAGAAAGAGAGAAAACTGGAGATATAGGAAGAGCTCAGGCCAAGCTGGATAAGGGTGAATTAGGATTGAACTTCCAAATGCTGAGAGATGTGAGAAAGAGAAGTGAAGAAGAGAGTGAATGTGGGACACAGAAAAAGAGAGAAGGAGAAAAGGGCAAAAGCCCCCAGCCAGTGGTGACGGTAGCCGGGGCCACGCATCCATCCAAGCACGTATCTGTGGTGGTGAAAACAACAAGGAGGTCTGAGGGCCACATGCCTCAGGAGCCAAATGGAGCCAAGGAGAGCACGACTAATTTCTTCCCAACAATGGACCCTGGATGGGCGCCCACACAATGGCAGGTGCTTTGAATAGCAGCAGGACCCTTGCAGCAGAGGGCTTCTCTCCTCTCTCTCTCTCTCTCTCTTTCTGTCTTTGTACCAAGGGCCTCGATGCTGGTTGGCTTGCGTAACCTTTCATTTTCAACTGGGCTTCCTTTTGACTTATAAAGGATGAAAACGATCTCATGGGGGGCCAGAAGAGGAACAGGCAGCGAGGCCTGTGGGGCAGAATCCAGACCAAGTCCTACGCTCTGCTCTCTCTCTTTCTCTCCTACTTGGCCCATGCCTGGGCCCCTTCAGTCTTATTTTCATCTCTCTATCTCTGTTCTTTTTTTTTTGTTACACTTCTCGTTTGTTTTTGTGTGTTGGTATGTTTTTAATAGTTGTGGAGTTTGTTCTCCAGTGGTGCTGGATGGGCTGTACTTCGGGCCATTTAGGGGTAAAGGCAGGGGTAGTCCCCCCCCCCCCCACCTTAAGAGCATTCTTTCCGGGGTCATGAGGTCAGGCTTCACAGATGTCTACTGCAGACAGTTGTCTAAGGACTGCATCCCAGGGAGTAAGCATTCGTTCCAAACAATGCAGCTTTTCCTCCTCACTTAGGAAATATTTGAAATGTGATTTTCTTCTCTCAATTTGTATTCTTTCTTTTTTTGTAATAATGTGTTTTATTTCCATGGTGGGGGTTTTTGTTTTGATGTAAAATGTAAAGAAAGGACTGGCTATCGCAAGATAGCAATGTTTTCTTCTTTCTTTCATTCTTTGAAACCCTCCCTTCTTCCTTAGCTTCCTCCAATTGTTCTAATGGGGCCTTAGTCATCGTTGCCTGATGGCGGACGGAAAGATGCATTAAAAAAAACCTTTGTTTTTTTCTCAAAAACATCGTTGCCAGTGGAGAAAGACAGAAACATGCAAATACTACACAGCACACTGTCATGGTGCGCGCACACACACACACACACACACACACACACACACACACACACACACACACACACACACACACAAACCCTTGACTAGGCCGGGCAGAAGACTAACAAAAAACAACGATAAAATAGGAGAAAGACAATATTTGAAGTAGAGCATCGCTGGGCAGCCTCAATCACAACAAAATGGCAGAGAGAAGTAAATCCCCAAACCAAACGGCTTTCATTAAAGCAAAATCAAGCTCCTGCATTTCAAGGGGGTCGGGCAAGACACTGGAAAGAAGGAAAAATATGGCAGCATTTAACATGCATGTTCCGGCCTCGGAACATGGAAAAGTGTGTAATTGGAACAGCACTTAAAAATACAGGCGCAGACTTCCCTCTCCTCTTATAGCTTGTTTCTTTTTTATCTCTCTCTTTTGATATGATATTTTCCCTCACCCCCTTCCAAACATCTCCCCTGTATTCTGAAAGTGATAACCTTCTAAATGAATTATGGTAAATGCATAATGAACGTTTTCTCAGCCTGAGCCCTGAAGCCAGCCAAGACGGTTGCATCTTGTTTGGCATGTTGATTTGTTTTGTTGCGCATTCAGCCCCTCTCTTCCTTAAGAGTGCTGCTTGCTCACTGCTTGGGGCATGTAAATAAGAAATTATCCTTGCTGACTAATACTCCTAATACCTCCTTGGGGTAATAAAACATTATTCGACGCTGGCTTCCAATAAACAGAGCTATTGGCACTAAAGCACTCAGATCTCTCCCTCAGTCTGCCCCCTGTCCCTTAAAATAGAGGAACAAAAGTGATCAAGTGTGGTAAAGACACACTGACTATGTGTAGTAAGTAGACTACCATAGGGACTTCCATTCTACCCTAAAACAAGCACCCTTTTGCTAGAAGACTCATTAAAGCATGTAGCAGAGTGGGAATCAGACTAGAAAATGAGCTTATCCCCTATAATGCCCTCCAAAGATTTGCATAAACGTAGAAGATGTGTGCGTGTAAAATCGGGAGAAGAACTCAGATCGTAACCGAATCATCTCTTTATCGTCCTCCCACTCTCTTGGCAGCAGGCTGCATAGTTACAGCTACTACCTGTAGGGTATAGCTGCTCTACTCAGCTCTAAATACTCAGGGTACACCCACCCTTACACTAGACTAGACCACAGCACACAGCTAGCGTGCTATCGCTAACATGCTAGCTAGCAATACACTTACCCTCAACTAGGTTTTGTTTTGAGTGGGACTCTAGCGCTGAGGTGGGGTTAGGAGATGGGGGGGGGGGGGGGGGGATTAGAGAGCCAAGGGAGACAGAAGAAAGGAGAAAGTAAAAGAGAGCAAGGCCCATTGGTCAAACACAAAGAAGGGAGCGAGGGAGGAGACCCTGGGAGTCAGGGATAAATCCCAAATAAGCACACCTTAAACAGGGCTGGCTGAGCAGCTACGCAGGGCACCGGAGTCCCCCCGCAGGTTTGCCTTTGACAGACGTGGCCTCCCTAACCTCTCTCTCAGCTAGAATGGGGACCGGGGTCAGGCCAGACATAGTCTGGTGCTGCCTATGGCACCTGACTGTCTCTGGGACTCACTCTCTTTCCACCTCACTCACATGTAAACACACACACAGAAACAGAGACACAAAGACAGAGAGAGAGAGAGAGAGAGAGAGAGAGAGCGAGAGCGAGAGAGAGAGAGAGAGAGAGAGAGAGAGAGAGAGAGAGCACCAGGCTGTGGGTGGAAAGCCAATCTGGTGGAGACTAGAGCAATTGGATTATTATCACCTCTTAAGGGTGCCTGCTAAAACAAGACCGACAAATTCCTGGGAAAACAGTATCCCTTTAAAGAGGCAGAGCAGCATTGTCATCCCTGTAAAAATACAGCAGCAGCGAGTAAGCGGAGGCATTAATGGACACGGCAGTGCCCTTGGGGGGGCGTGATCTCAAATCCCTTTTAGCCATATTACATCAGGCCCCGCCACGGTGTTCCACATCGCCACGGTGACGGGAGTAATCAGCTAGGGGACCAGGAGTGTAAGCTCTCTGTGTTATGTCTCCTGTTATGCCTCTCACTCTCTGTTACTCTCTCTCTCTATTTGTCACTCTGTCTCTCTCTTACTGTGTTTCTCTCTCTCCTTTGCTCTACCTCCAACTTACTCTATATCTCTATTTACATCTTCCTGTATCTCTCTCTCTCTCCTGCCCACGAGGTGCAACAGAGAAAAAGTCACCATGTTCCATATAGTTCAATTATGATTGCTTTCCTGTTTCCCCCCATCGTTTCCTCTCTGTTTTTTAATTATACCCAACTCACGTCCAGAGAAGCTGGTCTTTATCTACTCAAAGAGAAGACAGAAAGAAAGAAAGAAAGAAAGAAAGAAAGAAAGAAAGAAAGGAAAAAGCGTATCCCCAAAGCTTTCCCCTAATAGCGCATAACATACATTCTCTTCAGCTGCTGTCAGAATAATTTTGGTAATTTTTTCCCTATGTCCAGCAAACATTAGTTTGCACATTAGCCTGACCCAGTTACTGTGGCTGTGCTGCTGCAGAGAGAGAAAGAGAGGGAAAGAGGACCCAGTCTCGGGTTGATCAGAGCCGGGCGGGCCAGGCTGAACTGGGCTGGCGGCCTGTTCATGATTATGGACCAGAGAGACCTAGCCTCAGCCAGAGAGGGAGAGACTGAGGAACATCTGAGAACCAAAGGGAAAGGATGAGAGGAAGAGAGGAGAGGATTGGAGGGGAGAAAGGGGAGAGTGCTTGGGGTGCAAACTGGAGGGGGAAGCGGGAAAGAGGGGGGGGGGGGTGAGAAATGACGTTACTGGAAGTCCTCTGGTTGACTTACTGGAGGGCATTAACACAACTTTTTTGTTTCTTTTGATGTGTGTTTTTTTGTTAATCCACAGATTTGAGCATGTTACGCAGTGAGAGAGGGCGAAGGGGGAGGGGGGACTGGAGAAAGAAAGAGAGGGAGCTGATCATTCTGTTTAATCACCTTTTGGAAGAGGGCCAGATAGTCTGTGGTGCTGGAGTGAGTGAGTGAGCGAGGGTGAGAGAGGGAAAGAGAGAAAGAGGGAGAGACTAAAAGACAGAGGGGGATGAGCCTGAGAGCTGAGCCCTTTGAAACAGCTTGGAGCAAAGCAGCGCGCATGTGAGAGAGAGTGTGTGTGTGTGTGTGTGTGTGTGTGTGTGTGTGTGTGTGTGTGTGTGTGTGTGTGTGTGTGTGTGTGTGTGTGCGTGTGTGTGTGCGTGCGTGCGTGCGTGCGTCTGTGTGTGTGAGAGAGAGAGTGAGGCCCTGTTCCCGTAAATGCCTGTGAATGCTGAATCCAGCAAGAATCTGGCCTCAGTGCAGAGTGGAGGGAGCTGAGGGAGCGGGAGGGATCCATTTTAAAACTATGTGCATTAACTATACTTTTCCCCATAGATTAAGCACTCGGCATGAATAATTTAGTCACTCTTATGCTAATGGGATCATGAAAGTATCCCCTCTGTTCTGTGTTTTCTTCCCCCTCCAGAGCAACTATTCTCAGCTTTCAACAATAGCCCTGCCCCTTCCGAACAAACCCAGAGACACTGACAATGCTTTCACAACAACCCCACAGACACCTGAGTAGCAAGGCCTGGACATGTAGTGACACAGGTTACAACACCTTGGAGACCTCTTCATGTACTAATCTTACACATGTAGGAAAGTCATGCTGTAAAGTCTATTTTACGGCCAGACCTGTGTAGGAAAGCTCTGGGTTTATCTGACGTCAGTCTCCTGCTTTGGCTAGGGTGTCACTAAGGTGTGTGGACACCGTGATTGATTGCCCAAATGCCAGTAAGCCACAGGCGGAAAGCACACCAGGCACATCATGATAGCTCTTAATTTATTGTTAATGCGATCATTGTTGCCATTTAAGTGGTTTTGTAAGCAATCTACTGAGGCTAGGCTCCTCTTCCTAAACCTTTCATCCTGGCTGCCCTCATCCTGGCTGCTCTCAGCCTGGCTGCCCTCATCCTGGCTGCCCTCATCCTGGCTGCCCTCAGCCTGGCTGCCCTCATCCTGGCTGCCCTCAGCCTGGCTGCCCTCATCCTGGCTGCCCTCATCCTGGCTGCCCTCAGCCTGGCTGCCCTCATCCTGGCTGCCCTCACCCTGGCTGCCCTCATCCTGGCTGCCCTCTGCCTGGCTGCCCTCATCCTGGCTGCCCTCAGCCTGGCTGCCCTCAGCCTGGCTGCCCTCATCCTGGCTGCCCTCAGCCTGGCTGCCCTCATCCTGGCTGCCCTCATCCTGGCTGCCCTCACCCTGGCTGCCCTCATCCTGGCTGCCCTCAGCCTGGCTGCCCTCAGCCTGGCTGCCCTCAGCCTGGCTGCCCTCATCCTGGCTGCCCTCAGCCTGGCTGCCCTCAGCCTGGCTGCCCTCATCCTGGCTGCCCTCATCCTGGCTGCCCTCTGCCTGGCTGCCCTCATCCTGGCTGCCCTCAGCCTGGCTGCCCTCTGCCTGGCTGCCCTCATCCTGGCTGCCCTCATCCTGGCTGCCCTCATCCTGGCTGCCCTCAGCCTGGCTGCCCTCATCCTGGCTGCCCTCACTCCACTTTCTATCGCTCTATCCTTCTTTATTCTTTCCTTCTCTTTCGCTGCCCTCTGTTTTGAAAGAAGAGGGAAGAGGGAGGGATAGCCTGCATGTTTACACACACACACACACACACACACACACACACACACAAACACCCTTGTTGCTGTGGTGGTGTGTTGTGGTGAGGTAGGGGCACTGGGTAAAAATGATCAGTCCTCCAACAGCTGGGAGTGACGGCAATGGAACAGCAGGTCCAGGCTCTGCTTTATTGTTTATCTGTTGTTTATGGGCCAGTATTCAGCTTTAATTACTACTCTAAATTAAATTTGAACAGGCACCCAGAGACAGCCAGCTATTTCACTCTGGGGCAGGAACAGCAGCCACAAAAACGCAACAAGGCTTCCATCTTGCATTTTAGCTGAGTCCCTGGCTTCCTTTCTGTTGTGGTTTCATGATTATTTTCTCTCCTCCTCTCTTTTTCTTCCCTTACTTTTATTTGTGGGGGGCTCATTCAAACACACAGAAAAGCTGTACCCAGGCCTTGAAAAAAGAGAAGAAGAAGCCAAAGGTCCGGAAACTGCCAGATTCAGCAGGCCATGTTCGCACTGTGCTAGCTGGTGCTTTCTGGATATGGCCAGGGAGTCCTGTCCCCACCAGGAATGATCCCCCTCTAGTGAGCTCAACCACAATGACCCTGCCTAGAGGGGCCCCTGGCCAGGGGTGGGTGAGCTGCACACACTCCAACACACACTGAAAACACACACACCACACCACCACCAAGGCTAGCACACTCCCGCCGAGCCTCTCTCTTTCTCTCCCTCAACCTCTCTCTCTTTCTCTCCATCAACCCCTCTCTCTTTTTCTCTCCCTCAACCTCTCTCTCTCTTTCTCTCCCTCAACCCCTCTCTCTCTTTCTCTCCATCAACCTCTCTCTCTCTCTCTCTCTTTCTCTCCCTCAACCACTCTCTCTCTTTCTCTCCATCAACCTCTCTCTCTCTCTCTCTCTCTCTTTCTCTCCCTCAACCACTCTCTCTCTTTCTCTCCATCAACCTCTCTCTCTCTCTCTCTCTCTCTTTCTCTCCATCAACCTCTCTCTCCCTCAACCTCTCTCTCTCTTTCTCTCCCTCAACCTCTCTCTCTCTCCCTCAACTTCTCTCTCTCTCTCTCGCTCCCTCAACCCCTCTCTCTCTTTCTCTCCCTCAACCTCTCTGTCTCTCTTTCTCTCCATCAACCTCTCTCTCTCTTTCTCTCCCTCAACCCCTCTCTCTCTTTCTCTCCATCAACCTCTCTCTCTCTCTCTCTCTTTCTCTCCCTCAACCACTCTCTCTCTTTCTCTCCATCAACCTCTCTCTCTCTCTCTCTCTCTCTTTCTCTCCATCAACCTCTCTCTCTCTCTCTCTCTCTCCATCAACCTCTCTCTCTCTCTCTTTCTCTCCCTCAACCCCTCTCTCTCTTTCTCTCCCTCAACCTCTCTCTCTCTCTCTTTCTCTCCATCAACCTCTCTCTCCCTCAACCTCTCTCTCTCTTTCTCTCCCTCAACCTCTCTCTCTCTCCCTCAACTTCTCTCTCTCTCTCTCGCTCCCTCAACCCCTCTCTCTCTTTCTCTCCCTCAACCTCTCTGTCTCTCTTTCTCTCCATCAACCTCTCTCTCTCTTTCTCTCCCTCAACCTCTCTCTCTCTCCCTCAACCTCTCTCTCTCTTTCTCTCTCTCAACCTCTCTCTCTCTCTTTCTCTCCCTCAACCTGTCTCTCTCTTTCTTTCCCTCAACCTCTCTCTCTCTCTCTCCCTCAACCTCTCTCTCTCCCTCAACCTCTCTCTCTCTCTCTTTCTCTCCCTCAACCTCTCTCTCTATTTCTCTCCATCAACCTCTCTCTCTCTTTCTCTCCCTCAACCCCTCTCTCTCTCCCTCAACCTCTCTCTCTCCTTCTCTCCCTCAACCCCGTCTCTCTTTCTCTCCCTCAACCTCTCTCTCTCTCTCTTTCTCTCCATCAACCCCTCTCTCTCTTTATCTCCCTCAACCCCTCTCTCTCTCTTTCTCTCCCTCAACCTCTCTCTAGCTCTCCCTCAACCTCCCTCTCTCTTTCTCTCCCTCAACCTCTCTCTCTCCCTCAACCTCTCTCTCTCTCTCTTTCTCTCCATCAACCCCTCTCTCTCTTTATCTCCCTCAACCCCTCTCTCTCTCTTTCTCTCCCTCAACCTCTCTCTAGCTCTCTCTCAACCTCCCTCTCTCTTTCTCTCCCTCAACCTCTCTCTCCCTCAACCTCTCTCTCACTTTCTCTCCCTCAACCTCTCTCTTTCTCTCCCTCAACCTCTCTCTCACTTTCTCTCCCTCAACCTCCCTCTCTCTTTCTCTCCCTCAACCTCTCTCTCACTCTCTCTCCCTCAACCTCTCTCTCTCTCCCCCAACCTTTCTCTCACGTTCTCTCCCTCAACCTCCCTCTCTCGTTCTCTCCCTCAACCTCCGTCTCTCTTTCTCTCCATCAACCTCCCTCTCTCCCTCAACCTCTCTCTCACTTTCTCTCCCTCAACCTCTCTCTCACTTTCTCTCCCTCAACCTCTCTCTCTCACTTTCTCTCCCTCAACCTCTCTCTCTCTTTCTCTCCCTCAACCTCTCTCTCTCCCTCAACCTCTCTCTCACTTTCTCTCCCTCAACCTCTCTCTCTCTTTCTCTCCCTCAACCTCTCTCTCACTTTCTCTCCCTCAACCTCCCTCTCTTTCTCTCCCTCAACCTCTCTCTCTCCCTCAATCTCTCTCTCACTTTCTCTCCCTGCATCTCTCTGGGGAGTCTATGTTTCTGCAGAACATGGGGGATTGTTCAATTGCTGAGAAAATTTACAAAATGTTTTATCTTTTTTTCTGCTGGGCCTTTTGATAGTAAAAGTGGGGAATAGTGTGGAGAGGCATTTTACTCACCACTCAAGATGTCAAAATGGATTTGCTTTTCATGCATAGCTAATAATTACAGGAGCGGTCTAAAGAGAGAGAGAGCGAGAGAGAGAGAGACAGAGAGACAGAGAGACAGAGAGAGAGAATGAGAGAAAGCTTCCCTACCCTGAAGCTGTATCAGTAGTGAGGATGTTTCTGATATCTCAAGATAAGCTCAGAAGAAATCAAAAGAGCTGCTAATCCAAAGAACTGTAAGCCGAGCCAACGCTGATAGTCTGATGGTGGAGAGCAATGAGCTGCAATCTCTTAAGGACAACTATTGAAACTTCTCCCATGTGCCAGTGCTGTTTCTTAAGCTAGAACACAGGAAGTCCTGCTCACAGAAAGTCTGAAGGTAATAATGCATACTTGTGTTTTTTTTTAAATAAATTCCGTTTTTTTTAAAGTGTGTGAAGGAATGAGGTGGAGAAGGATGAGACAGAGGGGGTTGGGGGTTAGCAGGCCTGTGTGCTGTACCCAAACCCTCTTTACAAGGTGTCAAAACCTTAACTGGCAATCTCTACTGACAGCTTTGAGCATGCTTCACCTTGCTTTACTGCTTCACAGTAAATTATTCCGTAAGAGGGGCTACACATATTTTCTCACTGGGTAAATAGTTTTCTGGCAGGGGTTCAGAGTGCTGCTCAGTGCCGAGATACAAGCCAGAGATTACAAATGTACATTTTGCTCACAGCGACCATCTCGAGGCCTGTATACACACACACACACACACACACACACACACACACACACACACACACACACACACACACACACACACACACACACACACACACACACACACACACACACACACACACACACACACACACACACACACACTTTCTCTCTCTGTAAGGAGGGAGAGGTATGTGAGGTGTATACTGTAATGTACATCTACCAGGAACTCTAAACTGTCAAAGTGATGTCTTCATTAACATGAGGAGGAAAACAAGAGGAGAATTCACACTCGCCAACGCATCCCCTCAGCCATGGTCAGAGACCCCCTGTGTAGATCTTATATAATCAGGAACATTTCAAACACATGCTGGGAAGCACAAGACCCAAAAGGGTGTCCTTAAGACTTCTCCTTTAAAAGAAATTGAGGGATATTTAAGCCCCACACACCTTTTAAAGGTGTTTGCAGAAAAAGGTTGATTCTGTTTTGTTTTGTTTTCTCACAGAACCCAAAGGATTGAACTGGAGCTCTTGTCTTTCCTTCTGCCTCCCCCTCTCTCTCTCTCTCTCTCTCTCTCTCTCTCTCTCTCTCTCTCTCTCTCTCTCTCTCTCTCTCTCTCTCTCTCTCTCTGTCTCTCTCTCTCTCTCTCTCTCTCTCTCTCTCTCTCTCTCTCTCTCTCTCTCTCTCCTTATACCCCTCTCCCTCCCCTCATTCTTTTTACCTCAACTAACCTCCACCCCTTTTAACAGAGGCTAACCTGTTAAATACCTCATTAACCAAGTAAGGCACACGTTTAGCTCTTTCACTGTGGGCTTAAGTGTTCCGACTAAGGAGTGTATTTTTCTAACGTGGAAATATGGTTGAGATGGGAAGCCTGGCCATGCGTGAAGTGGAGTGGATAGGAGTGGGGACTGTCAGAGTGGAAGGGTCAGAGTCGGGAGTCAGGGAGAGCTTCAAGCGTTAACGTAATTGCAAGAATGTGAAAAATGAGGCGGCTGGGCTCCTGAGCGGAGCGAAAGGTCAGAGCGCGCCTCACACAAAACAACTGGCTGGAGAACGGCCTCATTAGACCATTAAATCAGCGGCCCCCTCTCTCTCTCCTTTCTCTCTTCTTTTTTCTCATTCACACTCTTTTTTTCTCTCTGTCTTGATTTCCTCTCTCAACTCATTTTCCCAAATCTCTTTTTTTCTCCACATTTCTCTTTTTCTTTCTTTTGCTCTATCCCTCTCCTCCATCTTTTCCTTGTGTTTGAAGGGCTTTTTAACCCAGGCTTTGAGCTGGAGCTGTGTACAGTATTTAGGCTCTTTTGGTCTTGGGCAGGGAGGCCCAGGTCCTACGGGGTCCTCCTCGGCCTCCTGCTCCGCGTCGTACAGTAACTGTCTTTGCCTATATTGATCAGCTGTTACTGGATCCGGTGCAGAGGAGTCGATAAGTGCTCTGTGGATTATAGGTCACTTGTACTTATGTGTGTAAAATAATCAATAGGCAGTGCATTTCTCTACTCCCCTGTTCTCTCTACTCTCTCTGTACTCTCTCTGCTCTCTCTACTCTCTGTACTCTCTCTGCTCTCTGTACTCTCTCTACTCTCTGTACTCTCTCTGCTCTCTCTACTCTCTGTACTCTCTCTGCTCTCTGTACTCTCTCTGCTCTCTCTACTCTCTGTACTCTCTCTACTCTCTCTGTACTCTCTCTGCTCTCTCTACTCTCTGTACTCTCTGTACTCTCTCTGCTCTCTTTACTCTCTGTACTCTATCTGCTCTCTATACTCTCTCTACTCTCTCTGCTCCCCTGTTCTCTCTACTCTCTCTGCTCTCTCTACTCTCTCTACTCTCCTGCTCTCTCTGCTCTCTCTGCTCTCTCTACTCCCCTGCTCTCTCTACTCTCTCTGCTCTCTCTACTCCCCTGCGCTCTCTACTCTCTCTACTCTCTCTGCTCTCTCTACTCTCTTTACTCTCTCTACTCCCCTGCTCTCTCTACTCCCCTGCTCTCTCTACTCTCTCTGCTCTCTCTATTCTCTCTGCTCCCCTGCTCTCTCTACTCTCTCTGCTCTCTCTACTCTCTCTGCTCCCCTGCTCTCTCTACTCTCTCTGCTCTCTCTACTTTCTCTGCTCTCTCTGCTCCCCTACTCTCTCTACTCCCCTGCTCTCTCTACTCTCTCTGCTCTCTCTACTCTCCTGCTCTCTCTGCTCCTCTATTCTCTCTACTCTCTCTGCTCCCATACTCTCTCTGCTCTCTCTACGCTCTCTGCTCTCTCTGCTCCCCTACTCTCTCTCTGCTCTCTGCTGACTACTCTCTCTACTCTCTCTACTCGCTCTGCTCTCTCTATTCTCTCTGCTCTCTACTCTCTCTACTCTCTCTGCTCTCTCTGCTCTCTCTACTCCTCTATTCTCTCTACTCTCTCTGCTCCCATACTCTCTCTGCTCTCTCTACGCTCTCTGCTCTCTCTGCTCCCCTACTCTCTCTCTGCTCTCTGCTGACTACTCTCTCTACTCTCTCTACTCGCTCTGCTCTCTCTGCTCTCTCTGCTGACTACTCTCTCTGCTCTCTACTCTCTCTGCTCTCTACTCTCTCTGCTCTCTCTGCTCTCTCTACTTTCTCTGCTCTATCCCTTTCCCCCTTGTGCAAACCTCTTTTCTGCATCGCTTAGTCCCTTCTACTACTAGCTTTGCAGGAATGACAAACAATAAATATAAAATAAACCTGAATATAACAGAAAAGTCATTTGACAGATGTACCTACACTTACTTCTAGAAATGGGGTAAATGTGGGTTAAATCTTTGAGCTAAATCTTAGAGCTACTTTCCACCTTGCTAATTTGCAGTGCACCTCGTGAGCCGGAGTTACTGTCACTGTCAAGCCCCTTCCGCTCAGCCAGACAGCTGCCTGTAATGCAACTAGTCCTGACACGGGACCACCACAGGCCCACCTCTAGGAGTGTCTCTGTGGTCAGTAATGGTTCAGCAGCACAGCCACTCCAACAGGCCCACAGACTCAGACAGACTCTATGATTAAACCAGCACAACCACAGAACAGAAACACACACACCATCGATGCATTTTATTGCCTATTGGCAAAACGATAGCCATGATTGGACATGACAAGCGTCTGGCGTCTTGTGGAGACAGACTGTGAGAGAGAGAAGAGTGTGTGTGTGGTGTGATGAAACACCATGTAAACCCCCGAATGGAAATGGACACAAACAATAACACACACTCGTGCACACATACACACACACACACACTGCCGCCAGTGAAAGGAGATCTGACTGCAACAGAGAACACTGAAAACAAGGGCAGTACAAGAAAGGAAAGGCTAATGGCTAATCAACACTGTTGTCTTAGCAAAGACACTAGTAAGATAACAGAGTTAGATCACTTAAGTTTGTTCTGTTTTGGTGTTGATGCATCGTGTTGATGCCTGTGTTTCAATAGTTCAACAAAATGTGAATACAAGAAGATCTAAACAGTTTAACTATCCAAAATGCAGACTCACAGACATGACTTGCATTATTGGCTGGCCCTCGCTTCATAATTCGTCACCAAACCCACTGGCTCCAAGTCATCTATAAGTCTTTGCTAGGTAATGCCCTGCCTTATCTCAGCTCACTGGTCACCATAGCAGCACCCACCCGTAGCACACGCTCCAGCAGGTATATTTCACTGGTCACCCCCAAAGCCAATTCCTCCTTTGGCCGCCTTTCTTTCCAGTTCTCTGCTGCCAATGACTGGAACAAATTGCAAAAATCACTTAAGCTGGATGGAGACTCATATCTCCCTCACTAAATTTAAGTACCAGCTGTCAGAACAGCTCACAGATCACTGCACCTGTACATAGCCTATCTGTAAATACCCCATCCAACTACCTCATCCCCATACTGTTATTTTTTTTCTTCTCCTTTGTACGCCAGTATCTCTACTTGCACATTCATCTTCTGCACATCTATCACTCCAGTGTTTAATTGCTATATGTAATTATTTCACCACTATGGCCTATTTATTGCCTTAAGGTTAAATAAAAAATAAAAAAAATGATAACTGTAATAGAATGTATGCATTATGATAGGCAGGCAGGCAGTCCAGACTATAAAAAGCACAAGCTGTTCTGAGCTGTAATTGGGCTTGTAGAGCTAGCAAAGTTAATATGTTTTAAATGCTAGTGAGAACTGGCAGAAATATCCTATTAACCACCAGCTTTCTTAGCACTCTACCTCTAAATAGCTACAGTTTACAGCAGTTAATAAGCTGCTCTCTCTGTGTGTGTGTGTGTGTGTGTGTGTGTGTGTGTGTGTGTGTGTGTGTGTGTGTGTGTGTGTGTGTGTGTGTGTGCGCGCAAGTGAGAGAATATTAACACTTTAACACCATTTCTAATGAGCAGTAATTGTAAATTTGATCGTCTCCAAAAGTAGTGTGTTGGCAAGTCTTTAAAATATTATGTTGCATGTGTGCTTGTATGAGTGTGTGTGCATGTGCATGCCTCTATGTGTGTATGTGTGGGATGTGTGTGTGTGTGTGTGTGTGCTGGCTCACCTAGTTCGCTGCTGTTGTCGCCGCTCTGTGAAGCGTGGCCCCCACTGGAGGGCCCTGGCGTGCCGGCCGAGTGTGTGGAGGTGGCGTCATCGTGGTCTCTCCAGGAAGCTGGGTTCTGCATGGGTTTTACAAAAAGAGAGAGAGAGAGAAAGAGAGGATTCATCCGTCCGCATTCCCCATCCAAACCGCAAACCAGGAGTGGCGAGAGAGAGAGAGAGAGAGAGAGAGAGAGAGAGAGAGAGAGAGAGAGAGAGAGAGAGAGAGAGAGAGAGAGAGAAAGAGAAAGGGAGACCACATGAGTATGTTGGAAACATGAGAGTGACATCTGTAAGAGTCTACAGTGCAGTGAGGATCTCTTGGACTGCTTACATTTTCTGGGCAAGCAAAGAGTTCCACTCATTTTGCCCCTCGCACACAATCAACAATGCCACTACAATCAAAGGCCGAAAGAAACAAGCTTAGCGCATTAAACCGTCTGGCACTAAAGTCTCAACTCTGCAATCACACAGTTTCATTAATACATAAGAGCACACAACACAGCGACGACGGTTAATGTGCCGTCTGATTTTGAACGGTGCAGGCAGGGCGCTCGCTGAAGAATTGTCTAAACACATATGGCCGGGCCCCGTGGAGTTAGTTTATACCGTAACCAATTGAGACTTCCGTGTCAAGTGAGAAATATCGAGGTAAGAAGCCTAAATACACCACAAGAGCTATTCATCATTAGCACTGTCAGAAATGAAAATAAGATATGACAGTGATTCTCCCTCTAATCTGCCAAAAATGCACACCTACACACGCCCCTACACACAGAGACAGAGACACACACACACACACACACACACACACACACATTCAGAGAAAGTACAGAGCACTCCTATAGAGCAAACTGGCTCAAATACTGGTGCAGTAATAGTTTTTACAGAAAAATATAGAGCTCATAAGTAGAGTTTTTCCTTTCTCTCTCTCCTTCCTCTCTCTCCTTCCTCTCTCTCCTGGTCTTTCCCAGGTCCCTGCAGGTCCGGACCGGGAAACAGGAATTCTACAGTACTGTACAGGAAAGGCTTTATCAGTGCCACACGAAGGCAGGCTAGAGGGGGAATTTCCTCTGCCATTCACACCACAGAGAGACAGACTGTGAGACACACAGCACAAACAGACACATGAGTCACACACACACAACCACACAAACACACAGGATAGCCTATTCAAATATAACTCATCACCTGAACACGATGACAAAATGTTGGCGAATGCTGGCCCAACGTTGTCTGGGGGCCTGGAAAAGCAGCCCCTTGAAAGGAGCCCAAGCCAAACAAACACAGGCCTGCACCAAGGCTTCCCACAAACCTCATCCCACTTCTCCCCGCTTTCTTTTTTCAGTCTCAAACACACAAACACACATACATATATGAAAAGTGGGAGGGGAATACATGGCACAGAAATATTTCAAAAGAGCCCGTTTTTTTACCATTCTGCCTCAGATCGGTAGCGTTCGCGCTGAACTTTCGCCTGCTAGTGAGGCTGTCCCAGTTTGAGTGAGCTGTTCTGGGGGAGGACAGACAGGGGAGGGCCTGGAGAGGAGTTCACGAGGAGAGGCTATGAGACAGCAGCACAGAGCGGTTCGCTGACTGGCTCGCTGGTTCCCTTGGGTGCCTGGTCCTTATGTGCTCCTGCTCCAGCTGTGCCTCAGCTCAGCAGCCCTCCTTTTATCTGGTACGTTTTCAGGGAGGAAGGCTGTGTTCTCAAACAGCTCAGAGCGGGGCGGCAAACAGCAGACAGACGCAGGCCCTTCAGCCCCAGCCACAGCGCTCCACTACAACCCCTCTCAGCGTCAGCTGTTCACCGGATGGCAATCAGATAAAGAACTGGGAGAATTACCCAGAAGAGGAGAGGAGGTGGGGGGGAATAAGGCAGGCCGGACCGAACAATAGCCCCCCGTGGGTTTTAGCCCTTCTGAACAAGGGAGTGGAAAAGAAGAACGTCCCTACTTAATTAAGAGGGGACGGATGATTGGGATCTACTGCTTACCTGGGCTATTGATCAGATATATGGGCTGAGATGGGCTTTGATGCGTCCAAGAGCCTTTGTTTACAAGTATCGGTATATTTTTTTACATAGAGAGTAACATCACTAATGTTAGACATCTCATAACTCTTCAATTAAGTCTCACGAGCAAATGCCATAAAAAAAATGTAAGTGATCGAGAGAGAGAGAGAGAGAGAGAGAGAGGGAAAAAGGCGTCAAGAATCCCAGGCAGTGTATGATGTATTTAGCCAGAGCCAGACTCCAAATGGCCTCTTGTTGTTCTAAGGGAAGAAAATGACTGGGTTCCACTTCCTGACACTGAAACACCCATTGCCGGCCAGACTGGCCTAGAAAGCTACTATACATTACAGTACGCTAACTAACTCCCTCTCTCTCTCTATCTTTCTCTTTCTCTCTTCACATCCACAACACTGCAGCCAGCCAGGTCACCTTCTAGTCTGAGGGCCAGCTATGCCAGGGAACCACATGGATTTAATGCAACGGCTGAATCGATAGGACTTCATTTAGCTATCATTGCACAGTAATGTGTCATTTTTAATGGCTCGGGTACTAAATTAAAATCAGAGACACCTTAGCTAATGGTGTTAAAGGGAGTGATATTTGGCAGTGAATTGCTAGCCAGAAGTACAGTAAATGGAAGCTTGGCCAGGGATCTAGGCCTGGACTAAACTAAGCCTAGTTGGTCACAGTAACATAAGCAAAGACCAAACAACGGTAAGATTATTATGTAGGGCCAATCATATGCTGATGTTTTCATTTGGTCAAACAGACGCCACAGTGTGCATATCTGTCGCTCACCTCTCTTCAATAACCGCTCTCGCACAACATGACAAGAAATATCACAACACCGGCATTAACTTTCCACACTCAACAAGGTTAACCTTTCTGAGCTAGGAAGGGTGTTTGAGTCCATTAAACTTCAAACAAGCTGGAGGGGAAAAAAAACCTACGTCGCCGAAAAGGGTCTTCCTTCATCAATCTAAAAACCAAGAGCGCTACAGAAACAGAAGAAGAAAAGGGGGGGATAAAGCCAGCAGCACCACGTCATGTGACTACTCCCTGTAGCTTGGCATAATTACGAGTCAAAACATGGTTCACTCCATGCTCTTCTCTAATTGTGTTAAAGAGCACTGTTACCAGGAGGAGAGACGAGAGCAGCAACGAGCAAACACAACACAACACACAGCGCAGGCAGACAGGCAGACAGACAGACAGGCAGGCAGCACAATAGGTAGACGAGATGGAAAATAAGATACAAGGCAAGCCTGGTCTCCCGGGGCTGACTTTTCTATTTGCTGGGGTTAGCGTCTCACAGCTGATAATGCAAGTTGTAATTAATATAAAAGCAGGAGACAATATGGGGGAGAGGCTTGTAGTGCATCAGGGCCACAGGAGAACAACTCACTCCTCCGCTCCTGTTCTCCTCCTTTTCTCATGTACACACGTCTGACATGCCCATCGCAGCAATTTCACCGGCTTTTCCCCCTTGGAATTTCAAATCAAATTGATTTAGCGCTGTCATTGAATTTTGTTCAAATTCCCAAGATACCTAGGGGGGGGGGTTGAAAAAGAAAAGAATGCAGAGTGATTCAGGGGACTACACTGGTGTATAGTGTAGTCTCTAACAACACTGCCTTCAACGGCTCGGCCTGGGAGGCTCCTGTGCTGAACATGTCCCATAATGCTGACACACTAGAAACATACAGATTCATTAATCATAGCCGGCTGACATTTCAAGACGCATCTTGCCACCCCTCGTAAGCAGTTAAAGTCCTCGGCCATTTTGGACGATTTTTACACTTAATTATAGAGACACGCCAAAGAAAGATGTTAAACGTGAAGGTACTCTTCTGCTGAACAACTGAGCATTTTTACAAGACCTACATTTATCCTTCGAGAATAGAAAGGAAACATTAATTAAGTAACTAATAATTCACTGTTGTGTGTTTTAAGAGAGGCCTGGGTGACTGCCAGAGTGTATGGTGGGGGATTTACTTCAGGGCGAAATAAGTCTCATTCCACTGAATGGCACATTACATGTGCAATCATTCTATCAGAATGCACAGATAAGAACGGGATTCCACTCCATTGAATGCTATGTGATTGACGACATCGACTCATACCAACACGAGAACATTACTCGTCAATCTGACAACTGATTGATTCAAAAAGACATCTCGACCACAGATAACAGCGTCTTAGAATACAGCTCAAATATTTCAGATGACAAAACAACAAGAAAAGGCATTGCGAATACACACCCCTGGGCAGTAGTCATTATGAATATGCATGGTGCAATAGGTGTAACATGCAAGTCATCTGACAACTAATAGTACTACTGCTTTAGAAACGTTTTTTTTCTTCTCCCCGGCTCAGTTGTAGGTTGCATCTGCGTCCATTGCACGGAGCTAGGAGGGAGGGAGCTAGGAGGGAGGGACGGGCGAGTAGGGATTGTGTGTATTTCTCTCCCTTACTACCCATATTGATTAGACATGCCTGCCAACAGGCCCCTGCATCTGAACACAAATCAAATAGGAAACGTCGGCCCAGACGTTCTACCATCACAAAACAATTGTCTGGAACAGTGCAGTCAGGCCACTCAACTACATATTATTTTGACGGGGGATCCAAACAGAGACAGTTCGGTCGGCGAGAGCTAAGTGCTAGTTAAATTAGAACATCTTCCAAAATGGAGAAATTCCATGGTTCGACAGCACCAGAAGCCCCGGAGGCTAGACGTAAGGCCAACACAGGGAGGCAGAGTGTATGATTATGGAGCAAAGCGTGTGTAGTGCTAAGCATAGGAACATAAAGAAACAGGACATACATTACATGTCCAATGACAACAACAAACGCCATTGTACGTTGTACAAGATGTCATATTATCGGTTTGATTCCTTGTCATCATCATTCCATCAGATCAATGGGTTTTTACAGCCCAAGCCTTTACCAGAGAACCAAATGTAAACACTAGTGTTTTCTCTCTGGCCGTGCAGTGCTAGGATAACCTGCATAACCTTTGTGGGAACTATAACCAACAGCCCTCAAGCGTTGAGTGAAAAACCGAGAGTGGCAGAAAACTCAAATCCAACAATATTTCTTCATAACAGACTATGCACAAGTCGTAAAAAAAGATGTCAACAGCATGCGCATGTGTTGGGGGATAAATCAAATCTTGGCCAATATGTACAGCTTGGTGGAAAAAGGCTGTACAATAGACACGAGGAGGCACAAAGAACAAATTCATTAGAACAGATCATATTCCGCAACCATTCATTCTAGACTATTTGGTGCCTTAATTGGATGTAGCACAGAGAAGGCAGAAATGTCATTTCATTAATTAAAAGACATGCGAGTACAGCAATAGTCATAGAAATCCAACGTAAGAAATCAACAGTGCCATAAAGGCCCCCTCTGACAATGGTATAATCCAATCAGCTCTGACAATACAGCGTTGAAGTGTAAATAACAGAGCACTTATTAGGGTCTACTGTCAGGTAGAGAATTGAGGGGGCTAGAGAGGGAGAGCAGCCAGGTCACATCAAATCGACTTAAGTATTTGACGTTTGTCCTGGTCCCCAGGACGTTGGGAGATGCCTTCAATACCGTCCACTGGGGGCAACGTGAGCACCTATTACCATCTAGTAGGCTTGCATGCTCTGGCTCCGAGGATCGGGGGTTCAATCCCAAACCTTAACTCTTACCGTAACCCCTATCCCAAACATTAACCCTTACCTTAACCAGTCGGAATTCATGCCTAAACTTAACTGTCAAAATTGTACGTTTATCCCCTGGACAAACGTTGAATACTGAAGTCAGACCATGATACCTTGTTAGAGAGAGAGGGAAAGGGAGAGGGGGAAAAACAAGCTCAACGGGCTGTCTCCGTGAAGAGCCTCATCATCTCCAGCAAGCCCAACTTTCACCAAATGAGATGTAGCCCTGGGCTATATATTAAAAATGCATATCAAAGCAAAGAAAAATGGACGTGAGAGATTCTAACTAAATAAATTAGCATATCTAACTATCAAATTGCCTTCCCCTCTCCAACTAGAAGAGAGGATAGAAATGAATAATAAAACAGAAGCAAAATAAATAGTAAAATAAATAAAACAAAACAAGTGTAGCTGCAACTCAGAAACCCAACAGTAGGCCTACACACAGGCCTACACACACGTGTTGCTATACACCGATTTCAATATTGTGTTCACTCATTATATTCCTCGTCGTATTTGAGGCATATACAACTCAAACTACTAAAATATTATATGGAAATGAGTGAGCATAATGTGGGGGATATAGTCATTAACTACAGGGTTTTAGGGCCTGGTTAAGCACAGGGCACTATAATATACACTCTTCTGTTGTATGCATCCGGTATTCTTCATGACCCTTGACCTATAGTTTGAGCCGTACTGTTTTTACTTTTATATCAGCAATTATATTTTGCACTGCATTTCACATTACTGTCAAGAAGTATAATAAAAAGTCGATACATGTAAGTGCAACAATAAATATGTGCTCAGCCTATCACAGTACACGTTACGTTTATAACAACGTAACAGTCCGTGCACGCTACAGTGTATTTTATACTGCACATCTTATTTTATACTGCACATCTTATTTTTTATTTTTTTAAATTATTTTTTACATTTGAATAAAGATAATCTGAGAGCATGTACATTATTAGCCTGTAATCACACTACATACAGTTCAGCACTATAGTCGCTCAGTAAACAAGATATAGAAACGCATACGCAACCTCCCTTCGCTTTAGTAAGGCTGTGCACAACAATTAGCTGTAGTAAAATGATCATTGCTGCCACAAGAAAGAAAGAAATCGCTCCAACCTAAATAAAACAACTAATGAAGTGGTCAGTGTGAACGATCCCAAGATAAATGACTTGTCGTGCACCTTCGCGTTTGTTTATTGCTGGTCCTGATTTTCTTTATTGGCATATTTAATGACCTAATTATCAAAATAATATTTCTCACAACTGGACCCGATGACAATTGCATAGGTCTAAACATTGCGAGGGATAAACATTGCGAGGGAACATTGGAAATTGGCTTGAATATCAACCATCTGCCACGAAACTAAACAGGCAAGTTTATCTAATCTCTTCAGTATAAACAACAGAATGCCTCATTTCTACACTTAGCCTATTCTGGAGAGGAGCTCCACCATGTTGAACTTTTAACCGCTGCTCGGCCCCACTTTGCTACGGGTGTTAATTGTGTTTTAATTCACCTTATGCGTTGCACTCTGACTGCGCAACTCTGAACAATGCGCCGGCTTTTCAAAGAGAATCAGCCGCTATTATAGCTAGACCCAACAGTTGCAGCGCAGTGACTTTGAATAATACTTAAATCTGCTTTCATTCCTAATAGGCTTGGGCTCGTGCTGCTCAGATATAAACCAGTCACTCTGTCACGAAATACACACCGCGAATTCACCAAAACGTCATCCCTACAACCTATTTAATAGGGATATTAGATCTGATCCCAGATATTAAATCAATAATGAATTATCAACGTTAGGCCTTTATACAATGCACCGATTATATGCAGCGTCCCGTTTTTACACCGAACAAGACGCGTTTAAGGCACGGGATAAATCTTGACATTTAAAGGCACTGTACTTCAGGTGTATGTCATTGAATTCATTATTATGGAAACTCAAGTCCATAAAATGGGGGTGCAGAGGAGAGAGTCACTGCAGAGCAGAACCACAGGGCGATCAATAAGAAACAATTAAACACATTAACAGCAACAGCAAGTAACGCCATTACTGCACTGCCAAGCCGTGAGGTAGGCCTAATACCACATTATGAACTTGACATTGATGGTAGCCCATACTGAATATCACTTTCGCCCTTTCTGCAGCAAAATACGAAAGCTTTTTTACGCACGCCCCAAATCATTATAGTCTCTTACACTGTCTCTCGGAATTATGCCCTTGCTTTTTTTAATCATTAGTCCACTCCAAAAGCGTGCTATTCTATTGTAATTCTGAGCAACATTTAATCGCTTTCACATTCAATGTCCAACAGTCCATATCCCCCAAAAAACAATCCATATCCCCCCAAAAAAACATAACACACATGCACACATTCTCGCCTTCTGTCACACACACGCTCTCTATCACACACACACACACACACACACACACACACGCGCGCGCGCAAAAGGCACACGCACACGCACACGCACACGCACACGCACACACACACACACACACACACACAGACAAACAGTAATTATACACACATGAATGCCCCTAATCAAAAGACTAAAACAATAACTCACTGCATTGTATCACAAATGACTTTTGACCTAAAAATATCGATTTCCCAAATGCATCTGCAGCATGCAACAGCACCAACAGGCCTACTGCTGAGGACATATACCACAACACAGGCTAAACGGTGACTATAATGACAGTTCACACCATGTAAAACAATCAACAAATTACACCTTTAGTAAAATACATTTGAAACAACTTCTAACGACAATAAAATGTCACAAATGACTATTTGAAAACGTCTACTTCAATATGACAAACAACAAACAATACGCACTCACACAACGACGCCGTAACAGGCCTCTATAACTTTCTGATAAAACTACTATAAAGATAGAAAAGCTTATTACTTACGTGATCGGCTAGGTTGGTCGAAGATCCCGAGAGCTCTTCGTGGTCTGACTTCGAGCTTCCATCCCGCTCGTCAATAACTAGATCTATTGGCATTTTTCCTTTCAAACAACTGATGTACCGGTGGCAAAAATTGTCGCAGAGCTCGTGCACCTAGAACAAGGAGAAAATAAAAAATGGTCAGGATGGGGAAACGGTGCAGACAGTCCAAGAATATCTAGCCTACAATTAAGGGACATTATCCGCGCAAGGAAACAATAGTCACATTGTTGCAGCTGTTATTATTCTCTTGAGACCAGGGCAACAAGTTGAACGGAAAAAAATAAACACCATGCGTAAGCTCGGCATATAATAACCAGTTGAGGCCAAATCTCCAGCCTTCAAACCTGTGATATTACCATAACAATAATGCCAAAGCATTATCAATACGGTCAGTGTATTGTATAGGCCCAAGAGTGTGAATTCAATCCAATATCTCGGAATTATTTTATGAGTCTCTTTATGACAATTAAATATTATGGTATTTTAATAGTTGAATATGAATGTTTCTCTTAATAATGTATTACATCACATGTAAACTCATTTTCAGCTAAATTCAAAAACTGTCTAACTTTCACATTTGTGCAACAAATTAGGCTACTTACAATACGAGTTATGTAAATACAGGACCACATGCAGAATCTAAAGCGGATCACGTCTCAAACACTATAATCACACAATACAAATATGAATTATATTTAAAAAAATACCTTTTCTAATTCCAAAAGGTGAAATCGTAATACTTGTATGGCTTGTATCATCTGAAAACAGGAATAAACAAAAATAAAAATCAACATTTTGGAGTCATCAAATTATGAAGTATAATGGAATGGTAAGCATAAGGCATTGTTATTTTCACTTCATATAACAAAAACACACTCCTGCATTTTCTTGAAGTTTAGACAATGGGGTTCTCGAGCAAAGTTATGCTTCCCACATTTGTCGTGGTGTGCGATACTGCATTCGCTATTCATTTAACATTCGAAAAATAAAAATGTTAAGATGAACTAACAACTGAATTAGGCAAGACACATTTGGTCAACCGAGCCAATTGATCTGGGCTACATAGGCAGCGATTTCAACGGCAAACCCTGCTCCATTGCTCCCAATGAGTGACCATGGCGCAGGATTCGCACAGTGAGAGTCCCAGCGCTTTTTAGCCTAATCAGAGGCTTCCCTCTCGGCCTCCTGTAGGCAGCGTAATGCTGTGCCACTCGAGACCCCTCAGAGCTTCCCCTTGTTCACTTCAAAGAAACCTATCTAACATCTGTGTTGTGCTTTTGCATCAAATCCTTACATGTTTACTTTGCGATGCTGAGAACACAAGAGCATGGTTTAAGTCAAAAACAAGCTAAGTAGAAGTAATAGTTACACCAAAAAGGGAATTGAAAAGCAAACGGTCGTGCATAGTGCTTACCAAATTGTCCAACTCTGGATTTGATGAAAATAAAGGTTTTTCTGCTCGGACCTAGAATAACACCAAAGATGTGGGGTTAATTCGACTACTTCTTACAGGCGTTGAATGCATTTAGTCATGAATCCATTCCAAAATATATATTTGACTTTAGTGCAATAATGTTGTATAATAAATAAAACACAATTCAAAGTTATATTATGTTTGCATGTGTAGACATTAATGAGTCAATATTATCAGTGTATTTGCGTTTTAACTTCGAAATTATATAACCTAACAAACACACTTTTAATTTTCAAATGTTCAACTTTAACTTTAAAAATCAAAAAAGTGAAATGTGTAAAAAAGTTAACAAGAAGATACGTGTGCTACGTGTGCCATGAGCACTTGGAAAATCCTATTAGGTGTTTAGAAAATATATTAAAAAGTGACCTGTTTGGCAAAGACTGCGATGTCCTCATTGAAGGAGTCGGAGGAGCAGACATCGCCGCCTGCTACCCCAGGCTCCCTCGGAGTGCACGTCGCCAGTTCGCACTTCTCAAAAACCAACGCGAGCAGCGGGAATAATGGGTGACTGCAAGAGGGGAAACAGAGCCTGAGCACAACCTGGCAGCCAGCTCCTCCACACAGGCTTAACACAAGCTAATCACACGGCGACACAGCAAGTTAAAGTTGTGCGTAAAACTAAAGATCCCAAGGAGTGTAAATAGTGAAGAATTTGTCAGGAATAATTTAAACTACTATACTTTCCAAGGTTTTGACTGAGATAACATTTGAAACGTATCTCCACATTTTTCCATAAAGTAGATTACTTTGTAAACATTTTATGAATAAGCTATGTGCACATCAATGGCAAAAATGCATTGTTTACAAATTACATAATTTGTCTTATATTTTCCCAATGCATTTTACGCACGGACACTGACGCATTAGTGCTGACTATTATAATGTTTTGGCGATTATACCAAATATAAACTCGGACCTATCAACTTGTTTACAAGTAGCCATAACCATACGTTGCTGTGTGTGTTTATTCCCTTTTTACAATATGCCAATAAGATGCATCCTTCTATTTAAAACATGCTTAGTTTTAATTGTATACTATAATGGTTATCCATATTATTTTTAAAATGTAAGTTGTGATAATATCAGATGACTGATAAACATAGACCTCTAGGTTTTGACAATATTACATTTTTAGCTAAACTACACTTCATTTTGTAAACTTGCTAATGCATATAGGCCTACGCTGGGTTAACTTTTGCAACAAGTAAAACGTCCATAAGTCAAAACACACTGAAAGCGTAAAATATATTAAAAAATAAAGTATGTAATTATAGTCCACCTACCCATAGATTTGATCTTTATCCCTCTTTAAAACATCGTTGACAGCGGAGCCCATGCTGTTGGGCATAACGCTGGGATGGGGTGCATGAGCACCGTAGTGCTGGCCATGGAGCGGTGGTCCATGGTTCAAGTGATGGACTTGGGGTAGCGGCCGTGGAGCATGCGGGTCTCCGTACATAGACGCCGGGACCCCGACTCCGTCCATCCCACCATAATGGGCCAGCTCATCGTACTGGAATAAAACAACAACAAAGTCAGAGGATAGAAATTCACGCGTAACGTGGCCAAAATGTACATATAGGCTAGTTATCAGGTAACATGTTACTGAAGTCATAGTAGGCTACAGTCAAAGCGCTATAGTAAAACGAGGCTACTACACCAGCAATTGAAAAAAGTAAGCAAATCCTTGTGCCATTCCTGTTGCTTCGGCAGAAAAGGCAATCGCTATGGCTAAACTACCAAGTGAATACATTGATAAGGTTTGTATTTGTAATTACCAAAAACATTTTAAAGTTCTGAATCCCCGAAGGTGGGTTACTTTGGCAAAACACCGAATTACTTAGGAGTCCCTTTAAAACTGCTCCACGAATGCTGCGGAGACCGTCGGTTAAGCAGAGGCTTTAACTCCGCTTGAAGAGTAAAGGTAGCCTACTGCAAAAATGTCAAATAAAACGGCTTAGATATGAACAATTTATAAATAAGCCGCCACTGACAAGAGGATAGCGATATGGAGGCCCTCCTAGAGTGGATTTGTATAGGTAAGTGTTGGAGATTTAAAACCTACCCTTTGCGCCATCAGGCTGCGCTCCAATAAACTCCTGGATGTGTCGTATATTTAATATCCCAGTCAGGTTAGAAAGTGATTTAGTGGTAAGATTCCTTTTTCAACCAACTTTGCGAATTCTCCTATTCTCCAATGTGGTAGAGTGCAAGCAGAAGCATCAGGATGAGTTTTGCAATTTTTCTTGTTTTCCTCTTTCCCCAAAAAATAAAAAAAATTGTCAAGCACCAAACTGAAGGTTACAATCGGCCCATCAACAACCTGCATGTAACTAAACTGTCGTGTCTCGTGGCTTTTTGCCACTCCAGCTGTCAATCAAAGCCAGGGGTTGTCAAGGTAATGAATGAATGATGGTTGGTGATGATGTTCAAGAGAGGATGAATCTTTTCAGCCCGTTTTCATCCAGCAAGTCCGCGTCCTCTTTATGCCTCCGGATTGCTATCTTGTTTTATTATTACTGTAAAAAGAAAAAGCAATAGAAATTAAGAGATTGCAATTCAGATCTTTCCTTCCCCCGTAGGTATTTCGTCTATCTCGCGGTCTGAGATGAGTGAGTGTCAGCGAGTGTTGGCAGGTTGGCTGCTAGCTTGCTTATAGAACAGAGTCAGTTTGCTGCGCTGATCGGCGGGAGAATGAAATGACGGAACCCGGAAGTAGCGGTGGCCATAGCCAGTCCTACAGCAGCTACAGAAAGAGAGGAGAGACCAAATCCTGTGATATGCAGAGTATGCACGAGGACGGCTTCAACTCCTCACGGGGGGAGCCAAACAACACAGATTCTACACTCCCAGGCAATTCCCTTCGCTGATAAGTGAGAGGCAAAAAAGTGAAGTAGCCTATTTGTGTTACTCTGCTCTGCTTTTAGATCCGAAGCAGCGTTTTCCTATACATGCCAACGCGGACCTATAGCGCTGTATAATAACAGTAGGAAATGCCCGAGCTAAGGCGCACGACTAACTTGTTCTAGTTTCACTATTGCAAATAGTCTGAAAGAAATACGCGTGGCACCCCGTACCGTTCACGAGTCAAAAAAAGTTATCATAAATATGATAAATCATGAACAGCCTATTGTTCACACATCACCACTCATACTTATTGTTTTCACTCAAAAATATTCTAAACTAAGAATCCGTCACGCAATCAAAACATGATCTCTAGTCAAATCATCTATAATGACACTGTAAAGATACCTGATTCGTTTTGAGTTTAATTTATGAGCATGACGCTTACTTGTTAACGCTTACTTGTTATCTTGTGTTGTGGTTATAGCCGGTGTGCCTAGTATGAAATATCTCGGTAATACCTTTTAATCGTACTGCTAATTATGAACGGGGCTGTTTAGCAAATTAAACGATATGGCGCACCCCTTCTCAGTCCAGAATGAACTTTTCCAAAAAGAAAAAGCTTTTGTAGAGAAAGTCATTTTGTATGTTTCTCTCGTCCAATCCCCTCTCTAGATAGAAATCCGTGCCTTACCTCAGAGTAGTCAATTATCAAAGCTCCCCAAGATCATCAATCATGTCTTGAGTTTGAAGTTTAGAGGAGGAGCAACGCTCCGGCCATCGATTGCGCTGAGGCTATAGCCCTTTTTCCCTGAGCCCAAGCTTTTTTACGCACAAAACCGAAACAGGCCATCTATCCCTTTTAATATTTAGCTCCATCAATGATAATATACACTTTTGCGCAGATGGCATAATCGTTAAATTGATATGTTTTCACATAAATTGATACATTTATGGCTCGGTGACATTTTTGGTGGTTGTCGAAATTAACCATTCATAGGTTGAATGAGCTAGTGGGTTGGATTCAGCTGTAAGGTCAATATACTCCCAACAAACAAACGCGCCATACGGTTGCTTGGGATGACAATAGAAATAGCAATTGAAAAATATTTTTAAAATGAAGGACTGTGACAACAATTATGTTTGTTGGCATAAGGGGGTGGGAAGCCCTACAAGAAAAAGTAGGACTGCAGGGTTGACGAACGGCTGTGTGGACAGTTCAACGTGCAATAGCCCGAGAAGGAACTACAGTGTTATGCGCAGAGCGGCATGCATCGTCTCCAAATACCTCTGACCGATGTTACATTCTGTGAACAGAACCAGGGGCTGGATGCGTGAGCTTTTGAAGACATGGGTTTTTGATATTAGCCCGACTGCTTATAATGATATCGTGCACTATGACCTGTACACTAACCCTAGCGTTTTTCTTCCGGACAAACATGGTAAGTGAATCATATTATGTCCTTTGTTGTGTCTCGTAAAACGGAAGGTTCTCCAACAGTGCAGTTGTGGAAAGTCAGACTAAGTAGCTGATATGATTAGGCCTATTCTGTGAATGTAGAAAATGATTCAGTCGCATTAGAGCCATCCAATCCCCAAAAATGTAAGTAAAATGTTTTAACGTTGGATAAGTAAAATGTGGCACATTTTTACGTTATACGGTCAAAATCGTATACACTGTTTTTTTAAACAAATATTTTATCTTGTATATAATATTTTGGTCTTAAAGGCGGGGGATGTACACATTCGAAGAGCTTGTGAAACTTGAGGTGGTGATATATGAAATAGCCTTTTCTTCCAAAATGCACCTCAACCTTTTGAACATTCAAAAGTTGTGAATTTGATGTAATGTATATAACACAATATGTTAAATGTTTATGAAGTTTATTAGAGGTATTTTACTTATAGTTCTTGGTACAAACTAAGTACATGCTATTCATTACAATGCAATGCAATGCAATGGTGAATCCAAAATATAGCCTCTATCAGCATTCAAATCTAACATAAATCTGAATAACATCAAATCAATCGGAATCCTGTTAGTGAGACATTATATTTTATTTATGGCAATAAATACACTTTTATACACTCTAAATCCTCGTTCTGGATATTGTATTTCAATCTTAATAATTAATAGTCTTAATATAATTATAATTCATATTTAATAATACGATTAAATTAGCCTTATAAAACCTAGAACATAGCCTAGATTAAATGGAGGATACCTAAAGCATGTTCTCATGGTTTTGGAAACATGCAAGTGTTTGCAAACCAAGACCTTTCAAGTGTCCCATATCATGCCCAAGTTTCCATTATGTTTAGCACTACATTTTCAATAAGTGGATTTCCCATTGTGTGACTTTTCAGGTTGAGGACTCATATGGATAAGGATACATATGAACAAAATCTGTGTTCAAGTAGAAGTGCATCTCCGTCAACATGCGGATCCGTCTCTTCTGCAGAAGATGGCATTAACAGGCGGTAAAATTTCATCTGGTGGTGTCAAATTGAGGTCAGTTTAGGGTTAAAGCTCTCGGTGTCCGTGTGGGACATGGCCAGCTGCGTTTGGATTCATTAGGGGACAGCGGATCCATTTCAAGGAAAACACTACTGAGACAATCACGAGGCTAAAGATCCACTCGGTGTCACATCCTAAAAGTGCACCTACTGTAAAAGAAGTAACCCCCAAACTCCCATTTCAAAACAGACACCAATATCTCCACTTTGCCATGGCTTCCTCTAAAGTAGCCTGGTAGCCTATATGTTGCTTAATATGGAGAAATATTTTCTTGATTTAATTCCTTCAAAAAGGTCACTGATACGAATCGGGGTTTAAATCCTCTTAGTGACCTTAAATACTTCTTTAGAAACAATCGCTGCTTAACCACAGGAACAAATAACATCGGCCTAATCTTGTTTGTTACTTTGTTCTGAGTTGGCCCGCCTTAGTATTTGAGATTATGCAAATAGGAAAAGCTAATGTTGGCTATAGAAAGCCCACAGATAAGAGTAGATCATAGACTTTTCTGAAGGGGACAGAAAACCAACACTTTCAGTAACCTTAAGGTCAATACAAAGATAATTCTGAATTGCGTTCAGGTATATTTAATGTCTGGTTATTTTCTGAAGTTTTATAGTAGGCTTTTGTTCAATTGATGTTCAGACAATATCAATACTCGAATGTATATGTTAAAATCTAGTGATTAACTAACTATTCATTTATATAGGTTTGTTTATCTCAGTGTTTACATAATCTACAGTGAAGTTTTTTTTGTTTATACGTAGCCCTGTCAATGTTTTCCTCATGCAACACATACGGCATTACCTCACCAGGCTGAACTCTTTCTGACCCCACGTGAAATGTGACTAGGGTCCCAGAAAGTGGAATGAGCAACTCAAATACTTGTCAAAGTTTCGCGACTAACTGTAAATTCTTCAGTTCCTAAGCCGTATTTCCCCTCTATCGATTCTCAGATTCTGGTGTCTGAGGAGGGTGAGAGAGAGAGGGGGTGGGGTGGGGAGCTACACAAAATGTAACTGTGGCGTTCTCCCTTGAAAATCCTTGGGATCTGTCTCAAAGACACTTAGCATGCCTAATGCGTAAAATATGCATTCCTCTAGCGACATCTGGCGGATTGAACAAACGCCAAACGTTGAATCGCGCCACTATTAATAATTAAGAAAAAAATAGGTAATCTTTAGGAAAAATCTAATTTGCGTGACAACGAAAAATATGCATTATAAATTGTGATCATAATGAATTCATTATTATGTGAACCATATATGTTTTTAAAGTGCAATTTAATACATTTTACAGTGGAAAATAGGCCTATTTTAAAAATATTTTGTGAGGAGAGAATGGATTCGAATGCCTATGTTATCAATATATCAAGCATAATTTGTATCCCAACAAACAATTTTTCTGAGTGAAATGTGAACCACGCAGGGTGCTGTGTAATATCAAAATAACGGTAACCAAAATTGTACTATTCGTCCAAAGATTAGGAGTAAATAGAAAAACCCAGTGAGGCAGTTGGGACCATCATTAGTTATGGTTTCTGGCTCAATTAATGTAAAGGAATTTACTGGTACGCAGGCCATTCATCCCTCAGTGCAATTACTCAAAGGTGTTTTTCTGTACATGAAAGCTCCTGCGAAATAGATAACTGGTGTAATTAAAAATGACACATGAAGATCGGTATATTATATTATATTATTGTTATTATTATTATTTGTCTGTTATTATTACTGTTACAATCCGTTAATGTAGGCCTAATATTTGACAGTGCTGTTAATTCAAATTAATATCAAAATCACAAGCAATCAGCTTCAATCTAATTATAAATCATAAAAATATGTCTGATTTATTTGGACATAAACACGTTTGAATTAATGTCATATTTCGTGAAATAAAGATATTTTAGAATGTTTCAGCAATCTATTATTTATTCCCGGTCGATATCGTCCAAATAGATTAATGTTGCCTCACTCTATTATTTCCATGATGATATAATAGAATCCCCCAAGGTCAATAGAAATTTGGTTATGTTTAAAGGTCAATATAAATTTGTTAATGTTTTGTCATACTGTTTTGAATTCTCCGAAACGAATTTCAAAACCAACCACAATTTAGCATAAGGACACGGAGGTTTTCTTGCAAGAACATGCTATCATACTTTTTCCACAGTTGTCTGGATCATTACCGAGAGCTGAAGGAACATCCCTCCCGAAGTAGCACGGTTTCAGTCAGGCATGGCGAGATTAGTGACCGTGGCGAGGAATACGGTCATATGCATCAAATGCTGCTGAGGGGCTTGTATTGTGTGTTTATCGCGAAACACTGGGTGTGCAAGAGTAGCCTAACTATAGCCTAATCATTTGTCCTTGTCCCCTTCGTATCGAACTGTCTGAGCAAATCTAAAGAAATGTGTAGCTAGACTATCATTTTACCGAGCACTTTGGGGGGCAGGTATGCATTTTTATTTTGGGATTGAGGAGGTGGACACGTAAAGGGCCCATCGCGCCACATTACGACATGTAATAGAGAGAAGTTTAAGTGGAGCCCGAGAAACCGAGAAGTTAATAGCGCTGACCCTCTCGCGGTGCCTCTGTCGCTCATCATTTCTCAGACTTAAGGGGCTTAAAGAGGCAGTAGGCTATGGGCCCACCTTTATTACATATCAAACGCTCTCTTCCTTATCTACATAATAGGAAATACATGCATCGTTGCGTGTTATGCGGATTTGGAAATAGAAACATGTCCAATAAAGTCGCCCTCCCTCGCTGATCAAAGGGGAACATGGCTTTAGGCACCAAAGAAACTACCCCGTCCATTTAAACCGTTATTAAATTGTATTAATTCCCCTCTCCACTTTAAACTTAACATAAATTCCACCCTTGAGTTGTTTGTCCAGTACAGAGGGGAACAATTTAAGTGTTACATTTTCATGCTTGCATCATGCCCCGGAATTGAATTCAATTGGACAGAATAATCAAGAACGCAAATAGAATGTGTTCGGTTGCCCTCTGGACAATTGGAGATGTTTTTATGCCAGCCTTGATGGCAGACGTGTCAAGATTCATAATTAGGCATGCAGCTTTAAACCTTGGAATGTCTGTCAGACAAGCATCCAACTAAACAGATAACCATATCTTATCTTAACGCAAGCTTCTGACACTACACGAAAACCCCACTATGTATTTAAAGCTACTTGCAGACCTACAATTGTCTTCAAATGTGAGAATAGGCCATCCACGTAATGCACCCTTTGCGTAACAAGTAAATGGTTAGCAAAGTTTTCTTCTTGAAATTGTTCAATGCTATTTTATATATATGTTTGTTACGAGTTATAGCCTTCAGAAATGCTTTGTTGTCTTTTACTTGGTTGAAAAGTCTCTACTTTTAATATAATACAACACTAATAATTATCGTTTTTTTACAGGAACATGTTGTGAAAGTGACATACTGTAGGCTACTTTCAGATGGCTCTGTCTTCATGTGCGTGGTAATATTTTTGAACTCGCCAAATTGTCTTATCAAAAGGCAGGTGAATATAGCCCCCCTATGTGTATATACATCTTAACAATTATGGACCTGTTATGGGACGTTTGCGTAGTGGTAAATAAGAACAGTTAAATAAGAGGGAGTTTTCATTTGGATAAATGTGTATGTTCAGCTGTCATATACTAGCCTATTGCCCTGCTACTTTGTGAAATTCGTGAGATGCTTTATGTTGTACAATAGGAGTGTAGTTGAACTGGAAAAGGGGCAGGAGGGGTTGTTTCCACCAGGGTGGGGAGTTCCAGTCATATAGGTTACAGCTGCATTACATTTAGTCTAGGTCGGCTAAAGTGAAAGACTGACTAGAGATGAAAGTCAAATGAGGAGAAACACTAGTCTGTTGTTCTATACACACTATTGAATAGGCTTTCATAACAAATATGAACATTTAATACATTTAGTTAACTAAAAAAAATCTGTAATAATGTTATTGGGTCATGTTAAATGCTAAATCTCCAGTTGAGCCACCTGTGCAATCATTGTTTACTCTCCCATGTGTGTAAACTTCAAGTGCCCTACATGCTGATAAATAAGTGTAGTATGGCAGGCTCAAAAGTCAAGTGTTGCTTGTAAAGATTCTGAGGTATCTTTGTGTATATTTGTATCTGTCCTTAAGGTTTTGATACAATTAATAAATGAGCGTGTTTTATAACTGATGATATGGTGTTGTGGTGTGATAACATTGAATCTATTCTTTATTGCATTCTAGATTGTTCTGTAGTTAATTTGAATTTCACATAAGCCGGGTGAAGACTTACAGATTCTACAGAGAAGCACGGCGTTGTTAGAATTTTGATTAAAGGTATAATTTTGGAATAAAACCAATTTAAACAAACTATTGACAGTACTGCTCACCCAATGACAACCTGAAGTGATTAAAACAGCTATTAAGAAATTCAAGAGGCTTCATGATGTAACTAGTGAAAGGTCACATATGAATCCAAGAGTTTGATCTCTCAGTCTCTAACCACTCTGAATGCAGTGAGCGTCCTGTGTATTTCATATGATGTGCGGTTCCCAGGTGACATTTCCGTTGGAAACCCTCACTGACTGACCTCGGATACTCACCACACAACATAGGCCCCCTAGATTACAATCACCGGCTGGCGTACATCTGAAAATACACACCAACCGACCGGTCTCAGTTAACCTAACTCACACACATCTCAGCCGTGACATCTCAGCCGATTGTTAGAGAGAAATAAAAAAATGAAAGATGCAAGTTAACAAATGCAGATGGCATGGTTGTTCCTGTTTTGTTTTCTTCCTGCTCCTTTCTGTTTATGTGTCGTCGTCCCCCCCCCAACCCACCTCTCGAAACCCCCCTCGGATCTGCAGGAGTTCACACGATCAAGCAATGTACCCAGGTAATTACCGCACATTGTCAAATAAAGCGACCACTGATTCAAATGAGGAGTGAAATATCAAAGAGCAGCGTTGCCTTTGCAGCCAGCCACTTATCCACATAGGAGACAGAGAGGAGATCTGAGGCGCAGGGGGACCTGCAGAGAGGAGAGGCACTGACAACAGTCAGACGCCAATTCTTTAGATAAATATCACCGTAACCAAACATGCTGGAGTTCACCTATTATATAATAATATAGCATGTACCACAAACATTCTAGACGTCCATTATCAACACCTCATATCCTCAGGGTGACCGTGAGAGCAACCTTACCAAGAGATATTCAATACATTTCTGATTACACTTCTGGTTCACTATCCCATGAGTCAACTCAAAGGTCAAAGGTTGTCAATCTCACCAGTCAGTCTGGTTGTTGTGGTGAAGCAGTGCCTTCTGGGCAATCAATTACTGCTGTATCTGAACATGACAGGGTAGTCACACAACATTTTATGGCATCTTGTCACATACAAAGTTATACCCATGTAAGTATATGATTTACTGGTACCTAGTTTTTAATAACTAAATTATAAACAAAAAAAGAGAAAGTATATAAATAATTGTACAAAAGTCCTGTATTACAGAGGGACATTTGTGGCCTAGATTCTTTATGTTTTAATTGAATGATGTGACGGATGCAGGGAAAGCAAACAACCAAATAGTTGTTTACCAAGATATGTTGTCATGCTATCGTCCCCAGAAGTGTTGCGTTTAGGAAGTGAATTGACTGCAACAACAAGAAAAAGGAGCAGCGAGACATTCCTGAATTGTACGTCTCCATTCCATTCCATGTATCTCATGATATTACCTCCGTTTCTGCACATCTAACACATTGATTTGCCCACGTCTTTCAAGACATCTCATGAACCACAAAATGAGTGGTAGGTAAATTCAATGATGAATGTAAATGCTGGGGAAAATACAATCAGACAAGCATCTTTTTCCTCTCCCTTCGAGTTACAACTAGACAAGCCGTGTCGTGGGATTTCAGAACTGCGTTCAACCAAAGTACCTGTAATTTGACTTGCCACGTGTAAACGGAAGTTGAATGGGTTACATTGTGAAACAGCAAATAAAATACTTGCAATGGTTTAGTGGGTGTTTTCCATGGTTGCAGGCAAAATAGGGTCTGGAAGAATGTTTGAGTGTTTAATACTATAAACACACTTCCCTCCCTCTGGCTTACTGAGGACTCCAAGGGATACTTTACATGTAAATATTCATAAAGCGATAGGCTGGGTCCATTAATTATTAAGTACAGTAAAGAAGTGTAATACTTCAATGTTTAACACATGAATCTTGTATTTTATTAGATGAGCTTGAGGATGAACAAGGGTGGGAAAAGCCATATCTCACAAAATGCCTTGGAATAAGCCCGAGGAACACACAATGGAGGGAATAGAGACATGTTCACTATATTTCTCCCAGCTCCTGGCCATTTGTAATGTAATTCAAATTTAATAATATCTGCTTGGAGCTCCAGAACATGCAGATGTTCTAGAAGCTGGGAAAATATAGCGTGTGTGTATACACATAACTACATGACCAAAACTAAGTGGACACCTGCTCGTCGAACATCTCGTTCAAACATCATGGACATTAATATGGAGTTGGCCCCCCCTTGCTGCTATTACAACCTCCACTCTTCTAGGAAGGCTTTCAGCTAGATGTTGGAACATTGCTGCAGGGACTTGCTTCCATTCAGCTACAAGAGCATTAGTGAGGTCGGAAACTGATGCTTGGCAATTAGGCATGGCTCACAGTCGGTGTTCCAATTCATCCCAAAGGTGTTCGATGGGGTTGAGGTCAAGGCTCTGTGCAGGCCAGTGAAGTTCTTCCACACTGATCTCAACAAGTCATTTCTGTATGGACCTCTCTTTGTGCACGGGGGCATTGTCATGCTAAAACAGGAAAAGGGCTTCCCCAAACTGTTGCCACAAAGTTGGAAACCCAGAATCGTCTAGAATGACATTGTATGCTGTAGCGTTAAGATTTATTTTCACTGAAAAACAGCCCCAGGCCATTATTCCTCCCCCACCAAACTTTACAGTTGGCACTATACATTGGGGTAGCTAGCATTCTCCTAGCTTCCGCCAAACCCAGATTTGTCTGTTGGACTGCCAGTTGGTGAAGCGTGATTCATTACTCCAGAGAACGCGATTCCACTACTCCAGAGTCCAACGGCGGCGAGCTTTACACCATTCTAGCCAGCGCTTGACATTGCGCATGGTGCTCTTAGACTTGTGTGCGGCTGCTCAGCCATGGAAACACATTTCACGAAGCTCCCGAAGAACAGTTCTTGTGCTGACGTTGTCTGACCTACCACTTCACGGCTGTGCCATTGTTGCTTCTAGATGTTTCCACTTCACAATAGCAGCACTTACAGTTAACCGGGGCAGCTCTAGCAGGGCAGAAATGTGACCAACTGACTTGTTGGAAAGGTGGCATTATATGACGGTGCCATGTTGAAAGTCACTGAACTCTTCAGTAAGGCCATTCTACTGCCAATGTTTGTCTCTAGAGATTGCATGGCTGTGTGCTCCATTTTATACACCTGTCAGCAACGGGTGTAGCTGAAATAGCCGAATCCACTAATTTGAAGGGCTGTCCACATACTTCTGTATATATAGTGTATATGAGGGCAGTTACACACACACTCGTACACACACTTTTGAAACAGGCTATCATCAGGAACAGCAAAGTAATAAATCTGTTTATCATAAATTAATATTGTGTGTATATTAGTGTGCACATAATGTAGGCCCCAACAAATATTCACTACAGTGTAACAACGCAATTGTACACTAAATGCACAGATAACAAGGAAAACACTTTTTCCCTGAAAACAAACTTGCGGATTGTTTCATTTGTATAAGGTTTATTTGTCACAGTTCATCCTAGTAGTGCTTGATGTACGTTTATACTTGTCTTAATGCTTTATGTAAGTTTCCAGGTGAACTGTGTCCGACCGCATTCCTCCTGCCCTGCTCCTCAGGGCAGCTCTGGAATCTGTGGATCCACTCATGGCATATTGTCACAAGTTGATGAAACTCGAGTGGGGCCACTAGTGAGCAATAGTTAGAACAGAGTTTTGACATGTAAGAAGAATATTGAGACTGTCTGTAACCTTAGGTTCTACTAAAATAGTGTTCATGTCCTGAATATGTGAACCTCAATGCAATGGGGATTTTGAGAAGCAGAGAAACAATGGCAAAGTGTACTTCTCTTGTCAATACATTCTTGTAAATGATACAGTATAGAAGCCCAATATTCTGTTTTATTCCCTTTGAGTCGCTTCGTTAAAAGTTCAAATATTAAAGTAGAGGAAGTAAAACAATAAATGAGTAATTCAAAATTCTAATTTCTGTTATGATTTCATACATTTCTCTCATCATACACTTCTCTCCTCATACACTTCTCTCATCATACACTTCTCTAGTCATACACTTCTCTCATCATACACTCATCATACACGTCTCTCATCATACATTTCTCTTATCATACACTTCTCTCCTCTCTCCTCATACACTTCTCTCCTCATACACTTCTATCCTCGTACACTTCTCTCCTCATACATTTCTCTCATCATACACTTCTCTCATCATACACTTCTCTTATCATACACTTCTCTCATCATACACTTCTCTTATCATACACTTTTCTCATCATAGACTTCTCTCATCATTCACTTCTTTCCTCATACACTTCTCTCATCATACACTTCTCTCCTCATACATTTCTCTCATCGTACACTTCTCTCATCATACACTTCTCTCCTCATACATTTCTCTCATCGTACACTTCTCTTATCATACACTTCTCTCCTCATACATTTCTCTCATCATACACGTCTCTCCTCGTACATTTCTCTCATCATACACTTCTCTCATCATAAACTTCTCTCATCATACACTTCTCTCATCATACACTTCTCTCCTCATACATTTCTCTCATCGTACACTTCTCTCATCATACACTTCTCTCCTCATACATTTCTCTCATCATATACTTCTCTCCTCATACACTTCTCTCCTCATACACTTCTCTCATCATACACTTCTCTCATCATACACTTCTCTCATCATACACTTCTCTCCTCATACACTTCTCTCATCATGCACTTCTCTCATCATACACTTCTCTCATCATACACTTCTCTCATCATACACTTCTCTTATCATACACTTCTCTCCTCTCTCCTCATACACTTCTCTCCTCATACACTTCTATCCTTGTACACTTCTCTCCTCATACATTTCTCTCATCATACACTTCTCTCATCATACACTTCTCTTATCATACACTTTTCTCATCATAGACTTCTCTCATCATTCACTTCTTTCCTCATACACTTCTCTCATCATACACTTCTCTCCTCATACATTTCTCTCATCGTACACTTCTCTCATCATACACTTCTCTCCTCATACATTTCTCTCATCATATATTTCTCTCCTCATACACTTCTCTCCTCATACACTTCTCTCATCATACACTTCTCTCATCATACACTTCTCTTATCATACACTTCTCTCCTCATACATTTCTCTCATCATACACGTCTCTCCTCGTACATTTCTCTCATCATACACTTCTCTCATCATAAACTTCTCTCATCATACACTTCTCTCATCATACACTTCTCTCCTCATACATTTCTCTCATCATACACTTCTCTCATCATACACTTCTCTCCTCATACATTTCTCTCATCATATACTTCTCTCCTCATACACTTCTCTCCTCATACACTTCTCTCATCATACACTTCTCTCATCATACACTTCTCTCACCATACACTTCTCTCCTCATACACTTCTCTCATCATGCACTTCTCTCATCATACACTTCTCTCATCATACACTTCTCTCATCATACACTTCTCTCATCAAACATTTCTCCCATCATACACTTCTCTCCTCACACACTTCTCTCATCATGCACTTCTCTCCTCACATACTTCTCTCCTCATACACTTCTCTTATCATACACTTCTCTCCTCATACACTTCTCTCCTCATACACTTCTCTCATCATACACTTCTCTCATCATACACTTCTCTCATCATACACTTCTCTCCTCATACACTTCTCTCATCATGCACTTCTCTCCTCATACACTTCTCTCATCATACACTTCTCTCATTATACACTTCTCTCATCATACACTTCTCTCCTCATACACTTCTCTCCTCATACACTTCTCTCATCATGCACTTCTCTCCTCATACACTTCTCTCATCATACACTTCTCTCATCATACACTTCTCTTATCATACACTTCTCTCCTCATACACTTCTCTCCTCATACACTTCTCTCATAATACACTTCTCTCATCATACACTTCTCTCATCATACACTTCTCTCATCATACACTTCTCTCCTCATACACTTCTCTCATCATACACTTCTCTCCTCATACACTTCTCTCCTCATACACTTCTCTCATAATACACTTCTCTCATCATACACTTCTCTCATCATACACTTCTCTCATCATACACTTCTCTCCTCATACACTTCTCTCCTTGTACACTTCTCACATCATACACTTCTCTCATCACACACTTCTCTCATCATACACTTCTCTCCTCATACACTTCTCTTATCATACACTTCTCTCCTTGTACACTTCTCTCATCATACACTTCTCTCATCACACACTTCTCTCATCTTACACTTCTCTTATCATACACTTTTCTCCTCATACACTTCTCTCCTCATACACTTCTCTCATCATACACTTCTCTCATCATTCACTTCTCTCATCATACACTTCTCTCATCATACATTTCTCTACTCATACACTTCTCTCCTCATACACTTCTCTCATCATACACTTCTCTCATCATACACTTCTCTCATCATACACTTCTCTCATCAAACATTTCTCCCATCATACACTTCTCTCCTCACACACTTCTCTCCTCACACACTTCTCTCCTCACATACTTCTCTCCTCATACACTTCTCTTATCATACACTTCTCTCATCATACACTTCTCTCCTCATACACTTCTCTCCTCATACACTTATCTCATCATGCACTTCTTTCCTCGTACATTTCTCTCATCATACACTTCTCTCCTCATACATTTCTCTCATCATACACTTCTCTCATCATACACTTCTCTCCTCATACACTTCTCTCCTCATACACTTCTCTTATCATACACTTCTCTCCTCATACACTTCTCTCCTCATACACTTCTCTCATCATACACTTCTCTCCTCATACACTTCTCTCATCATACACTTCTCTCATCATACACTACTCTCCTCATGCACTTCTCTCATCATACACTTCTCTCATCATACACTTCTCTCATCATACACTTCTCTCCATTCTCAGTGCCATAATCCTCCCATAAGCTTGTTTGAGAGCACAGATGATAATGCAACAGGAAATATTTCATTTTTCAAATGGAGATCAAATGTAATTCAATGCAAATGTAACTATTGACTTTCTCGATTGAGATTGTTTCTCAACCGAGAAAGCAGGCAGATGACAAAGTGGAGGGGAAGGCTTCTCCTGTATGACGATGGATGTTCAAAGGTTTTAATTTAAACATGACATACTGTAAGTTATATAGTTACAGTATGGGAGAATCATGGAGTGTGAGTAGAATTCTGACTACTGATTGATATCAGCTCGGTTTTCCCTTATGGTTGCACGTTCCATTGTATCATTGTCTGAAATGAAGTAGTGATTTGTGTCACTTCTATAGAAGCAAAGAAGACGCTCTTGCCATTATGTAAAAGACCAACATCCCACTGGGCACAGATGCCAATTCAAAGTCTATTCTACGTTGGTTCAACGTAATTTCATTGAAGTGATTTGGAAACAACGTTGATTCAACCAGTGTGTGCCCAGTGGGATGTGTCAAAAAGTCAGTATTATGGGGTGAAATTGAATTAAGAATTCCCCTAGCTAGCTGATTCAGCCTCTTACCATCCTCATTATATGCCTGAGTATTGTATCTATTACCAAATCCCTTAGTGGAATGAGGATTCTATGTTCATCCTATCATTACCAAGTGGTAATATTGTAGTCAATTAGTATGAATGAGCTCATTTTCCCACTTACTAATTAACCCAAGAAAAAAACAAATAGGACAAAATCACATACAATTTTGAAGTGCGTGGTGCACAAATTGAGACCATGCTATATTATGGTTAACCAACTTGATTTCCACAGTGGATCCTCAATATGTATGAGCTACATCAAAGAACAGAATCAGAGATGAGGCCCTTCACCAAGGCACAACCCACTTCTTAATAAGAATATGTAAATGTATTGATTTTTGTTGTACTCTAGCGTTTGCATAACATGATTTCATGCTGCTTGTGTACAAAACACATGCTCGCTTTGGGATATTTTCCTCAAAGGCAGTTCAGTCACAATATACATTAAGTTTGCTGAAGTATATTGTAGTTACATTGAATTACAATGTATTTGCTGGATGCATGCATATTAATAACTATGTAACTACATAGTACTTATCCGCTGAGCGTATTCCTAAACGGTCAGCTGTTACATGTTACTGATTAGTAGTAATACACAAGGTAACACCCTGCTGTAAGGTAAGTCATTTCCTGTGCCATGGCCATTAGGACTTCATAGAGTGCCCAACGAATGTTGGGCACTCTATGTGCCCAACATTGTGACTATTGTCACATGGAGTTGGATGAATGGTGCACAACATAGCTTCAAAATAATAAGAGAAAAGAGTGAAATTGCAGCAACAACCATATTAGCTTCCTTTTCCAATGAGTTGAGGAGTGGCTTGAAACATAAAAACATGACAACCATATAGAATGTTTGCGAATTGCCTGTGTTACTTAAAAGTATGTATCCAGGGATTTCCTGTCATGGCGATTCATGGATCAATGCCTTGGAAATATGAATATGTTTTTTTTTACAAACAGCAATGACCTAATGTCTTCAGTCAAAATACTCAACTAATATATGAAAATACTTTGTTTATTAGATTAAGTCTTAGTGACAGGAATGTAAGACACACAAAAATTGCCTTGGCTATTCACAACCTCTCAATTCAGACCTTGGGATGTAGAACTGTCAGACATTCAAATGAAAAGTAAACTGCAGAATCATCATTTTTGGTTGTTAACCACCCGGTTTCAGGGTATAAGAAATGCCCCAAAATAGCAGGCAACTTTGGTACCACAGCTATATTCTTTGTTCCTTGCTGCAGTCAAATTTGAAATGTAGTGCACTTTTTTTGTACGTGATATTCTCCATTCTCCTTTACTTTCACTGGTGGTTAATTATTAAAGGTATGTATTTGAATTATAAATATACTAGTTATACAGAAGTAGGCAAAGCAGCCATACAGCCTCAGGCTAAACCCTTCCATTACCCATTATTTTCCAGCCTCCTGCCTCCATCTCCCTGCCTCCTCTCTCTATGTCATCTCCAAAAACAGCCAGGCATTCCTTTGTACTTGACTACCCCCTCCCCACTTTGGCCACCACACCAAAATAAAAATAAAATCCACCCCCTCGATATGTATGGGTGCCTCCTTGAAGTAGGATGTCACACTTGTCTTAAATATAATGAATCGCTACATCTTCAAGGCGTCCCGGCTCCCAACCTGCCTAGTCCTCCCCCGTTTCCAGCCCCTTCCCAACCATCCTACATGTCACAAATCATCCTGCAAGGAGGGATTTACAGTAAATCATTAACATTGTCAGAGATGACATGGCCAAGACAGGGAAGAGCCCAGAGATGCAGCCCAGAAATATGTGGGATAGGAATAAGGAATGATAAACAAAGAAGCCATGCTGCCTGGTATGCCCCCTATCTTTCACTCCCTTGCTCCTGCTCTCATCACGCCTTTGTTTGCTACCCCATCTCTCTGGAATTTCTGAGTAGGAAGAAAGGTATGAAGGGAAGAAAGTCAAGAAACTGTCAAACGACAAGTTTAAAAATCTATTTTTGTGGTTTGGTTGAATTTGTGGTGTGTTTGACGCTTGTATTTTTCTCTTGTAACCAAGTAGAAGCTGTTGAGATATGGTGATGTTTACTTTAATACAAATGATAAATCCAAAAATGTATATGACCCATTTACCCCACTAACACTTGATCTAACCACTTCAGATGCTTGTGCTTCATACAGTACAATGCAACTTATCCACTTGATATCCTTTTAATAACAGGAAGCACACATATCGTAAGGATATACTCTTACCTATGCTGTCATCCATCAAGCAGATTACTAATTTTCTCTCAATTTCTGCTGCTCTCTTAAGAATCTCAAGAATGATTGATAACAGAGGAAGGAGCAGCACAGTGGTACTGTTTTTAACCTTGCTACAGTCATTAATCCGCTTTATGCCCATGAAGGTAATAAAGGAGACAATGAATTAGTCATTAAAGCACAGGTCAGTTTATTAGAATCCCTGATTGAACTGTAAAATGACTTCTTCTCCCAGGCTGTTGCCAAGACCAGGATGGAAATCTTCAGTGAGAAGGAGAAAAAAGGACCCGAGACAGAAGAGAAATCCTGTATTAGAGCTTTTTTCCCCCTTCAAGTAGGTGATAGACAGAGAGACACCAGCAAACCGGGAACATTCCCAGAACATTAGCTAAGATTCCCATGAAGTTTAAGTTACGTTTTTATCTAACATCAGGATGATCATGTTTTTGATAACATCATTTTTTGAAAAGAAACATTGTAGAATCATCCGCACAACTAGGACAACTCTACAATGTTTCCCTGTAGTCTTGGGATACCTTGTAAATATGAAGAAGTCTATAAAGAGGATGGGTGAAGGGATGGTGAATAACCCAGTTAGCAGTATTTCCCTGGGTTTGTAATGTCTAAGACGGCTAAAAAGGAAGTATGGAATTCCCGATTGACCATACTGCCATGGCTATATACTGAGAAAGTAAGATGTAAGAGAGGTTTTTAATTGAAATATCATTGGAATGTTCCCCTAACGTTCACTAAAATGTTGTGCACAACATCTGTAACCACCACCACAAAACATTCCTCAAACGTTCTCATTTGGTTTCCAGATAATAACACAATTACCAGTAATGTTTTCCCAGCAGGTTGCGGCACACGTTAACAAAAACTGTCCAATCATGTTGATGTTTGTACAATGTCTGTATAAAACCTACTCCTGATGTTGCAAGAACATTCCCAAGAACATTACATTTCATTACCTTGTGGGAACAGTCTGGTGGGAACATTGTGGGGATATGTTCCCAAAACACAAAAAAATTGTCCAGTTGTGCAGATGATTCAACAAATGTTTCGTTTAGGTGCTAAAAACATTCACCCGACATTGCAAGAACGTGCTTAAAACACATTTAATCTGTTCTTCAAAGGTTCACAGAATGTTTCTTAAGGTTGCGGAAAAATTGTGGGGATATGACAAGAGATAGGTTCCCAAAACATTAAAACTGTCCAGTTGTGCTGACATTCAGTTAATGTTTGTATCAGGGTGCAAAAAAAGCATTCCTTTGATGTTGCAAGAATCTTGACAGAACAGCCTGTCTGAGTTCTTTAAAGGTTCCCAGAACATTTCATTAGGTTGTGGGAACAGTGTGAATATATTTCAAGAGATTCCCAAAACACAAAATATGCTCAGTTGAGATGACATTCATACAATGTGTAGATCTGGAGAGGAATATAATGGGGATGTATTCCAATCTGCTTAAACTAGCACGCCGAGAATGTTGTAGTAATATTAGGTAAAACTTAAATAGACATTTTTTTGAGCCTAAATTTCACTGTAGCATTTTTGTCTTGAGAAATATGGTTGAAGAATATGTGGGATTGAACATGTGCAATATTTATATCTACAACCAGCTCGTTAATCCTCTGCACCACCAGGGGATCGTCGTGGCCTTGTTTTGTGTGTAATATGGTCAATCAGGACATGGAACACTTTCGGAGTTTTTAAAATGTTCTCGTCCTCTTCACATGCCGTGTACTTGTCACACTCTATTTTATGATTTAGCTATTGTGCTTTTTTGGCAGAACAATTTTAACTGGAAAAAAATCACAGTAAGGTTCTTAATTGTTACCCATAAATGATTTGATATGGAGATAAAAAAAGGGCTGCATTGGACCTTTGAATAAATAAAAGATGATTGTATTGAACCTGAATTTTCTGTATATTTATCTATCATCATTTCAGAATGCGTGTTGCATGCATTTATATGCGTTTTGATTGAAATTGAGAAAAGGCCAATCTCTTTTCTTATTTAGTTTGAAGGTTCTGAGCCTGTATTTAAGAACCATATGAACGCACAAGAATACAAGGTGTTTAAAGAAAGCTCTATCCAACTAAAGTTACATTTCACAAGACTTTCAACAAATGTGATGAAGAAATAAAAATAAATACAGTGTTACAAATACACAGCATATGAAGGGGATGGGAACATTTTAATTGTGTTCTCGGTCCTGATTGACCGTATCACAACGGGGAAAAAAAGACAAAAAAGCCACAAGTATCCCCTGGTGGTGCAGATTAATGAGCTGGTTGCAATTCTGAATATTGCAGGTTCAATCCCACATACTCTTCAAAAAATGGAAAAATATAAAACAGTGAAATTGTGGCTCAGATACACGCTACTAAAACAGATGTATAAATCCAGTCAGAACTGCAGAATTGAGACTAACTGCAAAAAAAACGTGTACAAATTGACTGTGTACAAAAAAGGTTGATATGCCCCCCCCCCCCTAGTCTTGGATACCTTGTGGGCCCAGAAGTATGAGCACAGCATATAAAGAGGATGGGTGAAGGGATGGTGAATAACCCAGTTAGCAGTATTTTCCTGGGTTTGTAATGTCTAAGACGGCTAAAAAGGAAGTATGAAATTCCTGATTGACCATACTGCCATGGCTATATACTGAGAAAAGAAGATGCAAGCGCCCTTCCCTAGTGGCGCAGATGATAAAAGACCTGGCTTGGGAACCAAACATTGCAGGTTTATTCCCCACATTTGAAGCTTTTTAACATATAAATAATTATTTTTAAAAATGGTTTATGATAAAATGCTGTTCTAATGTCCTATGACAGTGTCTTTTTATCACCTTCAAATGTGAATTTCCATGAAATATGGAGAGTAACATGATTGGGATGTATTTCAATCTGCTTAAGGAGCTACACATTTGCATGCTGAAAATGTTGTGGTAATATTAGGTTAAACTTAAATATAACATTTTCAAAATGTTATGAGGACCTCCAAGACAAGTTAAAATACAGTGGCTTGCGAAAGTATTCACCCCCCTTGGCATTTTTCCTATTTTGTTGCCATACAACCTGGAATTAAATTAGATTTTTTGGGTGGGGTTGTATCATTTGATTTACACAACATGCATACCACTTTGAAGATGCAAAATATGTTTTATTGTAAAAAAACTAGAAATAAGAAAAAACAAATGGAAAACTTGAGCGTGCATAACTATTCACCCCCTCAAAGTCAATACTTTGTAGAGCCACCTTTTGCAGCAATTACAGCTGCAAGTCTCTTGTGGTATGTCTCAAAAAGCTTGGCACATCTAGCCACTGGGATCTTTCACATTCTTCAAGGCAAAACTGCTCCAGCTCCTTCAAGTTGGATGGGTTCCGCTGGTGTACAGCAATCTTTAAGTCATACCACAGATTCTCAATTGGATTGAGGTCTGGGCTTTGATTAGGCCATTCCAAGACATTTAAATGTTTCCCCTTAAACCACTCGAGTGTTTCTTTAGAAGTATGCTTAGGGTCATTGTCCTGCTGGAAGGTGAACCTCTGTCCCAGTCTCAAATCTCTGGAAGACTGAAACAGGTTTCCCTCAAGAATTTTGTTGTATTTAGTGCCATCCATCATTCTTTAAATTCTGACAAGTGTCCCAGTCCCTGTCGATGAAAAACATCCCCACAGCATGATGCTGCCACCACCACGCTTCATGTTCTCGGGGTGATGAGAGGTGTTGGGTTTGCGCCAGACATAGCATTTTCCATGATGGCCAAAAAGCTAAATATTTTGGATTTAAATTTAATGGATTTAACGGTGCTCCGTGGGATGTACAAAGTTTCTGATATTTTTTTATAACCCAACTCTGATTTGTACTTCTCCACAACTTTGTCCCTGACCTGTTTGGAGAGTTCCTTGGTCTTCATGGTTGATTGGTGGTGCCCCTTGCTTAGTGGAGTTGCAGATCCTTTCAGAACAGGTGTATATATACTGAGATCATGTGACAGATCATGTGACACTTAGATTGCACACAGGTGGACATTATTTAACTAATTATGTGACTTCTGAAGGTAATTGGTTGCAACAGATCTTATTTAGGGTCTTAATAGCAAAGGGGTGAATACATATGCATGCACATACACAAAATTGTCCAAATTGGTGAAGAAAAATGAAAAAAATAACTTTACAACAGAAAGAAAACTGAAAACGGGTGCATTTATTATTATTTGTATTTATTTCACCTTTATTTAACCAGGTAGGCCTGCGACCTGGCCAAGATAAAGCAAAGCATTGTGACAAAAAACAACAACACAGAGTTACACGTGGGATAAACAAAAGTACGCCCTGACCTTAGAGAGCCTTTTTTTCCCTCTATTTGGTTAGGTCAGGGTGTGACTTGGGTGGGTAAATCTATGTGTTCTATTTCTTTGTTGGCCGGCTATGGTTCCCAATCAGAGGCAGCTGTCTATCGTTGCCTCTGATTGGGGATCATACTTAGGCAGCCCTTTAGCGCTACAATACTTTACGTGTCGCTTATCTTTCTTGTTTTTTTGGTGTTCATTTAAATAAACTCAAAATGTACGCCCTACCACTCTGCACCATGGTCTTATTCCAACAACGGACGTAATAAGTACAGTCAATAACACAATAGAAAAATCTATATACAGTGTGTCCAAATGGAGTAAGGAGGTAAGGCAATAAATAGGCCACATCATCATGATTTTACCTTGGTTTTTTTGAGTACCCAGTTGTTCTGAAAGCACCATAAATCCAGAGAATGCCAGAATATATGTATATTGAAAATTGTAAGAGCTTCCACTGCTTCCTTGCTTCTGAAGCTAAGCAGTGTTGGTCCTAGTCAGACCCTGGATGGGAGACCAGATGCTGCTGGAAGTGGTGTTGGAGGGCCAGTAGGAGGCACTCTTTCTTCTGGTCTAAAAAATATCCCAATGCCCCTGGGCAGTGATTGGGGATACTGCCCTGTGTAGGGTGCTGTCTTTTGGCTGGGATGTTAAACGGGTCTCCTGACTCTCTGAGGTCATGAAAGATCCCATGGCACTTATCGTAAGAGTAGGGCTGTTAACCCTGGTGTCCTGGCTAAATTCACAGTCTGGCCCTCAAACCATCACGGTCACCTAATAATCCCCAGTTTACAATTGGCTCAATCATCCCCCTCCTCTCCCCTGTAACTATTCCCCAGGTTGTTGCTGGGGAATAGTTACGTGTTCTCAGTCAATTTACCTGGTTAAATAAAATAAAAAGTACAAAACAATTGTCTGCTTATATGCCCCCTTAATTTATCCTACGGTTCTGCCCATGCTCTGAATTCTGTTGCTGTACATTTAAAATAGTATATTATTATATTAATATTACGTTAAACCTTAACAATGGCGATTTTAGCATGTAAATCTTGGTGGGGCAAGGCTGGGATGCATGCCAGCAAAGCCACTACACAACACAACACTAAACAATACATTCATTGCACAATAACGGTTACAAACGGTGCCGACAAACTGTTAGGGCCTACATAAAGCTGTCCCAACAGCATTCCCAACATCTTACTACTGCTACACCTGGCTATCAGCGGAGCCTTGTCTGGCAGCGAAACAGTTCAATCAGCCTATTTTACTGCCTTTAAAAAAAACATAGCTAATACGGCCGACTTGCTTAAACAAATGTGGTTTCTAATGACAGTTGAACTATACAAATTATGGCATAACGGGACGACAAGTGGATAAGAGGCAATCCGTAATTTCAATTAAGACATTTATGAGCGACCTAGGACGGACGTTGTTAATATAACTATTTGTTCAGCACTTTTGAAATGTACAGCAACAGAATTCAGAACACGGGCAGTTCTTACAGTGTTCTCCCTGTACACCAAGTCAGAATCGTAGGATAAATTAAGGGGGCATATAAACTGACAATGAAAGCTCTTACAATTTTTGATGATTACATTTCTCTAAAAAGGTTATATGCTACATGTGCACCACCAAGTCAGAACAGTAGGTGAAATTAAAAGGGGTAAATAGACCAAATTATTAGGGTGAGGCACATGGGCTACTAAAATCTTACTACACAACATACACTTAGTACTACTTTCTTAGCTACAGTATACATATCTCCCTGGCATGTTACATCATTTATGCAAAATGTTTTTGGACTCCTTGTTGTGCTGTGCTCACTTGAACAGGAAGGTGACGCGAAGGTCCTTTGTGGGCAAATTTTGGCATCAAAGTCTGGCATTCTCTGGGTTTCAAAACAACTGGGCACTCTGGGAAAAAAACAACTGGGGAAAAAACACAAAAAAAAACCAAGGTCGAATCATGATTACATCATTGATCTTCAGGTCGTAGCTCTAGAAAGAGGCCGGATTTACAATTCTGAGTTGGATGACTGTTCAAAACGTATTTTCCCAGTCGGAGCTTGTTTATTTCCAACTTCCCTGTTGTCTTGAACTCACTCAAGTCAAGTTTTCACAGTTCCGAGTTAACAGTTGTTTTGAGCGCGGCACAAATCATGCTTCATTGACAGCATGACCAATGTTGAATGTTTATCATTTTAAACTTGGAAAAGACCCCTTAATCCCAGATTTCAAACCATGCAGCCACTGTCACTGATTCCTTCCAAACCACTCATTGTTGAATTTGCGATTTCCAACTTGTTGTGTAATGTTTATGTCCAATGGCCGATGAGCACCTATACATTTTATCTATAATTTCTCTTAATTATTTCCCTTCATATGACAAGGATTAAAAAGGATTTGCCAGTAGATTGTCGACTTGATTCATGACTGCTAGCTAAGATTTTGAAAGTATGATGTTGACATTATCAATCCAATCAAAGCTACTGCACATATAATGTGATTTGACATCATTTTATCTGTGGCCAATGACCTTGAGTCTTTTTGGATCGTCACTTCTAATGTAACTCTATGGCAGCACCCACGGGGCTAGAATTTTCTAAGTCTCCCCTTAGACTTGGCGGTGACTCATGTCCCCATGAGTGACAGAACACTGAGCCAATCACAGCGCAACGCTCCGTATTTTCTGCTGGTATGCCCCACCACCACAGAAAGCCCTGAGCTAGGTTGAAACACCTGCATTTTGGATCTGCCTTGCTGAAGAAACCAAAAAAGAGACCATGTTTATTAACTCAATGATATATATTTGTTTTACATTGTTTTCAAACTGATATGTGACACATATTAACGCCAAAATAACATGCAAAACAGACAAGCCCTGCTCTACGCCACCTGCCCTGAACGATGGGTCGCCACTGAACCTAGAACAAATATGCTATGACTGTGTCACATTCTGACCTTAGTTCTTTTGTTATGTCTTTGTTTTAGTATGGTCAGGGCGGGAGTTGGGTGGGTTGTCTATGTTCTTTTTTCTATGATTTGGGATTTCTGTGTTTGGCCTGGTATGGTTCTCAATTAAAGGCAGCTGTCAATCGTTGTCCCTGATTGAGAACCATACTTAGGTAGCCTGGTTTCACTTTTGAGTTGTGGGTGCTTATTTCCTGTTTAGTGTTTTTGTCTTTCACCTTACAGGACTGTTCGTTTGTTATTTATTGTTTTGTTCAGTGTTCTAGTACGTCATTAAAAGCTATGAACACTTACAACGCTGCGCATTGGTCCGATCTCTCCTACTCCTCCTCAGAGGAAGAAGACGAGCGTTACAGACTGTCATAAAAATGGACTTATTTGGACATTTTGGAACATTGTGCAACATTGTGGGAATGTCTTTGCAACCATGAATATTCTTGCAAAATCCCAGACAATTCTCATAACTTAATGAAATGTTCTGGGAACCTTTAAAAAATGTATACCAGGTGTTCTGTCAACATTCTTACAGCATAATAGGAATGTCCTTAATGAATGTCATCACAACAGATCATATTTTTGTTCTGGGAACCTATCTGTTGTCATATCCTCACAATGTTCCCACAACCTAATGAAACATTCTGGGAACCTTTAAAGAACAAACTAAATGTGTTCTGGGAATGTTCTTGTAACATCAGGTGAATGTTTTTTTGCAGAATCATTGCAGAATCATCCGCACAACTGGACAGTTTTGTGTTTTGGGAAGTTAACTTTTGTGAAGTTCCCACAATGCTCCCATCAGACTGTTCCCACAACCTAGTGAAACATTCTGGGAACATTTAAAGAAAATATTAAATATGTTCTAGGAATGTCCTTGCAACAACAGGCGAATGTTTTATACAAACATTCTACAATCATCAGCACGACTGGACTGTTTTTGTGTTTTGAGAACATTTGCAACGATCTAACGAATGTTCTGGGACCTTTCACAGAACCAATATTGTTTTGCTGGGATGGACTATTAGCTCAACTGACAAACACAGACCTGTCTGGCCACATAATCTCTCCTCGGCACCTCCAAACAATCCGTTGTACAGTAGCTTTCATAGGACTGAGATAATGTCACCATTACTGATCAAAGCTTCAGACTTCAGTTTGATGTTGGACTGTAGCTTGAGTTGAGTAATCTGACTGTCACAGTGGTAACCTAGAGGGAGGATGAAGATATGGTGACCCTCTCTTTAACATTTTTTAAAATAAATAAAAGCATGGATGGCTGAATGGTCAAACAGGCAATCAGCAACCCCCTACACAGCAGCCTAATAAATAATACCAAGATCTGAGGTTGAAGGCAGCGCGTTTTAATTGAACCTTTATTTAACTAAGCAAGTCAGTTAAGAAGAAATTCTTATTTACAATGAAGTCCTGCCTCGGCCACATCCGGACGATGCTGGGCCAATTGTGCGCCACCCTATGGGACCCCCAATCACGAATGGATGTGATACAGCCTGGATTTAAACCAGGGACTATAGTGACACCTCTTGCACTGAGATGTGGTGCCTTAGATCGCTGCATCACTCGGGAGCCCTAAGTAACCATAGACAGACAGTGAATAACACTTTATTTGGATATGGAAGGGCTGGGTAAAGGAACTTAGTGGAGGGTTATACCATAAAAATAGAATGGGTTATATGAGGTAGTCTGTTTTGCCCACTCTCCCTCCCTCATACCCCCTTCCATTCTCCCCTCCTCCCTCCTCCCCTACCTGACCACTTACATGGCTAATCTTTGTGTCCTTCCCCCTGTTCCCATTGCCATGGGATGCTGCTGATGAGAGTGCTGACTTGTGTTTGTCACCATTTATTAAGCAATGTGGTTGTTGGCTCCACTTCAAGAGAAGTAACAGAGTGAGACCTTGGATGTCTGCTGGAGCCCCGAACAGAGTAATGACTGAGACAGGATAGGGGATTATGAAGTGGTTCCACCATCTCAGACGCACCGTTGGAAGAGGATCTACAGGAATTGGAAATAATAGTGGCACTATGGGATAGCACTATGTGAGTGAGTGAGGTCATTCAAATCTGCAAGCAAAGTCACCCAAAAGCAGATTCAGATTTGCCTCTAAAATAAAAATATGCATGCAATTATACTATGATTTATACAAAAGATCTATCTTATACATCTTAGTTGGGTCAGCTTTGTTTTGAAACTGATCCTAACCCAGAGTCCAATGATTAACTGATGGCATGTCAGGCTCTATGGGAGGCCACTAGTCACCACGCCAGACATCAGAGGGTCTGGAGAGATGGAGAGCGGGGTTTATGCCTATAAGGACCCAAACAATTCCTGTGAATGTTATGTCTACGTCTCAGGAATCCTGAGGAGCCAAATTAGAGGTCACTGCAAAAGTTGAGCCCAGGTGTTATTTGGGGATATCAGGTTTGTGGGGACATGGGTGTTCATGGGGACATCGGGTTTTGTGGGGGCATTACGTTTTGTGAGGACATCAGAGTTTATGGGGATACGGGTGTTTATGGGTACCTCGAGCCTTGATTGATTCTTGTTTACAGACTTGTGTACAAGCTGTCATCTCACTCTCACCTATCCCTCAACTAAGTGGAACTTTCATTTCCTGCCTTGTAAATGAGTCTCCCTCTCTTTCTCCTGCTCTCTCCCTCCTTTTCCCTCACTCCCTCTCTCTGTCTCACTGTGGGTAGCACCAATGAGCACCATGGCTCTAATGAGTGAAATTGCTTATGAAGGGAATCTGTTTCCGATGGTGGGCCATGATTAATGAGCTCTGACAACATGTCTTTCCTCGAGGTGCTTTGCTCAGTTACGGCAGCTGTGTGACGTAACGTCTTCCAAAACGCCCGTCTCTCGTAGGGAGAAAGGCCTCCCATGGGGAAGGTGATGTATTCTCAAGCAAGCTCAGTTTATTTCTGCTCAAGAAAATTAGGAAGTAAACACCGGCTCTAAATTCATTGTGCCAGCACAGCACTGGCACTGCATGGTGAAAGGTATCTAAGCTGTGATGAAGTTATTGTGAGTGTGAATGCTAGCCTGGGGACCCATCCAGTTCAGTTGAGTCCCTGCCTCAGCTGTTGGCTTGTGTCTGTTTCAGCACCGGTGTATGTTTCAGGAGAGTCCTGTTAATGATGAGAGATCGGTCACAACTAAAGGCCATTTATGAATGTCTTATTAATATTACATGAAAATAGGCCTTGTTTTAAACACACTTTAAAGCCAACGGCACTGACAATTTGCTTTAGACCCTAAAGCATAAACTGCTTATAGCTCGGTGCATTAAAAGTTACTTTCAGCCATACATCATTGTACCATTAAAGTGTCTACATGGAACCTGAAGTTCATGTACTCATTCATCCAGAGACTGCAGATTGATTATGATACGTGGATGTAGTTTAAGGTACTATTTGTCATATTTAGGGGTTTAATTCCCATAACATAAAGGTATAATGAACACATTGTAATAGAGAAGTATAACATACTTATCTTTTTTCCCCATCTCAATATAGTATGCACCATTGTCATCTCAATATAGTATGCACCATTGTCATCTCAATATAGTATGCACCATTGTCATCTCAATATAGTATGCACCATTGTCATCTCAATATAGTATGCACCATTGTCATCTCAATATAGTATGCACCATTGTCATCTCAATATAGTATGCACCATTGTCATCTCAATATAGTATGCACCATTGTCATCTCAATATAGTATGCACCATTGTCATCTCAATATAGTATGCACCATTGTCATCTCAATATAGTATGCACCATTGTCATCTCAATATAGTATGCACCATTGTCATCTCAATATAGTATGCACCATTGTCATCTCAATATAGTATGCACCATTGTCATCTCAATATAGTATGCACCATTGTCATCTCAATATAGTATGCACCATTGTCATCTCAATATAGTATGCACCATTGTCATCTCAATATAGTATGCACCATTGTCATCTCAATATAGTATGCACCATTGTCATCTCAATATAGTATGCACCATTGTCATCTCAATATAGTATGCACCATTGTCATCTCAATATAGTATGCACCATTGTCATCTCAATATAGTATGCACCATTGTCATCTCAATATAGTATGCACCATTGTCATCTCAATATAGTATGCACCATTGTCATCTCAATATAGTATGCACCATTGTCATCTCAATATTATGCACAATCAAAGAGTATTTATGCACAATGATCCAACTAACCCTAACAATCTTCGCATTTATGGGATAGTATCTCGTTGTCGAGGAGATGAGACTTCCCTAAGCCAATGAGCTTCAAGAAATTGCCGGGGCTTCGCTAGCGTAAATGATCCTAGAATAACATGGAGCATATTGGGCCTTGCGCGGAGGCCTGGATGGCCATACCTGTTCCAGACAAGTGAGCTCTAAGACCCTGGCTTAATGAAGGAACTAATGACCAAGTTCATGAGCGGGGGACAGGTGACCAGATTGCCATATGGACAGAGGGAGAATGAGGAGGGGTAGTGGAGAGGTAGCGGACGATGGGGTGGAAGAACTGGATACATTGTTGCATGGACTACTAGATAGCATGAAAGGGATATTATGAATAAAAGGTGGACAGAAGAGCAACGTGGAGGATACTTATTGGAGGATAACACAAGGTAGAATGTAAGAATGTAAGATGTATGGTCAGAAGCACCAACGGATCGGTCAGAAGGGCCATTATTATTGTCATAAAACCATTTATGTATTGCAAAAGACCTTAATCCATATTTTGGGTGGAGCCAGACACTTGATGCCCCCACAACCCTTCTGCTATGGTTTGACACAAACTATTATTTTGGTGACTTTTATCAAGCATCCTGAATCAATTCCTGGTAATTTCCGCCGTCAAGATGATTAGTCAGCCTGTTCCTGCCAGATGCTGAGCTATGAGGAGGGGAAGGGGGAAAAAATGCTTCTATTCAATCTGTATCGCTGAAGCATTGCGGATTGTGCGATAGAAATCTAAAGGTCCTTTTCAATTAAATTTCAATCACGCCGTGACGCTCAACTTCCGCGATGCGAGTTGAATAGAGCCCTTTTTTTAAAAATGCTCCATTTCAACATGAAGATATAATTGTATCTTCCCTTCATGGCAAAACAAAGAGCAATCAAACTATGTGTTTATTTTTAATTTTCCACGCATGTTTTATCTTGACATATGCCGCTCGTCATGGGGTATGCGAGGGGATGGGGAGGGGCAGATGGAGAGACGAAGTCAGAAGGGGGGGGGGGTGGCGGAGCTACGATGTTGGCAAGAACATTATCACAGTCTTCCATTTTTACATTCCAGTGTTAAACATCTCGGGAATACAGATAATGTTCACTTTCTGTCAGAAGACAGAAGACAGGTTTACAGCTGACAGGGAGAGAGACAGAATAAATGATGGGGTTCCATCAGGGTGCCTCTGAGGCGTATTAGAAGGGGGTGGCGGGGAGGGGGACTCTGGATCCCAAACACGGGATGAGTAATCATTTTGTCACTGCAGTGCAGGGTCACCCATCACTGTCTAATCCATGCGGCTGATTAATTGTAAGAATGGATCAACATTATGTCCTTCTCCGGCGATGCTTAATGGTGTGTCCCCCTTCACCCCCCTCCACCCCCGCTCATTGCTCTTAATGTAATGACTGGGTGGCTGCTTGGAGCAGGACACATGATTGGGTATTTGGTTTATCCCAGTTCGTGGGACAGTAAACCCCTCCCCCCTGAAAACACCACCCACTTACCTGCATCTCCCCATCTAAACACTGAGAAACGAGCACTATATTACCCCCTTCTTCCCTCCTGACTCCCCCTCTAAACATTGATAAACTAGCTACCAGCAGCCCCATCTTCCTAGGCTCCATCTCCATGTTTTTGTCCACGCCACGGCAGACTGACTGTTAGTGTTAATGTATGTAGATTTCATTTCTGATGAGTGATTATTTGACTGCTCATTTTGCCTGAGATTTACGGTATGTGCCGCTCTCTATCTCCTGACTGCAGTGCCACTCTTATCTTTAATAAAAGAGATGAGGGCATTAATCAGGTTTAGTCGGCGGCTCTGACTAAGACATTAAATGTATTGTATAGGGTAAGTAAACACGCTTCACGTCCTTCTCTACTTCACTAGATCACAGTGAAGAGAGAGAGAGAAGGAAGTGGAAAGAGAGAGAGAGAGAGAGAGAAGGAAGTGGAAAGAGAGAGAGAGAGAAGGAAGTGGAAAGAGAGAGGGAGAGAGAAAAAAGAGAACCCTCATTATATTTATCATAATTTCACATCTGCTGTTTTTGAAGCAATGTACCATGAGGCCATAAAGTGTATTACAACTGTGCATAAATTCAACTGATTTGTGGCTGGAGTAACTAATTCCTTGAGTACATTTTAGAAAAACAAGCAGTGAGCCTTGAAATTGCAATTCCATAAAGGCTTTAAATTACTGAGTACAGAATCAAGAACTTGCCTGATGTGCCTTGCACGGTGGTTGTGTTACAGAGAGCGACAGCGCTCCCTGAGATTGAGTCAATAAAAACGGAGATGAGTGAGCCATATACTCAAACAAAATTAAAGGAAGAGAGAGAGGAGAGAGAGGAGATGGGGATGGGCTGGCTACGTGACGAGGAGGAACGACGAGCCCAGCATCTCCCTTGCATCTCATTTCACCCTTTTAACTGTGAGAATGCCTTTGAGAGGATGCCAACTCTCTCTTTCTCCTCTCTCTCCATCTCTCTTTCTCCCCTCTCTCTCTCTCCTCTTCTTTCTCCTCTCTCTCCATCTCTCTTTCTCCCCTCTCTCTCTCCTCTTCTTTCTCCCTCCCTCCATCTTTCTCTCCATGTCTCTCTGTCTCTCTCTGAGCCGCTCATCCGTCCTTCCCAGTGGATGAGTTAGTGGATGGATGCCAACGCTGTACGCTCCATGCCAAGTTTCCTCATTCAGACAAAGTTAAAGTGATATGAATCTCATCATTAGGGAGAAAAGGGGTGGATTTGTACTGGATTTGTACTGTCATTTTCTGGATGAGAGGCCAATCCAGCCACCCCCCCCCCCCCCCCCCCCTCTTATCCCTCCACCCCCACATTGGGCTAAGATGGCACCGACAGAGGGCGCCTCTCATCGAGCTCTGATAAAACATTGTAATTTTCAACCTTTTCTAGTGTTTTTTCTAGTGTTTTTCTTTAATATTCATAATCAGTTTGTTTCGTGCATTACTACATACACCCGGGTAGAACTATTGGAATACGAATCACTGGGTACTCACCGTCCACCCAACCTCCCCAAATTCCCTGACACGCCGGAACAATGGACTAGCTTCTTTGGCGAGGCACCGAGCTGCTCGGGAGTCTTACCGGAGAGTAGGAATCGAAGACTCCGTGAGAGAGGTAGACGTGGCAGGGTCTTAGTAAGATTAAGACGCCGGGCCCCCCCGTCCAAAGGTGTAAAGTACTTAAGTAAAAATACTTAAGTGAAAATACTTAAGTACTACTTGAGTTTTTTGGGGTATCTGTACTTTACTTTGCTACTTATATTTTTGATAATGTTAACTTATACTTCACTACATTCCCGAAGAAAATAAACTTCTTACGTTTTGAATGCTTAGCAGGTGTCACGTTCTGACCTTAGTTCCTTTGTTTCGTCTTTGTTTTAGTATGGTCAGGGCGTGAGTTGGGGTGGGCAGTCTGTGTTTGTTTTTCTATGTTGGTTTTTGAGTTTGGCCTAGTATGGTTCTCAATCAGAGGCAGGTGTCGTTAGTTGTCTCTGATTGAGAATACTTAGGTAGCCTTTTTCCACCTGTGTTTTGTGGGTGTTTATTTTCTGTCTTTGTGTATGTCACCAGACAGGACTCTTTTGTTTCATATCATTCTCATTGTTATTTTTGTTTTAGTGTTCTGAGTTGAATAAATATCGTCATGAACACGTACCACGCTGCGCTTTGGTCCGATCCTTGCGACTCCTCGTCAGAAGAAGAGGACGAGCGGTACAGCAGGACAGGAAAATTGTCAAATGCCCGCACTTATCAAGAGACCATCCCAGGTCATCCCTACTGCCTCTGTTCTGGCGGACTCACAAAACACAAATGCTTCATTTGTAAATGATGTCTGAGTGCTGGAGTGTGCCCCTGGCTCTCCGTAAATAAAATCAAAAACCAACAAGGTGCCGTCTAGTATGCTTAAAAGGAATTTGAAAGTATTTCTACTTTTACTTTTATTTTTGATACTTATTTTTTATACATATTTTAGCAATTACATTTACTTTTGATGCTTAAGTATATTTAAAAGCAAATACTTTTAGACTTTTATTCAAGTAGTATTTTACTGGGTGACTTTCACTTTTACTTGAGTAAAAAGGTTGAGTACTTGAGTATTAAGGTATCTTTACTTTTACTCATGTACCAACACACCGACTGTCTAACTCACGGAATTTCTACTCTTGGCAACACGCCTTTTCATCATGTGTATAAGACCCTCTCCCGTCCTACTTTTTATTCTGCCCCCACCCGAACGACATTCATCACTGTTGCAGTTGTTAAAATGTATGTTATTACTTTTTTAATTATATTTTTTTATTGTTTTTATTTCACTTGGTCCCCCCCCCCTCAATGGTCATGCTGCTCCCCCTATGTCATTCCCCCCCACCCCTTCAACAATCTTTACTCTGCCTCCACCCCAATGGACATTTATTTATTCATCAGTTGTTATGATGTATATAGAGCTATAGCGCTATTTTCTATTCATATTGTTTTTTTATGAGCATTTTCATTATTTTATTCCACTTAGGCCTAATATTTTCACTGTACCCTGCAATCACCTGCAACCCTCTCCACGTGGCTATTAAACACTCTGAATCTGAATCTCTGAGCCCCTTCCTCTCAAAACACCTGCTATGAAGTCATTTGTATCGTGATAAGGAGGGACTGCATGGGAGCAGGGACTGCATGGGAGCAGGGACTGCATGGGAGCAGGGACTGCATGGGAGCAGGGACTGCATGGGAGCAGGGACTGCATGGGAGCAGGGATCGCTCAACACATAGTCAAGACTCTTTCTTTTTTTATTTGCTACATCCCTTTATTTTGTTATTACACCACACAGGGTGTTTTATGGCATTTAGGACTAGATTCATATTTCATGTCATACTTTTCAGTCCCCCCCTCTCTCCTCTCTCTTCCTCTCTTCCCCCACCGCTCCTCCCCATCTCTCTCCTCTCTCTTCCTCTCTTCCCCCACCGCTCCTCCCCATCTCTCTCCTCTCTCTTCCTCTCTTCCCCCACCGCTCCTCCCCCTCTCTCTCCTCTCTCTTCCTCTCTTCCCCCACCGCTCCTCCCCCTCTCTCTCCTCTCTCTTCCTCTCTTCCCCCACCGCTCCTCCCCCTCTCTCTCCTCTCTTTCTCTCTTCCTCTCCCCCCCCCCCCGCTCCTCCCCCCCTCCCCTCTCTCTCCTCTCTCTTCCTCTCTTCCCCCACCGCTCCTCCCCCTCTCTCTCCTCTCTCTTCCTCTCTTCCCCCACCGCTCCTCCCCCTCTCTCTCCTCTCTCTTCCTCTCTTCCCCCACCGCTCCTCCCCCTCTCTCTCCTCTCTCTTCCTCTCTTCCCCCACCGCTCCTCCCCCTCTCTCTCCATCTCGGTCTCTCTAGAGTCATTTGGGACCAAGTTGAACAAGATTCTCATATCAGGTAAATGAATATCTTTATCACCGAGGCAGGAGGCTGGAGCAGGGCTGCTGGGAGAGCTGAGGAGAATAATCACACAGAGCAAACAGGTATGAGGAAACCGAGAGTGAGAGGTGGTAATATCAACCACCTCTCACTCTCACACAGAGAGCCAGAGGTGTAGGCCTATCTAAATAGCCTGCTTACTTTGGGGATGCTTTAGGATCACTGGCCTCACTATGGTTTCGTGATGACCTTTAACCCTAAGTGTGACTGTATGGTGTAAAGGCATAAGCAGATGTTGTTGGACTGACCTGATATGGTAGACAGTCAATGAATAATCATGTTGTTGTAGAATTTCATTCACTTTCACGCCGACTCTTTCAATCTATAGCAATGGCGGCTTTACAAACAAGGCAAGGTATCTTCTTGGTTTGCATTTCGTGATAATATTTTATGAATACACTTTTGTCCCAGCTGTGAACACACCTGAGATACACAGAGAGGTTGTGGTTTAAGTGAACCGACTGTCAGTTTGACCATGACACATTGAAGACTACATGTCTGTGTGGATTCCTAGAAAAGCACAAGGAAGGGGAGTTCACCATCCTCTTTTATCACTTTTGTCCATAGCAATTAGAGACTGGAGGGTTTCTCTAGAATTAGACACAGACCAGAGAGCTAATTCCAATCATTTCCCATCATGCAGTGTGTAAAACAAAAGCACCCGGTTCACTTTATTAAAATACCCAATAATATTTGATTTAATAGCTATTAAATGTGTTCATTAGAGGGTTATAGTTAAGAAATATTGAAAGTATACCTAAAAGTGTCACTTTTATTGTGAAGGAACAGGATAATATAATCTAAAAAGGGTGTGATTATATCCAAGATTTGTCCTCCAGCATTATCTGCGAGAGCCCATAAAGAGCTGAAATGTAATATGATGCTTTCAGTCAGTTTAATTGAATTTTAATTGCCACTTTGGGCAGAAGGTTTAAATCGGATCAATAAAATATTAAAGATTTGGTGCTTTGGCATGGAACAGTCTCCCATCGCCTGGTGCAATGCATCCTGGGAATGGGTATAGACTCTAGAGTGTGTGTTTATGAGGTGGTGGGGGCCAGTATCTTTCTGTTTTCTCCCAGTGTTTCCAACATCTCTACGTGGATAAATAAGGAGAACAAGCAAGGCAAGCGCCGATTCCATTAATGACATTGGTGTGGAATAGAAGTGGAGACTGGTCGGTCACCTTCAGAGGAGAGCAGGACTTTAACGTGGCAGAGCTATAAATATTTTGAAATGTCACACCTCGGGAAGACGGCGTCAGGCCAGAGCCGCACCGGTAAATCAGAGGTGAGGAAAGACCAGGAAAGAAAAGATGGCTCTTTGGTATTTTAGAAATAATTACTAATACAAAAAGGGTAATGAATGAAACTATAAATTACATTAAAAGGACCATTAGGAGGGGATTAGTTTATAAAACTTGGTGCTGCTCCTTCAAAATTACCCTCCCAGAATATTGCCTATCTTTCTGCCTCCATAACTCATGGGAATAAAAAACATATATGCATAATACTACTAAACCTGCTGATTAATGTTATATTCATGTATTTTGCTGTATGGCTTTGAAGAGGAAATGATCCTCTATAGCGACAATGCGTACACCAGAAAAATGAATTATCTGACAGATAAATGCTCAATAAATACAATAAATCAAATCAAATGTTATTGGCCTCATACACATCTTTATGTTATTGTGGGCGTAGTGAAATGCTTGTAGTAGAATAGAAGACGTCAAGACAACATGCTACATGACCGAAACAGGCTGCATGTGACAGTTGCAGTTGCTACACCCATTTTTTTGACGTATAAATGAATGCTATGCACCCTTTGATTCTTGAAGAATACAACTTTTAAATGCCTCATGAGCTTAGTTCACCTGTCGTAACCCCATCGGAACATAAAATGTAAGCTTGTTTTACCCCAATGTTTGTAAACAAAGTAAATGTAAACAAAGAGTGGTTATATTTCTCCAGCCCGTTATTCAGCTTTTAACTGAAACAGGGGAGGACACTTTGTTATTGTTTCAGCTGCTGATTTCCCCTTTAAAATATGATATCAAAACAGGATATCAAAAGACATCTGTTGAGACAAAAAAAAACAACATTGAGGACGATACACAAAATCAAACCAACAAACAAAACCTTCCTCACACTCATGTCTGAGAGGAGCAGGTGCAACCAAGTCACATGGCCTTATGGGAACAGATCTGAGCCAGTGTCCACCACTATGCCCAGACAGCTGTAAATCTGTGGAGCCTTTGGTTCAACTGTGTTGCACGGATGAGAGGAATTTATACTCCTTCCCTTCGGAGAGTGAGCCCTGGCTGCCAGTGAGAAATTACATGGCCCATCCTATAAGGCCAATAAAAGTCTAAATTAAATATCAAATGGAACCACTGATGGATGGCATTCCACTACGAATCCCACCGGCAGCTCCCTACACCCTCCTCCACCCCTCCCTCCTCAGACAGGTGCTGCTCACATGACTGGAGCCCCGGACAACTTTGTCAGCAAGACCATTTCATGGTTCAAAGTACTATCAGCAAGTAGAGTAAAGTAGGTACAGAATGAAAAAATCCTACATTTTGATGAGATGGTCTTATGCCACAAATGCAGGTATTAAAGGGGCAATCTGTAGTTGCTACATTCATTTTTGGACTTGTACATTAATGCTATGTCCCATTGAGTCTTGAAGAATATAACTTGGGAATGCCTCATGAGCTTAGTTCAACTGTCGTTCCCCATCAGAACCCAAAATATAAGCATGTTCAATTTCAATATTTGTAAACAAAGGAAATGTCGACAAACACTACATAGCCTCAAAGTATGGTTATACTATAATGTTGATACCATGGATGGTCAGTCCTTGCAACCATAGCTCTGTCTATGAATTTGAGAGTGGTTCAATTTCTCCAGCCTCATCCCTCCAGCATTTAACCGAAACAGGGGCCGGGATGTTATTGTTTCAACCCCATGATTTCGGCTTAAAGGGGAACTCAATTGTAACTCCTGCTACTACAACTTCTTGTACAATCTGGTATAGATCTTCGAACATACGGCTTTCCAAACTCATTGTGCATGTAGTGTTTATAAATTGAAATTCAATGGCAAAGCTTTTGCTGTCACACCCCAACACAGCGGTGGTAGATAAGCGCTAACACCATCTTCTCCACAACGGCCGCGACGGCTATCGCTAGGCTAAAACGGTACATTATGAACCATCAATTGTCCCCCTGCTTTGTATTATCCCCAAGAAAATCCCATTGTGGGCCTGAGCCGCTGGCTGATGGACACACCGTTATTCACAAGGCGGCCCTCTAACTGTCAGACAGGAGGAGTGGATAGGCAGTAAAAAGACGGCCTTAAGATTAATCCTCTTCTTTTTCGCGCCTCTTCCGATTCCAAATGAAATAGAACACCCCTCCCTTCCCCCACCCTCGCCTTAATCAAAAACTTTGGATCATTCCTCCCAACTCTGTGAAATGGGATATTCTGCTTCTTCTCCTCGCTCTGTGAAATGACATTGGAGGGGGGAAACGGAATTGCTCTTCTTGCCTTTGTTCTGTAACAAGTGAGAACAATTTCGGAAAGTCAGTGGTAGCTTATCATTGCATGTATTATCTTGTCCTACATGGAGAGCTGCAGTATCTTGATGCAGCACAAGGCCCTAGAATGGGTGATGTGCCCCTAAAAACCACTATACCCCCCACATCACTTTGGCCTTTGAAAACAGGGATTATGGCAAAATGGACGAGTGAAAGTCAAACTAAACAAAGCTGGCAAAGCGTGAGAGAGCTTTGTCTCCAACAAAGCTAAAAAGCAATCTCTTGTAAAACTTTCCAAGTAGTTTCGCTTGGCTTAGATAACACCTTTTCTTCAACTCAAAGAGCAGGGAGATACAGACTGGATTGGAGGTGTGACGTGATTTGGTTCTCAGTGAGGTCACAGGTATAGCAGGTGATCTGTGATGGTTTGGAAGTGACCTGGGCCCGGTTTTCCTATAGTAATGGAACTTAGGATTTCAAGTATTTTAACCATGCATCCATCGTTCCTACAATGGCCGAAGATGTAACATACGTTTCCCAAAACACCACACAGAGAGAACATCCGCTAAGTGCGTATTTGAGGCATGTGACTATACTGATAGGATCGAAAGAAAGGCAGTGCTGCTCTCGGACCAGCTTTCTCCATTTACATCTTACCTTAACATTAGAGTTATTCCACAGTGCTGAAGATGGATCAGATCCTAGAGATATTCAAGTTTTAATGTCACATGCACTAGTATTTAATACTAAAATAACAAGGTAGAACAAAAACACACAATATATAAACATAAGAAAATTATAAAGTAAGCATACAGGGTCAGTTCCAGTACCATATTTACAATGTGCAGGGGGGGGGGGGGGTACTGGATCGATAGAGGTAGATATGTATTGGGTAAGGTAACTAAGCATCAGGATATATGATAAACAGGGCAGCAGCAGTGTACATGATGATTGTATGTGAGTGGGTGTGTAGAGTCAGTATAAATGTATGTGCATATTATGTGTGTGTGAGAAAATTATGGAATGAGTGTTTTGCATGTGTGTTGGAGTATCAGTGTGCTTAGATACATACATGCATATACAAAGGTCAACTCAGATAGTCCCTGTAGCCATTTTGTTATGGCATGGGGATAAAAAGCTGTTTCGGAGCCTGTTAGTGTCAGACTTGATGCACCGGTACCGCTTGCCATGTGGAAGCAGAGAGAGAACAGTCCATGGCTTGAGTGGTCGGAGTCTTTAACAGTTTTACAAACCTTCCTTTCACACCGCCTGATATAGAGTTCCTGGATGGCAGGGATCTTGGACCAGTGATGTACTGGGCTGTCCACACCACCCTCTTTATCGCCATGTGATTGAGGGCAGTACTTTTGCCATACCAGGCAGTGATGCAGCCAGTCAAAATACTCTCAATGGTACAGCTGTAGAACTTTTTGAGGAATTGATGGCCCATGCCAAACCTTTTCAACCTCCTGAGGGGGAAGAGGCATTGTCGTGCCTTCTTCATGACTCTGCGCGTGAAGAACCCCCCCCCCCCCCCCCACACCTTTCCTATAGTCCACGATCAGCTCCTTAGTCTTACTGACGTTGAGAAAGAGGTTGTTGTTCCGGTCCCACACCTCCTCCCTGTAGGCTGTCTCATCGTCGCCGGTGATCAGGCCGGCCACCTTCGTGTCGTCAGCATGGCGTTGGAGTCATGTGTGGCCATGCAGTCGTGGGTGTACGGAGAGTACAGGAGGGGAATAGGCACACACCCCTGTGGGGCCCCCGTGTTGAGGGTCAGCGCGGCAGAGGTGATGATGCCTACCCACATCACCTTGGGTCAGCCCGTCAGGAAGTCCAGGATCCAGTTGCAGAGGGAGGTGTTCAGTCCAAGGGTCCTAAGCTTGGTGATGAGCTTGGAGGGGACAATGGTGTTGAACATATCACATGGCTGCAAGTATTGAGGTGGCTTATTCTAATGTTTAGCCTACCCTACAATGCACTAAATTGTAGATTTATTGCGCACATGTTGTTACACATCATGAAATATATTGAGGCATACATTTCAGACAGTAGCCTACAATTAGCAAAAAAGAACTCACGTGAAGGAACATGAAATTGATTTTAATATGATTGAAATATATAGGCATATGTAGCCATACTGCATTAATCTTTTGAAGCATCATTTAATCCTTTACTTGTTTGTAACAATTGCAAAGACATTGGCAACTTTGTATTTGAAGTCAACTTCGTTCTGAAGTTATTGGTGGTCACAGAGAGACTGATAAACATCCCGATTCTATGTTTTGCGGAGATCTTGGGAACACGTGTAAAGTGACTTGGAAGGGCAAAAAAATAATAATCTAACGACACACAGCTGTTTGAGTGGTCTGAGGCAGTTGGTAAAATGAAGAGAGAGTGTTTTTCAACTTTATTAACAATGGTTTTGGAAAACAGCTCGGACATTTAATGATGCTGCGACAAAGCTTTTTACAATGAACTTAGCTTTTGGGAAACCGGGCCTTGAGTGTTAACACAGTGAGCCTGTTGAAGTAAGGCTACAGCTCTGCCCACAGCATCCCCAGTGCACTTAACAGAGGGCTGTGGATGTGTTTTCGCTGAGGCGTTAATGAACGGAGGGCTTTGTGTGCTTAATGAGAGTGTGTGTCTATTGAGACCGTCACCTGAGAGGATAATGAGAGTTCACAATTCACAAGTTTCTCCGCCTGTGGTCGCGAAAGTCTGTGTGCATGTTCTTTTGTGAGGCGTATAGACACTTTAACACCACTCTAACAAGACCGTAAGGGATAACCATTCAGAAGTTGCATTCCCATTTTAATGATAGTGTAACTGGCACTGTCACTCCATCTCTACGGGCTGTATTCGACCCCCCAATCAGCTGGAACAGTGAAACAAGAGTCCAAATGTGTTCCTGCTATATCTCCAACATACAATGTCGAGGTACATACAGCACTGGCCTCCAGCCAAGTCCATAGCACCTCATTTGAAAGCAACCAACAAGACAAAGCCCTTTGTGTGAGAGAGTGAGTGTGTGGAGGTGTGGGTGGTTACGCAGATCACTAATTGTGCGGTCTGCTGAGGGGATGAGAACGGCATGGCAGCTTCTCTCCGAGACATGCCGACGAAGGAAGTAGATGGGAAGTCTCTCTCTCGCTCTCTTTTTTTTTCTCTCTCTCTCTCTCTCTCTCTCTCTCTCTCTCTCTCTCTCTCTCTCTCTCTCTCTCTCTCTCGCGCTCGCCCGCTCTCCCTCTCCCTCTCTCTCTCTCTCTCTCTCTCTCTCTCTCTCTCTCTCTCTCTCTCTCTCTCTCTCCCTTCCCTAAATTGGCAGCTGGCAGGCAAATGAAGGCAGTGTGAAGAGAGCCCATAGAAGTGCAGGGTCCTGCTGTTCAGGCAACAAAGGAGCTCCATGCGAGACATCTGCTGTTCACTCATCAGAATACATTTAGTCACGTGCCTCCTTCCCTCCATCTCTTTCTCTCTTTCTCTCTCTCGCTCTTCTTCCACTAATACCACCAACCCAGCACCACGCATTCTGTCAACTGGGAGCTATAGTTTTTTTTTCCATCTCATCTTTTTCTCTTTCCTTCAACGGCATTCTTAACATCCCCCCTTCATTCTCTCTCGTTTGTCACCATAATCCCTCCTTCTTTGCTTCCTTTATTTAAACAGTTTAGGTCTGGCAGATAACCCTAGAGTGCTCCCTATCTGGTCTGAAATGTGTGAACCCTGTGTGAATGATCACAAGAAGGCCCGAGGAAACGGCAGGCGGAATCTTAATGAGCGAGGCTCGACACTGGCAAAGTAAATTGAGCTTACCACCATGATAAATTAACCTAATGAATGCAATTGTTCTGTGGCACGCTAGCTTGGGTTGGAGCCAGATGGCCGATACTTAGCACTTGAATTTTGTTCCCCAGTTTAATACCGATAAGGGCAGCTAATGCATGTAGGAGGTGATTTCTTAAAATAAAATCAAGTTATTTGTTGTTTAGTTTTCACAATGCAGAAAAACACATTGAAATGTTTTTAAATTACCCAAGGATGGAAAATCTACTCTCTTGCATACCTGTGTAAACAGCGTTCTATATATGTTTGTCCTGAGTTATGCCTATCCTCCCATCTCAAAACCAAAAAAACAGGTCTCAATAGATACCCCCAAGTATCCAAGATGAGCTTCACTGGTGAGTAAAATAAGCAACTGCTGAGAAACAATATGATAGAGGTGTGTAGAGACAGCCAAGTCTTGTTTCCTATTTCGAACTCAACGATATCCAGTGTTGACACAAACGCCAAATCCCTGTAAAGTGTGTCATTTGGTTAGCCCGCTCTTCACGCTCCTCTCCATCATCTCCCTTCCCAGTGGTGCTGTCTGTCTGGCGTCAGGGCTAAACAGCCAGGGACATGGTGGGAACCCCCCGTGTTGGATGTAAACGAGATCACTTCCTCTTTTGGGGGGGGTCACATCTCCAGATGTTCTCTAGTTTCCACAAAGCAGCGAGCTAGCGCGGTGACACTCTTTCTGCCGTGACCCTTCTCCCCGGTCTCCCCATACAACCGCTGGAGCCGTTTACACCGTAATATCACCATAATGATTTGTCTCGCCTGGAGCTTTGAAACGTGTGTCACCCTCCCTCCATCTCTGTCATTCACCCTCTACAGTATCTCCTCTCTCAACCTCACTGTCTGTCGCTCTCCTTCTCTCTCTACCTCAACTGTCAACCTCTTGCTACCTCTCTCTCTAGGCCTTCCCCCTCCCTCTAGCTCTACCTCCTTTCTCAGCATCTCTGTCTCTCTATCACCCCTCTATTTCTACCTCTCGCTACTAGTGCTCCGGTGTGTTATATAGGTAAGCGATAAACGGCAGCATTCTGTACGTTACCTTGGAAATAATGGCCAACTCAGACTCTGCCTCGTCCCTTTGCGGAGTTCATTTTTCCAAGGTAATGTACAAAACGGAGGCGTTTATCCCGCTTATACCACAGTTGGCAAAGAAAACAATATGGAGGCACACATTTACCGGTATAAATACTTTTTCATTGATATTTTCATTTTTATAAACAAATTCATACTTTCTCATCTTTATGATGCTAGGGACACGACCCAGTTGTTGGTTCTTTATGTTCCGTTGCCATGCTCAGTGGCAACGTTCTTATCCCTTGCTTGCGGCTAGCTAGCCAACTAGCTACGACTACACAGTCATGTTCTCTGCAGCCAGAATAAAAGCAAAGTTTATTCCGTTGCGTTTGTTTAAGCTGTTTATCCCGCTTATACCACAGTTGTATATATATTATATATATTAAGTATATTTTTTGAATTTACATTTATATTTCCCTTCTGTAGTCTTAACATTCTGTATACTCCCCTTGTCCTAAGGGTCAATAATGACCCACCTTCAGTAAACCCCTAAAATAAAGCATCTTAATTGAATTTTAAAACCCAAATTATTTAATTAGTGGACATCACTCGTTTTTATTACAACACACCTGTCATAATTGTTTTCTTTACTAAAGTAGAGGTTTATTATTATTATTATTGCTAAAGGTACTGCATAGGTGTAATCAGAATTTTTTTAGCAAGAGATAGCACTTATATAGCCTAAGAAAGTAGAAGAATGTGTATAGGACGCCGTTTTGAATGCATTTTATTGAAGGGAAACAATAACAGTCTTGATATTCTTTGGCAACATAGTGACATATTCTTATATACTGCACAATGAGGAATTCAACTGCAAAATACTAGTCTTCTCCCCCAAAAAGTAACCATTGTCCCCCCCCACAAGGTGTATAAAACAACAACAATAAATAATAATAAAATAATATAATAGACACAAAACAAAAATGTGAAGAACATTCTATCAATCAACTCTAATTAGCACATATAGGACAGTATGTAAGTGTGTACATGGACTTTACAGATGTATTTCTCACATGTAGGACAGTATGTAAGTGTGTGTACATGGACTTTACAGATGTATTTCTCACATATAGGACAGTATGCTAGTGTGTGTACATGGACTTTACAGATGTATTTCTCACATGTAGGACAGTATGCAGTGTGTGTGCAGGGACTTTGCAGATGTATTTCTCACATATAGGACAGTATGTAAGTGTGTGTGCCTGGACTTTACAGATGTATTTATCACATATAGGACAGTATGCTAGTGTGTGTACATGGACTTTACAGATGTATTTCTCACATATAGGACAGTATGTAAGTGTGTGTGCCTGGACTTTGCAGATGTATTTCTCACATGTAGGACAGTATGTAAGTGTGTGTACATGGACTTTGTAGATGTATTTCTCACATATAGGACAGTATGTAAGTGTGTGTGCCTGGACTTTGCAGATGTATTACTCACATGTAGGACAGTATGTAAGTGTGTGTACATGGACTTTACAGATGTATTTCTCACATATAGGACAGTATGCTAGTGTGTGTACATGGACTTTACAGATGTATTTCTCACATGTAGGACAGTATGCAGTGTGTGTGCAGGGACTTTGCAGATGTATTTCTCACATATAGGACAGTATGTAAGTGTGTGTGCCTGGACTTTACAGATGTATTTATCACATATAGGACAGTATGCTAGTGTGTGTACATGGACTTTACAGATGTATTTCTCACATATAGGACAGTATGTAAGTGTGTGTGCCTGGACTTTGCAGATGTATTTCTCACATGTAGGACAGTATGTAAGTGTGTGTACATGGACTTTGTAGATGTATTTCTCACATATAGGACAGTATGTAAGTGTGTGTGCCTGGACTTTGCAGATGTATTTCTCACATGTAGGACAGTATGTAAGTGTGTGTGCAGGGACTTTGCAGATGTATTTCTCACATATAGGACAGTATGTAAGTGTGTGTGCCTGGACTTTGCAGATGTATTTATCACATGTAGGACAGTATGCAGGTGTGTGTGCCTGGACTTTACAGATGTATTTCTCACATATAGGACAGTATGCAGTGTGTGTGCCTGGACTTTGCAGATGTATTTCTCACATGTAGGACAGTATGCAGTGTGTGTACATGGACTTTACATATGTATTTCTCACATATAGGACAGTATGCAGTGTATGTGCATGGACTTTGTAGATGTATTTCTCACATGTAGGACAGTATGCAGTGTGTGTGCATGGACTTTGCAGATGTATTTCTCACATATAGGACAGTATGTAAGTGTGTGCATGGACTTTGTAGATGTATTTCTCACATGTAGGACAGTATGTAAGTGTGTGTACATGGACTTTACAGATGTATTTCTCACATGTAGGACAGTATGTAAGTGTGTGTACATGGACTTTGCAGATGTATTTCTCACATGTAGGACAGTATGTAAGTGTGTGTGCATGGACTTTACAGATGTATTTCTCACATATAGGACAGTATGTAAGTGTGTGTACATGGACTTTGCAGATGTATTTCTCACATATAGGACAGTATGTAAGTGTGTGTGCAGGGACTTTGTAGATGTATTTCTCACATATAGGACAGTATGCTAGTGTGTGCATGGACTTTGTAGATGTATTTCTCACATGTAGGACAGTATGCAGTGTGTGTACATGGACTTTACAGATGTATTTCTCACATATAGGACAGTATGTAAGTGTGTGTGCAGGGACTTTGTAGATGTATTTCTCACATATAGGACAGTATGCTAGTGTGTGCATGGACTTTGTAGATGTATTTCTCACATGTAGGACAGTATGCAGTGTGTGTACATGGACTTTACAGATGTATTTCTCACATGTAGGACAGTATGCAGTGTGTGTGCATGGACTTTACAGATGTATTTATCACATGTTGGACAGTATGTAAGTGTGTGCATGGACTTTGTAGATGTATTTCTCACATATAGGACAGTATGCTAGTGTGTGTGCCTGGACTTTGCAGATGTATTTATCACATATAGGACAGTATGCTAGTGTGTGTTCCTGGACTTTACAGATGTATTTCTCACATGTAGGACAGTATGCAGTGTGTGTGCATGGACTTTGTAGATGTATTTCTCACATGTAGGACAGTATGTAAGTGTGTGTACATGGACTTTGCAGATGTATTTCTCACATATAGGACAGTATGTAAGTGTGTGCATGGACTTTGTAGATGTATTTCTCACATGTAGGACAGTATGCAGTGTGTGTACATGGACTTTACAGATGTATTTCTCACATGTAGGACAGTATGCAGTGTGTGTACATGGACTTTACAGATGTATTTCTCACATGTAGGACAGTATGTAAGTGTGTGCCTGGACTTTGCAGATGTATTTCTCACATGTAGGACAGTATGTAAGTGTGTGTGCCTGGACTTTGCAGATGTATTTCTCACATGTAGGACAGTATGTAAGTGTGTGTACATGGACTTTACAGATGTAATTCTCACATGTAGGACAGTATGTAAGTGTGTGTGCCTGGACTTTACAGATGTAATTCTCACATGTAGGACAGTATGCAGTGTGTGTGCCTGGACTTTACAGATGTATTTATCACATGTGCAGCACATAGTATTTGTTTTACAGTCCTTTGGGGGCAGAATTGGCATCTCTTCCTCTTGTCTGCCCCAGCTGCAGCCTCAGGTGAATCAGGACAAGATTCAACCCCCTGAATAGCTTTCACAAGTGCTGCAGAGGCTGCTGTGCAGGGCAGGCGCTCCCTTCTCTGAATGTGTACTTCAGGCCCAGGGTTGTAGAGGTTTGGCAGATTCTCCACCCACTACTCCCAGACCTATCTTATGGCTGCCAGTTTGTCTCTTGCAGGTCTTGACTCACGGTTATCAAATCGTAGCATTCTTGAGAAAGTATGAAAGACTTTCAGTGGCATCGTGGCACAGTAAATCACCCTTCTACTCTCTGCATCCCAGAGACTACATGTAGCCTCGACTCGGGACCTATACACACCCGCTAAGATCAGCAGCCCTATGTTGGGAGGTCATCCATCCTTTTCCAGTACATTTTTTCATTTTCCAGTCCATATTTATGGAAACCCTCCAAATTTGTCATCTCCAGGATGATTTTTTAGATGGCTGGTGTGATGCACATGTAGAATGTCGGGGCGATGTCCTGGGCATGGGCAACTGCATGTCTTGTGGGCACTGGAGTCATCTTTATGACATTTTGTGCTGCCATCCTGCCCTGGTTGTCATATGGTGACAAGGACCATATTATTTTGCTATTCTTTGACAAAAATGTCTTTCAGCTTGGGTGTAACGGTTTTCTTTATGAGAAGGAGAGTCGGACCAAAATGCAGTGTGTGGTTTACGATCCATGTTTTAATGAACAAACGTAAAACACGAATCAATGCAAACACTACAAAAATAAAGAACGTGATGAACGTAACGAAAACCTAAAACAGCCTATCTGGTGAAAAACACATAGACAGGAACAATCACCCACAAACACACAGTGAACCCCAGGCTACCTAAATATGGTTCCCAATCAGAGACAATGACGAACACCTGCCTCTGACTGAGAACCATATCAGGCTGAACATAGAAATAGACAAACAAGACATGAAACATAGAATGCCCACTCAGATCACACCCTGACCAATCAAAACATAGAAAATACAAAGTAAACTATGGTCAGGGCGTGACAGTACCCCCCCCCCCCAAGGTGCGGACTCCGGCCGCAAAACCTGAACCTATAGGGGAGGGTCTGGGTGGGCATCTGTCCGCGGTGGCGGCTCTGGCGCTGGACGTGGACCCCACTCCATGACAGTTTTAATCCCCCTCCTAAACGTCCCTAAATAGGTTACCCACCACAATGATAACATGGGACAGAGGGACAGCTCGGGACAGAGGTAACTCGGGACAGATGGGTAGCTCAGCCCTGAGAGGAAGCTCAGCACTGAGAAGAAGCTCAGGCAGGTGGTTGGATCCGGCAGATCCTGGCTGGCTGGCGGTTCTGGAAGATCCTGGCTGACTGGCGGATCCGGAAGATCCTGGCTGACTGGCGGATCCGGAAGATCCTGGCTGACTGGCGGATCCGGAAGAGTCTGGTCGACTGGCGGATCCGGAAGAGTCTGGTCGACTGGCGGATCTGGAAGAGTCTGGTCGACTGGCGGATCTGGAAGAGTCTGGTCGACTGGCAGATCTGGAAGAGTCTGGTCGACTGGCAGATATGGAAGAGTCTGGTCGACTGGCAGATCTGGAAGAGTCTGGTCGACTGGCAGATCTGGAAGAGTCTGGTCGACTGGCAGATCTGGAAGAGTCTGGTCGACTGGCAGATCTGGAAGAGTCTGGTCGACTGGCAGATCTGGAAGAGTCTGGTCGACTGGCAGATCTGGGAGAGTCTGGTCGACTGGCAGATCTAGAAGAGTCTGGTCGACTGGCAGATCTGGAAGAGTCTGGTCGACTGGCAGATCTGGGAGAGTCTGGTCGACTGGCAGAACTGGGAGAGTCTGGTCGACTGGCAGCTCTGGCTGCTCCATGCTGACTGGCTGCTCCATGATGACTGGCAGCTCTGGCTGCTCCATGCTGACTGGCTGCTCCATGCTGACTGGCAGCTCTGGCTGCTCCATGCTGACTGGCTGCTCTGGCTGCTCCATGCTGACTGGCTGCTCTGGCTGCTCCATGCTGACTGGCTGCTCCATGCTGACTGGCTGCTCCATGCTGACTGGCTGCTCCATGCTGACTGGCGGCCCTGGCTGCTCCATGCTGACTGGCGGCCCTGGCTGCTCCATGCTGACTGGCGGCCCTGGCTGCTCCATGCTAACTGGCAGCTCTGGCGGCTCCTTGCAGACTGGCAGCTCTGGCGGCATCCTGCAGACTGGCAGCTCTGGCGGCATCCTGCAGACTGGCAGCTCTGGCGGCTCCTTGCAGACTGGCAGCTCCTTGCAGACTGGCAGCTCTATGCAGACTGGCAGCTCCTTGCAGACTGGCAGCTCCTTGCAGACTGGCAGCTCTATGCTAACTGGCAGCTCTATGCTAACTGGCAGCTCTATGCTAACTGGCAGCTCTATGCTAACTGGCAGCTCTATGCTAACTGGCAGTTCTGAACAGGCGGGAGACTCCGGCAGCGCTGTAGAGAAGGAAGGCTCTAACAGCGCTAAACAGGCGGGAGACTCCGACAGCGCTGGAGAGGAGGAGGGCTCCGACAGCACTGGACAGGCGAGGCGCACTGTAGGCCTGATGCGTGGTGCTGGCACTGGTGGTACTGGGCCGAGGACACGCACAGGAAGCCTGGTGCGGGGAGCTGCTACCGGAGGGCTGGGGTGTGGAGGTGGTACTGGAAAAAACCGGACCGTGCAGGCGCACTGGAGCTCTTGAGCACCGAGCCTGCCCAACCTTACCTGGTTGAATACTCACGGTCGCCCTGCCAGTGCGGCGAGGTGGAATAGCCTGCACTGGACTATGCAGGCGAACCGGAGACACCGAGTGCAAGGCTGGTGCCATGTAAACCGGCCCAAGGAGACGCACTGGGGACCAGCTGCGTAGAGCCGGCTTCATGGCATTAGGCTCGACGCTCAATCTAGCCCGGCAGACACGCGGAGCTGGAATATACCGCACCGGGCTATGCACCCTCACTGGAGACACCGTGCGCACCACTGCATAACACGGTGCCTGTCCGGTCTCTCTAGCCCCCCGGTAAGCACAGGGAGTCTGCCCAGGTCTCCTACCTGGCATAGCCATACCCCCCCAATACATTTTTGGGGCTGCCTCTCAGGCTTCCATCCGCGTCGCCGTGCTGCCTTCTCATACCAGCGCCTCTCTGCTTTCACCGCCTCCATTCTTCGGTAACCTTCCTCGCACTGCTCCAGCGAATCCCAGGCGGGCTCCGGCACTCTCCCTGGGTCGGCCGCCCACCTGTCGATCTCCTCCCAAGTAGTATACTCCATACTGTACTCCTCCTTGGGCTGTTCCTGTTGTTTCTTCTCCCGCTGCACCTTAGTGCGGCTACACTCCCCTGGTTTAGCCCAGGGTCCTCTCCCGTCGAGGATTTCCTCCCATGTCCAGAAATCCTTATTGCGCTTCTCCTCGCGCTGCTCCTGCCTGTTGACACGCTGCTTGGTCCGTTGGTGGTGGGTGATTCTGTAACGGTTTTCTTTATGAGAAGGAGAGTCGGACCAAAATGCAGTGTGTGGTTTACGATCCATGTTTTAATGAACAAACGTAAAACACGAATCAATGCAAACACTACAAAAATAAAGAACGTGATGAACGTAACGAAAACCTAAAACAGCCTATCTGGTGAAAAACACATAGACAGGAACAATCACCCACAAACACACAGTGAACCCCAGGCTACCTAAATATGGTTCCCAATCAGAGACAATGACAAACACCTGCCTCTGACTGAGAACCATATCAGGCTGAACATAGAAATAGACAAACAAGACATGAAACATAGAATGCCCACTCAGATCACACCCTGACCAATCAAAACATAGAAAATACAAAGTAAACTATGGTCAGGGCGTGACATTGGGGGATTTCTTCTCCATCTGAAGATGATGCATCGTGCTCTGGATTGTATTCTTCCCCATCTTCTTCTTCAGATACCTCCTCCTCTTCTAAATCATTGTTCTCTTGTTCCTCCTGGACATCTGAAAAAATCTGATCTACGACCTGTTGGGCACTGAAACATGCACTCATGGCTTCAGCAAAGAGAGAACTGGGGGGACTGTCATCTGCAGCAACTTTGTAGCCTCTAACTGCATTCCCCATTAGTAAACAATGCTTTCAAGAAATGTTTATTTTGTCAGAAATGTTGTTTATTTTTTCTGTGAACTTGAGTCATGTGTGGGGTCGTGGAGGGGTCATGTGTGGGGTCGTGGAGGGGAGATGCTGCACATGCACAATAAAGTTTTAGTTTTGTCTGAGTTCAATCAGTAGCACACATCATCTACATTTCTCATTGTGTGTGTGAGTGTGTGTTTGTGGTTTTTGTGGTGTGTAAATTATTTTATAACTGCAAAAATGACTCTAAGACAATCTTTGTACCCTGGTGGTGTACAGCTTTCATGGAAACATGAACAAAGGCCATGTTCCACTTTTTCTAATGTCGGGGTCACTCTAGGAAAAGCCATCAAATTTAATGTTGAAAAAAATATCATTACTCTGCTGTTAAACAGAGTGGCGGGTCATTTTTGACCCTTAAGACAACACAAGGGATAAGCAAATTCATACTTTTTCATCTTTTAACTGCTAGAGATGCAACCCAGTCATTTTTGTCAACACTTGTCAACATTGACTGCTAATTACGAGGAGATCGCATTGCATATCAAACACTAGGCTAGAAGATAGCTAAATAGTTTGTTGCTAGCAAACCTGCCAATATGGCAACCAAATAAAAAATATCAGTTGCTGAAAACAGCTTGTCAAACTAGAAACATGCTAACAGCTTTAGCAGAGGAGGGGACAGGAGAAATTCATGTTCATCACTCACCACGGTAGGTCATCAGATGCACCCCAAAATACATCTCTGCAAAAACCAATCAATGCTGGCTAGCTATCTACGTTGTTTCCTCGTCGGACCTGCATTTACAATGTATCTAGCTTGTGTGGCTGTTGGTTTAGCTTTCTGTAACTTTGTAGCAACTACAGTCTGCATGTGCAGGCGCATATTGTGTCATGATTGCAAGGTATCCCGATATCTTTACCAACTGTCCTGACATTTTTTCCAACTGTCTCGTTATCTGGTTTTAATGTCCATTCTAGAATGCCCTTCTTGCCAATCAGAAACGAGTATTCAACAATGCTGTGGTGTAATGTGTAATATAGTAGTATGTAGGTATGTGGTGGCTGTACTGTGGGATTTCTCTGTCACGTGGGGTGATGCATGTTCAACCAGCAACTCTTCTCATTACCAAACCCCGAGAGGGAGGTGTGACTTACAGTAAGTGTGACCAAGTGCTGACTGGGCGCTCTGCTTCCCCCACAGCTGTATTCGGATACCATTGACCTCTCAGTCTGACTGTATGATGCACGATCGATCATATGTGACATTTGTGACATTGCATGCGGCATAGATATGCATCTCCAAGATGTCAATTTATCAGTCAAACTATGTCACAGCCAGTACATACATATCACATTGCATGTTAAGCAGCCCTACAATTTTTACATATACTGTAGGCCACGGCGTGCATGTGGGTCACCTTAGATTCGTGCACTTGCACACAGTATGGGAAACTGTTGTGAATGTGAAGAGCTATCTGTGACTGGATTCACATTTACCTAGTTGGGGCTTGGGTAATATGCTCTCACATAAACACGCACACATGCACTCACGCACACGCACGCACGCACGCACGCACGCACGCACACACACACACACACACACACACACACACAGAGTACAGCCTTGTTTTGGAGTCCATTAAAACCAGTGCAGTGTTACCCAGTGTGTCTGACAGGATGAGGAACAGTACAGAAATCTCCCCCTGCAGGTATCTATTCAGAATCTTATTGCGAGAAAGCTTCTCTCATGAATGCCCTTGTTACGGCTCCAGGGGGAACCACTAATTAGAGCCACAAGAACGGCTGGAGAATGAGTCGATTACACCTGTGGACTTCTGGCCTTAAAATACCTGGCATTTCTACCAAATCCCTGACAATGTCACCAACCTAGACCTTGACTCACTTACTAACTCACTCACAATCTACGCAGTGGACCTCTTCAAGGAAAGGAAAATAAAGAAATTAAGGACAGAGAGTGTCAGCCATTTGAATGGCTTTATGAAAATGATCATCCAATTAGCAACTATGATCAAATCAGGCATGAACCCACTCTGGAAGCCTGGGTAATTTTCTCTCTCTCTCTCTGGCTGCCGTGGTGTGGTGGTGTAATTTCACTGAGCTCAAATGAACTCATGAGAGGAAATTCTGTTTTCTCATCACTGCTAATTATACTAATACATTGGAAATGCCTCGTACAAAATGCATGAGCTCTCCAAGGCGCCTCATTAACGTGATGTAATTTTTGGCAGAATATATATCAAACCTATTATCACCACGATTACTCCACTCTCAAACCCCCTCAATGGAAAAAGTCACTATCCTGTGGAAAATAAATGTAAAAATCATATCACTGTTTGACCTTTCTTCCATCAATACATTATTTTTTTGTTAATTTACTTTCTTATCGGTTAGTCCTGCTACAACTAAAGAAAGCAAAAACCAACGAACAGAAACGTCTCTTTACCACATAACCTAAAACCATCACTTCCTGTGTCGTGCAAAGTAAAGAACAAAGGTCAGAAAGAGAAAGGAGAAAGCCAAACTGACAAAATAAAAACCCAAAGTAAAATCTTGAGAGTAGACCGCAGAATAACGAGATAGAGTTGCGACTACAACCTGTGAAACAAAACCAAGACAGATCTGATAGTATTTATGACCGTTTAACTGCTGGATAGGGTCTTTTGTTGAAACATGAGTTAGTTCCAGCATTTAACCCTACAGCACTCATGTATGCTCTGTGGCATAGGACACTCCTTCATCCCCTCTTTGAGGAGACACTCATCTCATTAGCCAGGATATCATGAAATGCAAGGATACAGTTCTTAATTTCAGAGATATACTAAGACAAAAATCCGGTGTAAATCTCAGGCTGGTCCGTGACTCCATAAATTGTTCCAGGGACAGGGAAGGATAGGGAGCAGAGTTGAGGAGCTAGAGAGAGGTAGAGAACCAGAAGGAATATATAGGGATGGAGGAATGAGTCAAATGCCCTCATTTTCTAGCACAGAAAGTGTGCTGAGTCCAGTGTGAATATTGCCAAAGTCTGTCAATCTTAAGCTCTTATTGTTGTTGTCTCAAAACCACCTTCATACATCCAATCATTTGTGTGGGTTACCTTCAGACGAGTCCCGTTACACCTGGGGGTGTCGTAGAGCAAAACGTGTTTGCGAGAGTCTCCCTTTTCCCCAGTGGGGTCATATTAGTTTGTAGCACAAACAGTTCGAACGCTACAGACAAAAGTTGGCACATCCGTGTTGCCAACTCCAGACGAGTCATGGAGAACACCATCATACTCTTCCGTGTCTATAGAGGGGTCATATTAGTTTGTAGCACAAACAGTTTGAACGCTACAGACAAAAGTTGGCACATCACACGTTGCCAACTCCAGACGAGTCATGGAGAACACCATCATACTCTTCCGTTTCTATAGAGGGGTCATATTAGTTTGTAGCACAAACAGTTTGAACGCTACAGACAAAAGTTGGCACATCACACGTTGCCAACTCCAGACGAGTCATGGAGAACACCATCATACTCTTCCGTTTCTATAGAGGGGTCATAATAGTTTGTAGGCCAAACCATTCAGATGCTACAGACGTTTTTGTGAGAAGGCCAATTTTCAGGATGTCTCCTGGTCTGACAAACAGTGCTGTAGCTCTGCCACCTTCCACCGCAGATGTGGAAGGGCGAAAAAACAGATATCTCTAGCTTAAACTGACGGATTTGGATGGGGATTCTTTTATTATGTTCATTAGGTTGACGCACAAGTGCGCAGGTGCGTCAATAGACTCTTATGGATTTTTCATACCAAGCAATGCACAGACAGCTTTATTTCTATAGAACATTGGTCTTAATGATCAATATAGTTATATAGCTTTGCGGTCGTTACAATATGGTGTGACTGCATGCTAGTTTGTCACCTAAAAACAATAACAGCATAAACAAACCCCTAAGTACAGCGAACAGTAAACTAGGAGGATGGCTGCATGTGACTGTGTGTGTGTGTGTGTGGGGGGGGGGGGGGGGGGGGGGGGCTCCGAATATCACGACTCCACAATAATACCCTTCTCAATCTGGAGATATCTGTGCTGACATCACTGTGCCCGTGCATCTTAAATATCGTCTTGACCACTATTATAAACTTCAACAACTGCGCTAACCCTGAGCAAGCAGTCTGATTTGGTGAATACTTATTCATGTATACAGGGGAGAGAGAATAGGGAGAAAGCAGGATAGATTTAAGTCCAGTCTTGGAGAATGTTCATATTCATTACTGATGGTGACTGCTGGGATAGTGAAGGGGAGGAGAGGTGAACCCACCAGAAGAGAAAAACAGCCCGTCATCGGAAGCATGACGCAGAACATTAAAACTATAATTTACATAAAATGACTTACATACTGCTGCAGTAATTTAATTTGTTTGACCAGTACAGTCCAACTGTGAGGAATAGATTGGCGGAGGCACACGAGGGAGCCCTGCCTACTCTTCCACATGGCTTATTCTTTGACAGAATATTCAGAGGAAAAAATTAACAATAGACACTCTTATTAAAAAAAAAATATTTCATTTATGAGCCATTTCTGTTATCGCCCACAGTCACCCTCTCACACTCCATGACAAACACACTCTCTCACACTCACCGCCGCACACACACTCTCACGGGCACACGTGTGCACGCACGCTGACAAGTCTTCAGTATAGGGTGTACTTTATGCGGTATTACTATATTTTGTGAATCATAATTATAAATCAATCATGAAGATGCTTCGTCTTATATGAGTCATATTTGCCTAAATCGATTAAGATCCAGGAGTTGAATTGGATATGAGTTTTATCTGTCGTAAGACGATTGCTATTACTGGTTGATCTGATCAAATTGTTTCCTGGTGATTTTTCCACACAGCAGTTCCTCAGATCCTCTTTATTTATTCAGGACATTTGTTTAACCAGGTCCATGTCTGTTCCAGCAATCAACATCCTGTCAGACACTTGCTTTTGACAACAGGGAGGGCTCTCTCTTACTTTCTCCTTCTATCCCCCTCTACTCTCTCTCTGCCCCTCCCTCCCTCCCTCCCTCTCTCTCTCTCTCTTTCTCTCGCTTTCGCTCTCTCTCTCTCTTCATCCTCTTCCCATCACTCCTTCTCTGCATTCCAGGCAAATGTGGGAGGCAAAACATATATCTAATAAATCCCAAGATGGTGGGTGAAAATAAAATACATCCTTACAAAATAAGGAAACAAATATGAGGGTAAATGTTTGCACCTCTCCTTGGTTGGATCTTTAAATTTGCAGGAGAATTAGAGCAGGTCTTATTCAGCATGCATGCATGGCTGATAGCTGGTCTGACAGGTGAGCCGTCACCCTCCTGTCTCCCAGGCAGCGCTAGTCTTTAGCTTCCCTTCACTTCCCTGCTCTGCTCTCTCCTCACAAGACCCCGACCGTCACACTGACAGAACAAATAGCCAACACCACCAGAGAAAATAACTGGATGTCCTATTCCCCCCCGCTACTGACGCCATTAGGAAATTGCTCCATCTTTTGTATTTTTCTTTCTTGGCGTTTGACATATTATTATATATTGTTTCTGTGTAAAAAAAAAAATAGCATTTTCTATCATAGCCATTAGAAATATGAAAGTTATAATTTCTTTAAGGGGGAGAGAGCGTAAATGCACCAGGACATTTGGGAGAGAGGAACGAGGGGAGAAAGCGATTGGAAGGATGTAATTATTTGAAATAGTCTGCTAATGTGTATTATCAAGTCATTAAATGTAAATGAGATGGAGCTAAAGGACCCGAAGTTGACGCTTTGTGACTTGCCTGTTAAAAAAAAATCTAGCAAATCTGAAGGGAAAAAATAAGGATTTTTCAGCCGGCCATGGCCTGAGACATATGGTAAAACACCTGCATTTCCAAACATGTACAGTACAACATTGTCACTTTGCCAAATATCATGCTAGTTGATTACGATGCTCATCTACAAAGTGATACAGAATTCTCATACAATTATTCACACCACAGAGATATCGGAACTGATCAAACCTAGTGGCCCCATTTAATCTATCTGCTTTGAAACTGAGGGAGGGACAGAGGGAGAGAGCAACATGCCACAGGAACATTTTAAGGCAAAGGCCCGATGTTGCTTGAAGTCCCAATGAACAGAAACCTGTGTGTGTGTGTGTGTGTGTGTGTGTGTGTGTGTGTGTGTGTGTGTGTGTGTGTGTGTGTGTGTGTGAGTGTGTAGTCTTGCATTTGATCCTGCACTAGAAGTGTTGAGCGAACATCCTTCCAATCCAGCTGCTTAATAAGGCTGTCTGGCCTGAGTGGAGAGCGCCTCATGGCCTCCAGCCCTGTTATCAGAAACATCAAGTTGAATATTAATGGTCTGGCTCTAGACGAATTCCATTAAGCTTGGCTGCCCATTCCTCTCTGTCCTTCCTTCCCCACCACTGTACCAGAATTAATGAATCATGGGTAACTCAGGGAACAAACAAAAAAGATGATGAGAGATTTGGTTGGTGGTTATTCTTCAAAGGAGAAAGATAAATGTGTGGAGAAATGTAGTGTCTCGGATAAAGGGGAATGAGAGTTATGTTTACTTGTAAAGACAGTATAAATAAACACTTTTCTCTACTTTTTAAATGTACTTATCTCTCTTTTTCTTTATCAATTCTTATTATATTATTATGCCTCTATAACGGACCTTTGAGGCTAGCAGGAAGGTACAAAACAGGGTAAAATGATAAAAAGATACATTTAAAAAACATCTTCTCTCTGGGGTGGCAAAGAGATTTATGTCTGGAGAGTAAAGGAGCCGGGGGAAAGCACTTATTACTCCCCTAAGTGCAGTGCTGATGCAGCCCAGGCAAAGTGAGCTGTTAACGGATATAATTTGCGGCGAATAGCCAGAGGAGGGCTTTTGATATGCAGAAGAGCTGACCCCCGGACCGCTCTTTTAATTGGGTTTTTCATTTTCCAGGCCATCTGACAATATCAAACATGATCCCTGAGCTTTGCCAAGCTGATTGGAACCACTGTCACAAGAGAGCCGCCTCGTACCGCAGCAACCGCCGCCGCTTGCTGCTTTTTAGAGAGGACAGCTCTGAGGTAGAATAACGCAAGGAAGAGAAAAGGAACAAGAGAAGGGAAATTAAAAAGGGAGGCGAGAGGAGATTCAAGGGGTTGTGATGGAAATTTGTCGTAATAATCTTTTCGGCTTGCTGGGGCATTGTGCCTGACTGTATGTGGGAGAGATTACAGACAGAGCCCAGAGTGGTGATAGGAGTACCACCCTCAAAGTGAGAAGGGGAGAGAAGCACAGGCTCCTGAAATCTAGGCTGTCACTGGTGAATAACAGCATGCCACACAAAACAAGGCCGGGCCCAGCCATTCAGAGAGGTGCATTCAGACACCTAATGAATGCAGGACAGGGTGATGCATCAGAATGAGAAAGGGGACTGAGTAAAGGACATACGTTAGCAAAATTAGCATTATTGAACTGGATTAGCATTACAATGTGGTTTGATGCATTTTCAACCAATTATTTAGTAAACTCACAGTTATTATTCATGTAGAAATCAGATATGACTATTTGAGAGTGAAATGACTCTTATTTTAGATGACATCATGACACTGACAGACACATAATCACACCATTGACTCAGCATGTTTACAATCATGAACATAGTTGTCCAAATAATATGATTTTCCTCAATCTGGAGAAACTCTTCATATTCCCTTATCTGGAGATCAGATGGAACCAGCACTGCACGGATTGTATGGGTTTGACATGAGGTAAGGGAAGGGAAAGGGGACACCTAGTCAGTTGCGCATTCAACCGAAATGTGTCTTTCACATTTAACCCAACCCCTCTGAGGGCGTGGTTGTCAAATCTTAACTAGCCCTCAACACTCAAGCGACCACTATCACCTGCATAAGTCCATCTGGTTCTGGCTCTCGCTAGCTATCGTCAAACAGAAAGAGAGAGGCAGCTCAGCGAGCGTTACGGTTTTTGGACAAGGGTTCCTTACTGGCGCATGTTTGTTCAATCTGTAAGACCACACAAAGAGTTTCAGCCCTCTAATCTCTTAACCAAACAAGACACCAATTATCCAGGCAGATAACAAGGAAAGCCTTCCATCCACACTGACAGACAGAGCTAGCTGGCTGAAGAGTGTCTCTTGTCTGTGAGGGTTAGAGGGAAGCCTTCCATCCACACTGACAGACAGAGCTAGCTGGCTGAAGAGTGTCTCTTGTCTGTGAGGGTTCGAGGGAAGGAAAAGAGGTTCGCCTGCCAGTTCCAGTATGCAGACACAACAGTGACACTTACTCTGCTGGTTACAAATGAATGGGTTTATCTTGAAGCTTACTAAAAGGGCCGAGGAGTCCTTAAATGTGTCGAAAGGAGACAGAAAGTGTCAAGAAATGAGTTTGGAATTAATTTATGACAGTGTTTTATAGGCATTTGGTAAATGTTTTGAGAATGTTATGGAAGCATCCGTAGTTAGATATTGCTGTGTTTATGGTAGCCTGCAAGAAACAAAAAGGAACATGGCATGTTTTTGGATTGAAGTAAAGTAAAAATGTGTGAGTGAAATAAGTGATCAGAGTCATCATGAGAGTTAAGTCAGTGTGCTGACATGTATTAGACAAATCTCTTTATTCTTCAGAAGCACTGGATCACCTTACAGGTGATATGGAGAGTAATGCACCCTTTCTGGCACTAAATATATTATTCGACCTCCAGCCATTAAAGGTCAGAACTTCTCCCATGCTTCTTAACGTTCTCATTGAAGCTAAATTGCATAGTTCTGTTCTGAGACCATCACAAAAGCTATGCATAATAAAAACCTTCAGGTACTGCGAAGTACATGCATATATTTTCATTTTTCACACACACACACACACACACACACACACACACACACACACACACACACACACACACACACACACACACACACACACACACACACACACATACACACACACACAAACACAAACAGACACCCGCACACACACACACACACACACACTGGTGTACACATTCTCTCTCGCACATACACACGTGAGGAAACACACGTGTGCACACACACACACACATGCGCACTGCGCACATACACACTCACTCACTCAGATATCTCATTAGAGCGATCGTTAATTGCAACAGACAAATGCTAATGGTTTAACCAACAAAGCAGCTGTGTGTATGAGAAATTTGAATCCACAAAGTAATTATTACATCCAATATTAATTAAATTATACAATTTGGTGTGATACAGTAATTTGGGAGTTTTTTTCTAATCACACACACTCTCAAAATAAATGAGGAGTTACAGAGGCACAGGGGAGCTGGAGTTTTCTCCAAAGTGTGTGTGTGTGTGGAGGGGGGGGGGGGGGGGGGTGTAATGTAGTGTAGCGTAGCATAGGAGTACTGGGATTTTCACATTTAAATTAAAAAACCATTCAACAGCAAGGAGGGAAGAAAGGAGAGGACAACCAGGGAATTTACTAGACTAGTGCCAGGAAAATATAGCCTTGTTTTTCCTCCGTGGGTCATGCCATTGCAATGCACCGGGCCAATGAGGAAAGATATGGCTATGGCTCTATCGCTGTCAGTGTGTAGTTCTTCACAGACCAGCATCTATAAATGAATATTAATTGTCTCTCTCGGGCCTGTGTTTTGCCACATTCCCTCTCATGAGCGAAATGTAATTGCAGTGTTTTCTGCATAAGAAGCAGCCAGAGAGTTGAGAGTGGCTGTTGCTGCGCTATTACAGAACACCAACAAGGGAGCTTTGTTTTAATCTCTTGATTCCAGACTCTTTTTTTTTATTTCCATAGTTCCGCTGTGGAATACAACAAGCAATTTTGATTGGCAGAACGTTCGCATCTTTTCTTTTTTTCCTTCTTTTTTATACAAAATGTTATTGTTGTCTTTTAACTCTAATTGTTCTGGAAGGTTGTCAGATGAATTGTTCTGTTTCTGTACTACAGTAGCTAGCTAGCTAGCTCTGTGAATTCTGATAGTACAGAACATACAGTGCATAGTGGGCAGTCCTAATTCAAACAAACACACCTAGCCAACTGCTACTCAGAGGCTGTATCTACTCAGAGGCTGTATCTACTCAGAGGCTGAATGTATGCTAACAGTCTTTCCTCTCTCCCTCCTCGTCTCTTTCTTTATTCACACGTTTTAATAAAGCAGTACATCTCGCCTCCGGAAAAATAATAGCTGGACGTCCGTGGTGGATGGACAGCTGTGTCTGTGGTCGAGGTGAAAATGAACCCCAGGACACGTCAAGGAGTGAGATATCAGACCTAAAATTAGACAAGAAAACCTGCGTATGTGTGTGTCTGCGTGTGTGTGTGTGCGTGTGTGCGTGCATGAGCGTGTCTGTGTGGAAAAGGAGAGAGAAAGGTGAGGAAAGAGAGAAAAAGAAAGGCGGCAGAGAAAAAACAAAGTGTCCACTCCTGGCCAGCCAGATACGGTAAATCAGGTCCCTGAATGACTCAGGCGTTCACCTCAGGAAGTAGCTTCCTGGAGTCAAAAGTGCACTGGTATTTATATAATAACAGTGTTTCATTCCAGCAACAGCATCCCCATGCCACAGTAACGGGGGCTCTGCCAGCGCTGCCTTCCTTTAATGTTCTAACACTGCAATTAAGAGCAGCGTATGGGAATGAGCGGACATAAATTAACAATGACCACCCCCCCCCAAACACACACACACACACACCACTTAACCTTCTGTGTTCTCCTCCTAGCTGGAAGAGTATCAGAGAAAAAAGTTGACCATTGTTTTTAATATGGCTTTTAGGTCCTTGGGAAAAGTGCACAGTAGTCAAGTCTTCGCACTTTTACTTATGGGAACGTTGGATAAACACTGTAAATTAGATAATACAAAATAACAGCTTCTTGAATAATGTCAATCAAAAAGTATATTCTTTCTAAGAGCACTCGTATGACTCACTTCCTGATGCCTCTAGGTCACCGTATTCTACATGTCCTCATTTCCCTCCTCGGCTTTATCATTATCTGCATGTATCTGATTTATGGAGGGGAGTTTTGCACTGGTAAAACACTCTTCACATAATGAAGTAGAACTGTTACTGTGATTAAAGGAAATACACAACACTCTGGGAATGTACCTTGCTTTTCTTCGCTGAGGAGGCTTGTTCTCCTGTGGGCCAGGAAATGTTGACGGGATCAAGATAGTTCACACGTTACAGGTGGTTAAGATATATTTGCAGTTCAGCTGATCTTTCTCAGGGGAAACATCCCATAGTGTATTTGCAGTAACAATGGGCCTGGCATCAAGCCCATGTATCATTGCCACTGAGAATCAAGTGAGTGGGTGGAGGGAGGGGCTGTCTTAAAAACAGCAGAAGAATAGCATAGTATGTTACAAAGAAGCTGACAACATACTGTATTTTGTACTATATATTAAATATTCTGTAGTCTACTAAAATAAATCTAGACCTATATTTGATTTTTCACAACCATTTTCAGTTGCCCCTACACATCATATCACATAATATTGCGACATTATTCAACTATCTAACGAGAAATAATGATTCAACTATCTAACTAGATGTTAATTTAAGCCCAAATTCAATGGCTGTTCAAACCTAATGGGAGGAAGAAAAGAACAGTCCCTGCCGTTTAGGATACTGATTAAAAATGTGTATGAGTGTTTAATGTCCCTGTAGTGTTGTCACTATGGGGGGCTCCTGGGATGAGGATGGCGGTTGTTCTGGGTCACTGGTGAAGACGGGGAGAGCTGAGTCGATTAGCCAACTCTTCCAGTCTCTGTGTCTTTAACTAGACCCGGCTGTGCCACACGGAGACGTTCTGTTGTCCTATTATTCTGCTCAATGATTGAGATAATAATCCAGTCTGTCTGTCTGTCGTCCCCAATGTCCCCCTATCTTCTGCTGATTTTCTCCTTTAAATGTCCTCTAGTTACATCCCAACATTCCACCCTTTTCCTCTATTTGCCTTTCATTGGGTTCGATTGTTTCTGGTTTTATTTGCTGTAATTCTTTGCTCTCTCTTTTCAATAACACCATTGTCAATCAATCTTCACCACCTGCTGCTGCTTAGTTTCTAAGAGTGGGGTGAAATGGGTGAAAGAGTAGGACATCTAAGGGCTGGCATGGAGATAGCGGACCGGAAATGCAAAAAATATTCTGCATTGCTCTCCACTTCTTCTGGTTTTGATAGCATTCCTATCAAGGACTGATCCCTCAACAAGGGTTATCTAGGGTCAGCGTCTGGACTACGTTAATCCATGGGTGGTATTTGGGTACTACTGCTATACTCTAAATTGGTTTATGTCGTAGATTGTAAAGTCGAAATAGATCACAGTACTAGTTAGTGGCTTGCTGGGTTTGGTGTTCTAGATTCATGCAGCAAAATAACTCAAAGGGATAAACAGATATCACCGTTGAGAGTGGATTTTGCCCTGTGGCTTTATTCAACACTGCTCTTAATGACTTCGGGTCAAAACCAAGGTGCGGTGGCCCTGTGACATGTAATTGATGTCCATGTAATCTCCCTGCCAGGGTCAGTGTTATAGGTTAGAGGCTGGGCAAGGGCAGTCCTGGCCTCTGGCAGCTTCCAGACCCTAGGGTACAGTAGACAGTCTACCCAGTGACAGAGTAAATCCTATCAGCTCCCTACAGCGCCTCAACTGACCGCACTAAAGCTAATCTAACCCTGGTCATACACACGCACGGATGCAGACATGGACACAGGCATATCCGCCATCACCCCCTAAAGACTTTCCTAAAGACTATATTTTCTCAGTTCAAACAGGGTGTAGATGTGTAAGGGTCTGGTTGGTGGAGGGGAGAAGGTAGAGGGGATTGGGGTGTTGTGAGGTCAAAAGGCCAACCCCAAAAGAAGCCCACTGCCTGGCACTCGTTTTGCGTTGAAAACACAGTCAGACATTCCCCAACAAGATAGCCAGACTCTAGAAAGTGTTTGTTTTCCTTGATGTTGAGGGCCTGTTCATGGAAAAGTCATCTGTTTTTGGTTCTGTTTCTCCATCTTCTTTACCCTTTGAGATCCATCCATCATTCAGAGATTTGGTCATATAATTTAACTTCAGATAACCCCATGGAGAATGTAGCCCAAATGTCTTTAAATGTGCTAATGCTGAGATAATTACATTAGAAAACAGTTCTAACTCTTATAATTAATTCGCCCAAGTACTTGGCAACAAACTCTGAAACTAGAGTGGAGGACCAGACTACATATGTCTGGGGATTTAAATGAAAGGCTCGTTAGGTGCAGGGGTGCTCAGTTTGGATCAACCTCCTCCACTCCCCCCTCCATGCTTATAACCATTAGCTTTTGTATAAAACCAAATAAGGAGATTTAAGGAGATAAAAGTAAATTGGACTTAATTCCACATGACACGTTGGCAATCTGGTAGAGTAGGCTATTCTGATTCAGTCTAATGACCATTCGTTCGAACGAGTCATCTGAATGGATTTTTGGGGGGTATTTATTTGATTGAGTCAAGAGTTATATTACTCCATCAGTCATCTGAAGTGAATAGTTAATGTGGGTTCATTTTTATACTGCACAGTGAGTCGTTGCTATAGTTGCATCCCAATTGACACGTAAGTAGAATCTTTACAGTTGGAAATAGTAGGAAACTTTGATCCATGTGACTCAATACTAATTCAGTGTCTAGGCCTTTATGAACATGTCTGTAATGGCTCCAATACATGGATGTAGATAGTGTTAATAGACAATGGGGTCATGTAGGGTTCAGCTGAGGGTCAGGGGGATCAGAGGACAGGTGATGGGGAGGTAGTGAACCCAGAACTGGACACAGATATCATCATAGAGGAAGTGGGACCTCCACGTGACCCCATCCCACAATTAGGGTACACAAGCAGCTGCATGCCTTATCTCCCCCTGCAGGTCCCCCACAGCTCCCAGACATGACTGGAGTCTGTCAATCATCGCCGACAAGTGACGTCTCACTTAGCCAGAAGATGGGATGGATGGATAGACGAGGAGGGATAAGTGACAAATCACTTCTGCTGTGATTTATCTCACGGAGATCTTGGCACTCTGATGTGTCTGTAGTAGAATCACAGAGATGTTTTTACTTCGGTAGGTAGGTACTCCATGAATGGTGTTTGAAGATCTTTTTAGGAATAATAGTGCAACAAGAAAGAGGGACAAATTCACTTGCTATAGAATAATATTAATTGCATGTAGCTCTTGTACCAATTCATTTCAGTTCTAGTGTTTTTTAATTCAAAATGATTTATCTCAAATTCAGATTAGGGCAATAAAATACTCCAAAAGACAAGTTGAATGAAAAAAAAAGAAAAATTGCTCCACAAAGATGATGATAATTACAAAGGAATCTTTTGTCCCTTCAATGTCTCCTCTCCAGAAAGTGACAGTCCCAGTGCCTTTGTCTCTTCCTCTCCCCGATTCACACTGTTTCCTTATAAGGCTGGGTCTAATGATACAGGTTGTAAACTCTATGTAAGAACTACCTTCATACGCCACAAAAAAATGACCCTTTTTGACAATAATGGAGCTATATCGCTCCATGTACCATGGAGAGGTGCAGAAAACAGTTTAGAACTGATTGTTCTGCTGTTTAGTGCCTCTCAGCACTGTTTCATTTTCATGGAGAGGAAGACCTTGTAATTCTCACTGACGGTGAATCGGGGAAAAACAGGAACATCTTTGTAAGTCAGTGACAGGTTCAGCTACTAGATGGAGGTTAGGTGTGTAAGGGTCTTCATTAGCTGCCCCGTGTATTTGTACACATCAGAAGGTGACCTCAAGCCTAGGCCTGGTTTAGGCTGTAATGGCACGGTAATGTTCACAGTCCACAAAAGCTTTCTTCTTTCAGATGTATTAGAAATATTTCAACTGCAAGGTCTCTAAAAGTGTCACTGAAACATTGTGCAAAATTGCATGCTTTATGTATTCCAATATTCCAGTAATATTTAATTTGACCATGTTTAGATGGATTAGGGTTAGGGCTAGGGATGGACTTATGTTGCATGTGTATGCTACAGTATGATAGATCAGTTGAGATCCAGCAGGGTCATTTGAAATAGAGTAATGAGTTTCCCGGTAATATGACTCCATGGACTCAGCTTGATATGGCGGAGACTTATCTATTGATGATGAGTTAGACTCAGCGTGTGGTTGAGTCAACCTGAGTAAGCTTTTACGTTCTCCATTACATTTTTAAACTGTAAGTTCTACTGATGTTTTACTCATGTGCGTTTCTGTTTCTGCGCTCCACCAGACTCACTCATCTCCAAAACAACGTTAATTCTTCATCAAGCCATCACATTGGGAATTCCACTCCTGCTTTCGTGCAAAGTAATGGCGAAGATTACTCGGGAAGAAAGAAACTGAGCAACTTTTGGCAATAGAGGCCTGTGAAATTATAGCTTCTCCCTTGAATAAGTGCCTGGACTGTTAATCGACCCAAGTGTAATACTAGACCACGAGTGCGGCAGTGTGAAATAATTTTACGGAACCATCCACTCATCTGTAAGAAAGAGAGAAGACGAGAATAAATGGAAACTTGTTTTAGAGAAAAGCTACTTCCCTATCAGGGGAATGGTTCCCATGCATACGTTTCTACTAAATATATTTATTCAATTTCTGAACTCAGGGGATGGTGGATACTAATCCATTAAATGTCTGCACACAACTTGTTACTCGCGCCTTATTAAAATATGTAGATTAATTTGCGACTGGTTCTGCATTTGATTAGAGCGGGTGGATTGGGTGCTCCAGATTCAGCTCATATTTGTAATCTTCTAAATTTACCAGCGAGTGAGAGCTTGTCAATTAAATGGAATGAAATGATGGGAGAGTAAGACTCATCTTCATCTTCTTGTTTTATGCTTGAGTGGCCGCAGAGTTATCATTTACAGGGCTTCAAATAATTGTCAGGAAAGTTTTGTTGAGGGCTTCAGATACAGAATTAATTTGTATTCTTCTCAGAGACAGTGCCTCAATACGCTCTGGTGAAGTGCACCTAGGCTTTGTCAATTACAGTGTGTGTCAGGAAAAAACGATCATGTCATTTGAGATGAGGGAAGGCATTAGGAGAAGACTGCTGTAAAGTAAGATCTTACGGAACGTAATGGAATTTACGTCAGCTTGTTTAAAGACGATTGATTTGTACTTTTCATATTTTATGTGTTTAGGCTTTTTCCATTTATTCAAGCTTCAATTTGAAATGTTTGGCAGTGAAATGAATATATGTCATGACAAAATATCATGACAATGTCCTGGAAGGTTCTTTTTTTCTAAAACCTTCCCTCAGTCATTTGTATGTCTATAGACAGATAAAGCAGAACATTCATTCCCCTATGAGACCACTAGCTTATAGTTGCGCTATAACTCATCTGTTACCAACTTATTACATCATAAAACCGCTAGTAAGTAGATTTTCTATTATTTTCTATTGAGTCTCTGCTCAGCCTCTGTGTCCAGGTATGTGCAACTCTGTCCTCCATTACCCTCCAGCCTCTCTGACCCTTATTGGCAGCTGTTCTCTTCTTCAGTTCAGACATTGACAGAGCTGAATGAACCAGCAGAACAATGATCTGATAATGAGCTCCCATACACAGAGCCTCTTTGTCATCAAACACAATAACGTGATTTAGGTTAATTAAATCACATCTAATAGGCAGTGATTGAGCCCAAGTCAAAATGTCTGTCCCTCACATTTTGCTTCAATCGAATTAGCTCCTTTGTTAGGCAATAACTGGGCACCGTGACTGAAGTGTACAGGGGTCATTCAGGACCCTAGAACAGGTTTGCATTGATCTGCCACCCCAAAATTCCTACCTCGCTCAACCACAATGAATTTGGCTCGGTACCACACTTTGTAAACACTACAGCTAATACCTCAGGACCTCAGGGCAAATTCATCAGCATGGAACAGTCCCAAACATCAATTAATTCCTTTGTCTTGCCATTCAGAACTCGACATGCTAATATCAATTGTATTTCAGATATGTTCTAACTGTCTAACTGTGCTGTGCTCTGAGGACTTTGGGAAGTTGGAGGAGACCCGTGCTCTGCTCTGAGGACTGTGGGTAGTTGGAAGAGACCTGTGCTGTGCTCTGAGGACTTTGGGAAGTTGGAGGAGACCCGTGCTGTGCTCTGAGGACTTTGGGAAGTTGGAGGAGACCCGTGCTCTGCTCTGAGGACTGTGGGAAGTTGGAGGAGACCCGTGCTCTGCTCTGAGGACTTTGGGAAGTTGGAGGAGACCAGTGCTGTGCTCTGAGGACTTTGGGAAGTTGGAGGAGACCAGTGCTGTGCTCTGAGGACTTTGGGAAGTTGTAGGAGACCAGTGCTGTGCTCTGAGGACTGTGAGAAGTTGGAGGAGACCAGTGCTGTGCTCTGAGGACTTTGGGAAGTTGTAGGAGACCAGTGCTGTGCTCTGAGGACTGTGAGAAGTTGGAGGAGACCAGTGCTGTGCTCTGAGGACTGTGGGAAGTTGGAGGAGACCCGTGCTCTGCTCTGAGGACTTTGGGAAGTTGGAGGAGACCAGTGCTGTGCTCTGAGGACTTTGGGAAGTTGGAGGAGACCAGTGCTGTGCTCTGAGGACTTTGGGAAGTTGTAGGAGACCAGTGCTGTGCTCTGAGGACTGTGAGAAGTTGGAGGAGACCAGTGCTGTGCTCTGAGGACTTTGGGAAGTTGGAGGAGACCAGTGCTGTGCTCTGAGGACTTTGGGAAGTTGTAGGAGACCCGTGCTGTGCTCTGAGGACTGTGGAAAGATGGACGAGACCAGTTGTCTTCTATGACAAGTCTACCTATAGGGCTCTCCCTTTGACCAGACCTGATTCGTGAGGGAAGACCCTCAGGCTCAGGGCTGGCAGAGGTGAAACAAATAGAGAAAGCTGTCTTGACAGTGTCTTGTTTCACCTCCCCTCAGATATTTCACTTGCACTCAGCAGTATTCTGCAACCCGAGTTTTCCGAAGTTTAACAAGTTTCTACTGTAACAAACTAGCAGGCCAACTTGGAGCAGCCTTTTGTTGGTTTGATGAGAATACTAGAAGCTAGAAGCTTCCCTGAATATCCCTACCCTTCAGTACAGTACAGTGTAATAGGTGAGGTGGTCTCCTAGTGTTGTACCTGGACATAGCCATAGTGAAGCTGAGCTGATACTGGTAGGTAGATTGGTCTGGACAGGGCAGGAGAGACACTCCAGTGCTGAGTGGCTGGCCAGACAGAGTGAGACAGGATTAGAGCCAGCTCCTGACATTTGGCACAACACCCAAGTGGGGGCAAATTTAATTTAGCAGTGAGGGGTCACAAGGTTGCTGGCCTAACCTCACTGCTACTGGCATCCAGACAGGTTGACGGTAGTCATACTGTGACAGAACAGCGCCACCATTCTGCAGACAGGGCTCACTAGAGGTGGAGTTTTTAAAATTTTTCCTGAATGGTTGCCATTGCTTCCAACAAATCACTGGCACTGTTGCTTACCAGTGTGTTCATTTGTATTTGACAGTCAGCACAGGTCAGAATATCAAAAAATGAGAGAAGAGAAGAAAATAAATATTAATTTGTGTGTGCATATATGGATACTGTTGACTGTGTGTGTGTGTGTGTGTGTGTGTGTATGTGTGTGTGTGTGTGTGTGTGTGTGTGTGTGTGTGTGTGTGTGTGTGTGTGTGTGTGTGTGTGTTTGTGTGTGTGTGTGACTGTCTACCAGTATTTGTGTGAGGGGTGTAAAGGCAGGGCTCCTCAGTCCTTCAGTCACTCATTTCCTCTTGCTTGACTGGGCTGCTTACCCAGGCTGAAAGCAGCACCGTTGTCATGTTGGAGTGTGCTAATTAGGCTCCAGTCTAATTTCCCAGGATGCTCTACTGCCCATTAAATAGCCATTTCAAATTCAAAGTGATTGTAATTGTACAAAGGCATGCTGATCTAGCAATCACCTGGGGTTTTGGCTCGGCTGTTCTTTCCTCCTCGTCTGTTTTTTTATTGTCTGGATCTTTTGCGCCGTATGAAGAGGTCTTAAGTGGTCGCGCAAACAATGCCCCCTGTGCTACCCGCGCTCCCATCTCTCTTGTTCTAATCCTGCCCCTCGACTGGGCCGGGAGAATGTGGGTCAGGACAACCAGGGGTTGGCAAGCGGTGGGGCCAAATTAGATGTCAAAATAAGTGCCTCCTTCTGGGGACCAAGTGGTGGGGAAATCGGTTTAAATCAAACCGGTCACATGTTGAATCAAACCGGTCACATGTCGAATCAAACCGGTCACATGTCGAATCAAACCGGTCACATGTCGAATCAAACCGGTCACATGTCGAATCAAGCCGGTCACATGTCGAATCAAACCGGTCACATGTCGAATCAAACCGGTCACATGTCGAATCAATCCGGTCACATGTCGAATCAAACCGGTCACATGTCGAATCAAACCGGTCACATGTCGAATCAAGCCGGTCACATGTCGAATCAAACCGGTCACATGTCGAATCAAACCGGTCACATGTCGAATCAATCCGGTCACATGTTGAATCAAACCGGTCACATGTCGAATCAAGCCGGTCACATGTCGAATCAAACCGGTCACATGTCGAATCAAGCCGGTCACATGTCGAATCAAACCGGTCACATGTCGAATCAATCCGGTCACATGTCGAATCAAACCGGTCACATGTCGAATCAAACCGGTCACATGTCGAATCAAACCGGTCACATGTCGAATCAAACCGGTCACATGTCGAATCAAACCGGTCACATGTCGAATCAAACCGGTCACATGTCGAGGACCGCGAAAGATTGGTAAAGTGAAGCCAATGACAATTTGGTTTTCCCAACTCACTGCACACGGACCAAGGTGACATGTTTGAAAGCGGCAATTAGGATGTTTCACTGTAATATCAGACGTGAAGAAGCAAAGACAGGATCTTAATGACGATCTTGTTAACATATTTAACATATTTGGTTCAGATGGATTTACATGTGAATGGAAGAAGAGTGCAAACCGATAACGGTTAAGGGCAAACTAAGACAAAAAGAAGAATATGGCCAAGTGAACACTAGTCCAAGAATCAACTCAGAGTAATTAACCTCATGTAAAATGTCATTTGATTCGCTTTACTCCCAGATTTAGTTTCAATACAGAGACTAGCTGATCAAGAGTGCAGCTGGAATTTTGCGAAAACACTTTGATCTCCCACTGTGAGAGTAATTGGGGTTATTGAACTAAATACAATGTTAGAGAGGGAAATGATTGCACTGGTCAAACCCTGTTCAACTCACACACCAACAAACCACATGTAACTTAGTTCTAATTCCTTGACCAAAATTACACTTCCCCTTTGCAATTAATTTTCCAATAACAATCTTATCCTCCTATTGTTATTCATTCGAGCTGGATGCATTTCCTTTTTTTTTTGAAAGGTGGAAATACCAATGCTGTTTGATGCTATTTACTCCTGTTATGGGCCTAGCTTTACTTTGTCAGGTGAGGTTTTATTTGTTCTTGAAAGGGATTCCTTGAAGTGACTGGGGTGTCAGGTCTGTGACGCTCCTCTTTTCAATTGTCTTTGCACTTGAAGGAGACGCGGGGACATGTGACTCCTCAGCCGTCACAATATTGATACTGTACGATGGCTGTCGAGGCACATCCCCAGCCTCTAATCCACCCTGACAGTCCACACAGCACATGACTGATAGCTGGTGTGTCATCCCAAATAAAGAAGGAGAAATCAAATGAAATAAAACATCCCAAAGTTGGTTGGGTTTTCTTTTCGAAGTATATAGAGTCAGATGGGAAAGAAGAAGACGAAAGTCCATTGTCACTAACGCAGTGGGATCTGTTTCTCTACTTTCTTTCTCACAGTGATGTATTAGCTATCTCTCTTCCTCCTTTCTGGGTTGGAAAGGGTGGTTGATGTGATGGTGGCCAGTCCATTCATTGCACTGCTGTGTCACCCGCGGTTTTATTGTCTCTTTAGTGAGCAGAGGGAGGCATTGGATGGGGACACAATAGACTTTCTCAAAGACACCTTGAAGTCACTGATTCATCAGTCAGACAAGGAGCCTGTAGGCAGGTGTCTGTTCACAATGGGTGACACACATACAAACTCACGCACACACACACATACGCACACGCACGCACACTCACACACGCACACGCACACACACACACACACACACACACACACACACACACACACACACACACACACACACACACACACACACACAAACCTAAATCAGCTATTTGCTTTTCTAAAAGGCCCCATGTGACAGAAAGGTCCATTAGATTGTTCCTTGTCCACATTCAAGTTGCCCTGCTGTAGCTCAGTGTCCTATCAGTCCACTGTTGTTTGACCATGAGTTGTGAGCCTGTTAATGAGACATAAGGGAGCCAATATCTTTAGAGTGTCTTAAAGAATGGAGACGACTAGATTCAGATGGACAATGCACTCCCAAAGGCATTTTGAGTTGAATGATGAATGTCACAAGTGATCTTTGTTCTCATTGAATTCACGAACAACGACTTGTAATTATTTTTTACTCTCATGCACATACTATTGTCTTGTCATTTTCTATAGTCTAGAGAAGTGATATTGCCAGGGTTGGAATGGAAAGTATTGGGGATTTTTCCCTTTGTTAATTCCTCGATCAGAAATAATTATATATAGAAATAACAAAACTCAATAGCTAGAGTTCCATCCAATTGGCGACAGATTTTCATGCGACTATTACAAAAAACATTTTCCCACCAGAGATGTGTTTCCATCAAATGTACTTGTTGAGGATAAAAGTCTGTGTTAAATAGGTTAAATGGGTTTCCATTTTCATCTCTAGGCCTACTGAGGATTTGAACACAAAACGTGTGGTATAGGTATAGTGAATGTGCCCCCTGTGGTATCAGCACGTGTGCTCTAGCCAACAGCTCGCAGATACAGTGCGGGTATAGCCTACATGAGGAGATTATTATTATGGACAAAAGAGCGAGATCATTTTGAATTGTCAAACGGCAGCCAATCATCGATTATCATGTCACCAGAATAAGACCCTCAATAGTTATTGGAAAGGAACATCAAGCTCATCACCGTGCACTTTCACCACCCTGTGAAGTTCCTCATTTATTTCATCTGTAGCCTAATAAACTGCACGCTTTCCCGACAAGTCGTAAGGGGAGGACCACACAACATCTCATCGCCTGACTCCAAGTATACTTCAATACGATGGTTATTATATCAATATTTACGAATAAAAGTTTCCAACAACATTTCTCGCATTAATTTGTTTTACAGGCACAAAAAAATCCCACCTTGTTTAGTGTATTTTGTTTTGTCGACACTTGGAAAGTTTTTCCCCAAAAGTTTGTTTCCATCAGGCTTCTCATCACATTTTCTATCCGACATGTACTTTACTCGGATAAAAATATTGGATGGAAACCTGGTTAATAATACATTTCTAACTTTCTCTAAGACTTTGACTGAGTTTGCAATATCTTAAAGTTCAACATGGAGTTGCACCAGGCCTTTCTCAATATCTGCACACTGAAATTACTGTAGCTGGGAAAACTATGTGTTTGTATGGTAAACACTTAGCAGATCATGGGGTGACGGGCGAGTGCTGTCAGACTTTGACATGACATTGAAACGTTTGCTTGGTCATATTGTGTGTATTGAAGGCTAGAGTGGGAGCATGAGTCGTGGAAGTGAGTGACAAGGTGAGAATGGGGAGCAAACCAAACCTTTGCAGATGTCTGATCATGCACCATTTCAATTTCATTTCAGTACGAATGGACAAGTTGCCTACTCCATTTGCAAAAAAAAAAATAATGACATTCCTCAGTTTCGCTCTTATAAAGGCTTGTTTTAAAGCTGTGAAAGTGTGGAGAATTGTAACGAAACTGTCACTGATAATACACCGTCTGTGATGTACTGTAAGCAGACCATCAACAAAGGACCACCTGCCAAAACGCTTGATGTTTGCTTTGATAAGTTTGATTTGAGTTTTGTGTACAGTATGGGGTGTTAGTGTCAAAAGGCCGTGTTTGAAATTATATTTTTTTCTTTTGACTTGCTTTTTTAAATATTTGACTTATTTAGTATAATAACTAGTTTATAAACACTGTATAAATAATTTCATTTATATCATATATTTTACGAGATTCTTTATGCATTGAACCTAAACCTTAAAGTTGAAGGACACATAGCCGGTGTTGTCTTAATGGTACCCACCCTTAGGTATTGGCTGTGAGCCAACAACCTTCCCTGAGAACATTATGTATTATGTCTTTCTTTTTTGGTCTCTTTGCCAAGGTTTTTTTTCTCCTCTTCTCCCACAGGAAAGACTCTTGAATTTGTTCATTTACCGAGAGGAACAAGTTGAAGGCCAGGGCATTCTTTTTTTTCTGTCAGATTTGCAAAGATTACTCCCATCATGATCCTATTAGGCACAGAGAAAATGTGACTACTTAAGATGGATTTATGGAAAATAGTTATCCCCAAAAAACTTTAGTCTGTGGGTGAATTTGAACCCTCCGCTCCACAGAAGTTATTCCCACTGCAAATTCATCTCAAGGGGCTGCATTTGTGCTCTCAATGCCAAAAAGTTTGAAAGTCATAATCCCAGACCACAAGTACCACTTCAAGTTCCCAGCAGGCTCTCCGTTCTTGGAACTTTGAAATTGTTGAGGCGGAGCTGATTTGGCATAGGATTAATCTGCCCCAGCACCTGCAGTCCCTCCTGAAGCCAAGTGTTCCCTGCCCCATGGAGATCAACTGGAGCTGGGGTTATGAAAGGTAAATGGGTGAATCAACTTCTCCCAAATGTAAAAAGGCTGCTTTATTACAAGTAAAACAATTGGGGGTAAATATTCATCTGTGTCTCTTTTCAGGTTCCAAATTTGATTCCCAAAGAAGAATAAATAAACTCAAATTCCTAATAAAGTTCAGTCCCAGCACACATATCCTCACCAGTGGAGTGATCCCTGCAGTAACAGGACCGCCCTTCAGATTTGTCTTCTTCCCTCCACGGTTCAGAGCCCAGAGCTCAGCTCAAGGCCCCATGGTGGCTGGCACCATCTGTAACGCGAGCAGGGGGTCGTGTAGTGGAAGCCTGGTGGTCATGCCACTGAGGCTCAGGTACATTCCCCGAGCCGGATCCCCCCCGCCCGGGCACCCGGGGGAGAGGAGGTGTTAAAACCTGAAGGGCCTTTGCCTGGTACCCCTGAGCAGGCAACCATCTGCTCCCCCACCCCCACCCAGCTGGCCACCTTTGATCCCACCAAATTTGAGCTAAAACGAGGATGATGACAGAGGCCTTCCATTTGCTCAGTAGAAGGGAGGGCGGCAGGGAGCTAGTTCATGGAACTAGTTCATGGAACTGGGTGAGAATGCTATAGGAGTTTTTGGCAGTGGAGTGCTTAAGGAAAAAGGAAGGCAAGATAAAAACATCTATGAAAGTGTAATAATATGTTGGTGCTGATTTGTAATCACTGAAGAGCTATTTCTCCATACAGTATGTGTAATCCTTTCATATATAATTATGTAGTGGCTGCTGGAAAATTGTATGCTGAATATGAAACTATTGCAACACCTCATATCCCTAATTAAAGTCTTTCAAACAGATGTAAAATGTGACTCCGGGTCAATTGAAATTGAAATAAAAATGATCAGAATTGGTCCAGTTCATAACTAATTTATGGATCGGTGCCAAATGGCTCATATTGCACAGAGATTAAAAGAGGATTCTGAACTGAATGACCAATTCAACAATGAATCAATGTGGGGGTAGACTACACATTCAGCATTTCCCCCTGCTTCTAACCCAGGGCCAAATTGATTCTGCAGAAAATATCATGTGAATAATTAAAAGCATTGATTAAACAGTGAGATAATATTTAATTAAGGTGGCTCGTTAGAATTCCTCGTGCTACTGCCATTAATGGGTCATTAACACAACTAATTAATTAACCAAGCTGCGGAATACAGAAAGAAATTCAATCTATAATGAGTACATGTTTTTGAAGAAGTTAATTAGGTAATCCTCACTCCCACACAAAGCCCTGTGTTGAATCTTAGCTAGGAGTTTAATGAATACATAGCCCTAATGCTTTGTACAAGTATTGGCCAAAAGTTTCTGAAGTCCAGGTCAAGGATATGGACTTAAAAGAAGACGAGGAGTACCCAAGTATGGGGTTGAAAATGGGGAATGGACTAATGTTCATCAATATTAAGGCAATTGTTTGTTGTAATTAGTCACGTGAAACTGTGTGTGTACGTGCATACATCAGTGGCAGTCAGTGAAGTTTAATTTATTTTTCATGAGCATGGCCTTATTTCTATTACAGCATACTGGATGACTGTCATTCATATTCCATTCACCCAGTTCAATGTAACATCGATAGGTTTAGGCTACTACATGATACACACATTTTCCCTGCACCAATCATGAGGTTGCTACAACCTAGCCTATGAATGAACGTTTACAACGTAGGTGCACACAGGTCGAGAAACAAATTTGATTCAAAACCACCTTGCACACTCTTGCCTGCATCTAGCTGATATAGGGTGTAATCATTAGCAAACAGTTGAAAACAAGTTTCTTTTGGACAAATTCAGGTACGTTTATCCCCGTTTTGTTCCATTTGCTTCCGTTTAAGAAATGTTTTTCAACAGAATCGGCGGAATGAATACACCCCTGATCACTCGTAAACATAGTTCCCTATCATAACAGCCACGTTGTATTCCTTCTCTTCCCTTCGCTTGTGGACTTCAATGCACAACACATCAGCTGTATGTGACCAGGAGAAAAAAACCTTTCCAAGCCAAACAGCTACACACAGTCTACATCGTTGTCACCATATTAACTAAAGTAAGGTCATAGTCAGCATAGCTAATATAACTAACGTGTTAGTAAACACGCTACTATCATGCAGTAACTTAACGGCCCCGGTGGAAATAAATGAGTAATACCAAAAGCTTACCTTGACTTGGAAGAGTTGCAGTGTTGTGTTGGATAGTCATAGCCAGCTACCCCTCTGTTTGAGAAGGGTGTTTCAGTAGCCTAAACTAGCTGCATTTGCTAGCCAAGTAAGTGAAACTGAAAGTGAAAAAAACCATGAAATTCCTCTCTCTCTCTATTTTGTCTTGCTTCTCCTTCATTTTTGGAGGAAATTAATTTGTTCAAAGCTGTTCAACCATTGGCTTTCTCTCTCTTTGAGTCAACTACATTTTATACACTGCAGTGCTAGCTAGCTGTAGCTTATGCTTTCAGTACTATATTAATTCTCTGATCCTTTGATTGGGTGAACAACATGTCAGTTCATGATGCAAGAGCTCTGATAGGCTGGAACGACGTCATCTGGAAGTTGTCATAGTTACTATGTAAGTCTGTGGAAGGAAGTGAGAACCACGAGCCTCCTAGGTTTTGTATTGAAGTCAATGTACCCAGAGGAGGACGGAAGCTAGCTGTCCTCCGGCTATACCATGGTGTTACCCTACAGAGTGCTGTTGAGGCTACTGTAGACCATCTTTGCTAAATAGTGTATTTTAATCAGTTTTTTGGTGACGTGATTATATTTAGTATAGTTTTATCTAAAAAGCGTAACTTATTGATGTTTTACAATTAGCATTTTTTATGAAACTTACTGAGTAGGATGGTCCTCCCCCTCTTCCTTTGTGGAGCCTCCATTGGTGTACATGTGGATTCTAGCCATGAAAGGACACCAGCCATGTACAGTCATTCCAATACAGGCATACTCCACAGTGTGGGTGGACATGGAGAAACTGGGAGGAAAACACGAAAAAGAGAAGAAGAGGAGAAGAGGTGGAAAAAACACAAGATAAAGCTGCCCTCTGTGTGATCAAGGGTGAGCTCCCCTGGTGCCATCGCTCACCTCTATAGCGTGAACAATCCCCACCCGCCACCCGCCAGCTAACCGGTTTGCATAAATAAAATGTGTTATCTCCCGTCCCCTCGGCCTCCCTATCCTCCCCATCCTGCTCGTCCTCCCCGTTCCTGTACAGCTCAGTGTGTATTTAATCACGCGGGGGTCGACGGGACGGGGCTATTTCTCTGCCGGCATAATCAGAGGGCCTCCATGGCCTGGTCATATGTTTTAATCCTGGCTTCCTATAACAGCCAGGCCTTATCAGCTCCCAAAGCCTCCCTCCCCTGGGATCTGAGCCGCTGTCTCAGCCACTGCTAATCTGGCCCTGGAAATTGTTAACAGGATGTAAATGCAACTAGGAATGATATATGGCTTCATGTATAACACACAGCGTTATTGCTAAGCGTTTTGCATGCCGCTTCTGAAATTATATACATACAGAATAAGAAGATGGTATTGATTGATGGAATAACAAATGTCGGATATCGTTTTAGATGCAAATGATCAAAGGGTGTATGGGACAGTGGGTTTTTTCTCCCGGATGGAGACTGGATGGGATGCTGCAACTGAGGGATTGGAAGGCTGATCACTAGTCAGCCATTTTAGTTCAATATAATAGAAGCTTGGTGAACTAACAATCCTATGGTTATTTCCAACCGTGGTCCGTTTCCTGTGGAACCATTTTGTGTTAGTGTGGCACCACGATTATACGTCAGGTATATTTAAATAGACCAAATTAATATTCAGCACGGCTAACACGACTAGAAACCTTCACAACCCTGTCATCCCCAATTAGTGTAGTGGGAGAATAAGGAATACGTTGTGTTTGTTTGGTATTCATTTCTCAGATTCCGGGATTCAATGCCTTCCTTGTTACATGTTACTGTATTTTTTTTTCCAAAAGGCATCCTGTACTGTCATTTTGTGACAGAAGCAGATTTGTATCAAAGTCAAGTTTATCTCAGATTTGGATGCGTTTTTCTTTTTTATGTTTCTGGTTTCATCAGTATTCCTGTCAGCTGAGACATCAGGAAAGGGTATCTAAGATAAGGATAGGCAGAAGATATGCATTAAGAAGAAGCACAAATCATGTATCGCATGAAATCTGAAGGCAGTATAGTTAATTCTCTCTGTATAGCTATAATAGATGCATCTTATATCACAAGTATGTTTGAGGTGAATGACAAAAAAAACGAAACATATACAGTGCCTTGCGAAAGTATTCGGCCCCCTTGAACTTTGCGACCTTTTGCCACATTTCAGGCTTCAAACATAAAGATATAAAACGGTATTTTTTTTGTGAAGAATCAACAACAAGTGGGACACAATCATGAAGTGGAACGACATTTATTGGATATTTCAAACTTTTTTAACAAATCAAAAACTGAAAAATTGGGCGTGCAAAATTATTCAGCCCCCTTAAGTTAATACTTTGTATCGCCACCTTTTGCTGCGATTACAGCTGTAATCGCTTGGGGTATGTCTCTATCAGTTTTGCACATCGAGAGACTGAAATGTTTTCCCATTCCTCCTTGCAAAACAGCTCGAGCTCAGTGAGGTTGGATGGAGAGCATTTGTGAACAGCAGTTTTCAGTTCTTTCCACAGATTCTCGATTGGATTCAGGTCTGGACTTTGACTTGGCCATTCTAACACCTGGATATGTTTATTTTTGAACCATTCCATTGTAGATTTTGCTTTATGTTTTGGATCATTGTCTTGTTGGAAGACAAATCTCCGTCCCAGTCTCAGGTCTTTTGCAGACTCCATCAGGTTTTCTTCCAGAATGGTCCTGTATTTGGCTCCATCCATCTTCCCATCAATTTTCACCATCTTCCCTGTCCCTGCTGAAGAAAAGCAGGCCCAAACCATGATGCTGACACCACCATGTTTGACAGTGGGGATGGTGTGTTCAGCTGTGTTGCTTTTACGCCAAACATAACGTCTTGCATTGTTGCCAAAAAGTTCAATTTTGGTTTCATCTGACCAGAGCACCTTCTTCCACATGTTTGGTGTGTCTCCTAGGTGGCTTGTGGCAAACTTTAAACGACACTTTTTATGGATATCTTTAAGAAATGGCTTTCTTCTTGCCACTCTTCCATAAAGGCCAGATTTGTGCAATATACGACTGATTGTTGTCCTATGGACAGAGTCTCCCACCTCAGCTGTAGATCTCTGCAGTTCATCCAGAGTGATCATTGGCCTCTTGGCTGCATCTCTGATCAGTCTTCTCCTTGTATGAGCTGAAAGTTTAGAGGGACGGCCAGGTCTTGGTAGATTTGCAGTGGTCTGATACTCCTTCCATTTCAATATTATCGCTTGCACAGTGCTCCTTGGGATGTTTAAAGCTTGGGAAATCTTTTTGTATCCAAATCCGGCTTTAAACTTCTTCACAACAGTATTTCGGACCTGCCTGGTGTGTTCCTTGTTCTTCATGATGCTCTCTGCGCTTTTAACGGACCTCTGAGACTATCACAGTGCAGGTGCATTTATACGGAGACTTGATTACACACAGGTGGATTGTATTTATCATCATTAGTCATTTAGGTCAACATTGGATCATTCAGAGATCCTCACTGAACTTCTGGAGAGAGTTTGCTGCACTGAAAGTAAAGGGGCTGAATAATTTTGCACGCCCAATTTTTCAGTTTTTGATTTGTTAAAAAAGTTTGAAATATCCAATAAATGTCGTTCCACTTCATGATTGTGTCCCACTTGTTGTTGATTCTTCACAAAAAAATACAGTTTTATATCTTTATGTTTGAGGCCTGAAATGTGGCAAAAGGTCGCAAAGTTCAAGGGGGCCGAATACTTTCGCAAGGCACTGTAGGTCAATAAATCAAATGATCTATTTCCGCTCATCGAGTCCTATTTAGGCATTTAGCTACAGAGAACTTCACACATCACAAATATTCTTGGCGGTTGTCAGTCACATTGATGTTGTTGTTTTTTTTTGTTGTTTTTTTTAATTTTACCCCTTTTTCTCCCCAATTTTCGTGGTATCCAATTGTTGTGGTAGCTACTATCTTGTCTCATCGCTACAACTCCCGTACGGGCTCGGGAGAGACGAAGGTTGAAAGTCATGCGTCCTCCGATACACAACCCAACCAAGCCGCACTGCTTCTTAACACAGCGGGCATCCAACCCAGAAGCCAGCCGCACCAATGCGCCGGAGGAAACACCGTGCACCTGGCCACCTTGGTTAGCGCATACTGCGCCCAGCCCGCCACAGGAGTCGCTGGTGCGCGATGAGACAAGGACACCCCTACCGAACAAGCCCTCCCTAACCCGGGCGACGCTAGGCCAATTGTGCGTCGCCCCACAGACCTCCCGGTCGCGGCCGGTTACGACAGAGCCTGTGCGCGAACCCAGGGACTCTGATGGCACAGCTGGCGCTGCAGTACAGCGCCCTTAACCACTGCGCCACCCGGGAGGCCCCGATGTTGTTGTTTTTTGCCTACATTTTTTTGGTGTCCTGTCAGAAATGGGACCTGGTGTGACTTCCTGTCAGGGCTGATTAGGACTCAGCATCACTTCCACTGGACAGGAAGCTGTGTGATTTCTGCTCTGGTGTTACGGTAATTAGAGCCCCCTTTTTGTCTTCTGCAAATAAGATGCAAAGCAGCTCAAAGTTCTGCCTCACATGGTTAGTATCTGTATGACATCAGCTTCTACACAGGGAATATGGAAAGCACACCTAATTGTCACTGTCACCCCAAAACATAATTTGCCTATGCTTATGACTGGTACCGCCCTCCCTCTCCCAGAATTGGATAGACGATTACATTGCTCATTGTGGCCTCATAAATCCTATCTTCGTGAATTTGATATTCATGTAATGAAATGTAGTGTCACCCAACTAGTGAATTATTATTACTCATGGAATCCTGTGGGTGGAAGGGTCAATGACGATTGCTTGTTTTTAGGGACCCATCTTTAATGGCATGGCATGTATGTGTTTAATTTAGCTGGCACTAGATGACAATAACTATAAAAAGCAAAGTAACCAACTTATCCACACAGCCCCTGGAAGAGCCAAATATCTTACTTTATATAGGCCTACTGCCTGTCAATTGTAATGTGTCTGACTTTAAATTTCACAATTTAGGGAACAAACAAACACCACAAAATGTGAGAAAGTTAAGTTAAATATTGAATGTGGTTTTGATTTAGTGTAATTTATCGAGTACACAAGAAGAGTCCTGCCATGGGGGCAAAACCTCTGACAGAGAAAACAAAGCTGATGACAGCAGAGGACACTCTAACAACAGAAGCCTTCTGGCCCAGTCAGACCCTGTTGGGAGTAGACCGCAATTGGCTTGAAGAGACTGACCGACACATTCGTCCAGCAAACTATAATTATAAAAAAATCAAATGCTGGGCTTAGCCGCGTGGCAGCAAATTTGAATGGAAATGTTACAAAAGACGAGGCCCTCAAATGAGGAATAATTTTTGACCACACTCAGCGGTGCCTCCCAGCATGAGGGTGCCAGGCTGGGGAAAGTTTTCAAGCTGTGGGCTGATTAGGACGAGGATGGGACTCTGCTGGAGAACGGACATCGTAGCGCTTCCCGGAGGAATACATTTGCACCTGCCCCATCCGAAACAATGGGTCCTCTCCCCTCACGCAGAGCACTGGGCTTAATTAAAAAAAACATATCTAATTTGCACACTCTGCTCGGCTTCTAAATTGGAATCCAGTTCACCACTGAGTCTGTTAATTTGCACAGGAAACAGCAGACTGAGAAGGGATGGCACGGCGTTGGCACGGAGAAAGCTTGGACAGGAACTGGACAAAGACAGCCGACATGCTCCTGCTGTACCATCCATGGGAAGGCATCTCAGCCCAATTATTTTATACAAGGGTAATAAAAAATCTAACGTAGATTCAACAAACCAGAGAAATAATCCCGGCTTCTTTATGGTTTTTTTCATAATCTCCATGAAGTGATATCGGCGAAATGGGAATTCTTACATGTCTTCTATGACTGATGACCGGATTGATGATTCCCTTTGCAATGATTATTCCTGAAAAGGAGGGATGAATTATGACAGTTTTCATATTAAGCAGACTTATCTGCTGCAAAGAGCATTAAGAGCGCCAAGTACATCAGCCGATACTATCACAAATTGACCTGCCAATCACCCCGCCCTGGCTTCAAAGGTGCAGATAAGGTATTTGAGGTCATTGAAAGCAGACACCACTGTCTGTATGCCTTCCTCCTATTATCAGCACCGTGTTTCTCTCTGAACCCCAGCTTTCTGGTCTTGGGTGACATGAACAAGACCAGGGATAATTTACACTGGCTACAAAATGGTGGCTATTTCACAACTACAGTATAATAGTAGACGTTAGACACATTTACTGGAATAGCCCCATTAATACTTTCTCCATGTCTGAAGGGACTAGAGAGGGAGAGAAGATCTTCCCAAGGCTTATGAGGTAATCTCACTGATATTTATTCTTCTAATGACAACTAAGAATGTAAACTGATGGTCACATTTATTCCCAGATGACCCCAATGAGGCTTTCAGATTCAAGTAATGAAACGTACATAAAAGGAACTTTAAATCTTCCCGGTCACAGATAAAATAAGCTCTCTCATATGAAGCAATCCCAGCAAGGTATTAAAGTTGGCAAATGGTGGATAATACCACTAGATTCACAGATGTCCAACAATGGTCCCTTAAGGGTGAATTAAAGCTTGTGCCCAAATTGGATGTAACTAAGGCTTAGATAAAGACTATATTAATGTAGGCTGAAATTTGTATAGTTTATCTACAATAAACCATATTTGAAAATCTTCAAATAGACTTTGGATATAAAATCAGAACATGATTTATCCTCAAAAAATTCAGATTATGTGTTCTGTGTTGGGATAATTGCAATACTCACAGCTCAACGGTGCCTTTAAAAATAATGAAAGACTAACAGAGTTATCCATTCTGAAAGATAGAGGGGTCAACGAGAGAACCAGGGAGAGGGTGAAGGAGAAAAAGAGAGAAGGAAAGGGAAAGAGAAAGAGAGAGTGTTACATTTGGGCAAGATCACTCCTCACGTTCAGTTGGAGCTGTCGTACCTGTCGCTGCGGCGATGACAGTTGGTTTGTTTGGACTGGGGGTCAGGAACGGCGCAGGGGAAGCGAAAGAATGCCAGGGACTCTCAAAGTTAGTGATAGCAGGGGGAACTTGGTGTGAGAGGTGACATCTTGATTTATTGACTCTTGAGGGGTAGAGGTCACTCACTGTTGCAGCCAAGGAGAATGACTGGGAGGATTTCTGCTTGGCCATATCTCTATCTTCTCTGGGAAGCGGGGACAAGATCTAGTACTTGGTGAAAATAGTATTGAAGGAAATAAATCAGAAAACTATCTGTATATCACTCTCCATTGCTTGGTGTTAACTTACTGAGCCTGAGTAACCTCAACAAGAACAATATGTCTTCAGTTTGACTTTGACTCACTAAAAGTACGTAACAGTCACCTGTACTCTACTATGATACTCTAAATAAAAAAAGGCTTTTCAGTATGGTTATCACAATAACGATTCTAACGACAATGTGAAAACTAAAAGGACCCCTAATCATGCATCCATGTCTCTCAAGCTTTGATCCACCTCTCCTCAGCTGTTGTTTTTCTCCTGTTGACTTAGCATTCTGTGGCAGCCATCTTGTCATCACCACTGTAATGACTAAGCTTCCAGTATAAAGCCCTAATGAGAAAGCACACAAACACATTCATGTAGCACACGCGGGCACACACAAAGATACAGTATGAAGCAAATCCCCCCAGCTATCCAAACACTGCTTTTCATATTGGTCCTGTCGTTGCCAAGCGTTTGGCCTACGTGGCTGTGGGGGCAGCTGTTGACACTGTTACCATTGCGTTTCCTGTTCAACCTGCCAGCTGCCTCTCTTCTATTCTCCTTGCCCCCCTCGACGGACGGGTGAAACAAGTGTTACCAGCCGGCCCGACGACAGACAGCTCCTTTCTGCCCGTGGCTGTTACGGTAGGCCTTTCATGGCACAAAGAAAACCAGTGAGCGTGGAGAACCACAATGGCCCCACAACGCATCTCACCGAGCCCCCGTTCATCAGCACACACCTTTTGCCCTGCCGCGGGATCAACAGCGTGGGATTGTCTTAACACATATAAAAGACACATACATACAGTACACCAATCATCACTGGAGAGGAGCATCTGGAGGGTGTCTGTGCCCTCTCTACACAGAGGCAAGTGAGCCTGTGTGTACACTTGTGTGTATGTGTGTGTGAGAGCTGACTGCAGATCTAAGGTTACTGAAGTTGATTTTGTAAAGCAAGACACAGTCATTTTTGTCCACGTCATTGCAGGAGCATCAGAAAGGAGAAAGATGAAAATGTATTTCATTGAAGATGATACCAAATGCAAGAACAAAAACCTATGTAATAAAGTCCCTTATTGTTTTGGTTGTCTGACGTCTCACACTAGGCCTACAAATCATGGCAAAAAAAATGAAACATCTGAGTTATGTGACAGAAATGCATAATGTCTGTATATGCAAACTAGAAAAGCAGAAATCAATGTGTATGTGTGTGTACAGTATGTGTTAGTAGTATGTGTTAGTAGTATGTGTTAGTACAGTGGTTCCCAACCAGGGGTACTAGGAACCCTGGGGGTACATAGGCCTGTCCACAGGGGGTACTTGAGAAGACTCATGAGACCATAGACCTACTGGTAAAATGCACATGAGGGGGTACTTCAGGGGTACTCCGGGAAGAGCAAAATTCAGTTGACGGTACAATAACTGAAAAGGGTTGGGAACCACGGTGTTAGTAGTATGTGTGTGTATGTATGTGTTATTAGTATGTGCATCAAGACTATTCCAACCCTCATCCACTTCAAATATTGACTGTCAGTTAGTGTGTAGAGTATTCAGGTAACTACATCATATGCATAAGAAAGAAAAGACACAAGGCTTCTAATGTAAATGCATCATTACCATCTCAGGAAAATACGTATTCAAAGCAACAACCAAAACAATGATTTTCCTAATGCGCAAGAGATGTCATTTTATACCACATGATCGATAATGAAATATTACTTTTTGATGGGAGATGGTCTTTCAAGGAAAGGGCTTTGAAAAAGTTTTCCTCGTTATTGACAGAGGCAGTTTTCTCCTCTATATCTGTGTGTGTGAGAGGGGGGGGGGGTTGTGAGGAGGTGTCACATGATTAAAGTGGAGATTGGAGATAGTGGGATCTGTGCGGTATGGGGAGAGATAAGGGAAGAGTAAGCATGTTTAAAGTGTCCTGTGATCAGCCATTGCGCGAGGGAGAGCGGTGACAGGTGTACTATAGACAGGCGTGCTGTGAAAAACAGATAGGTGACTCCTCTAAAGTTGCATCGACTAAACTAAAATTAGAATGTTTTCAACTGTGTTATGGGACTGGAGGATGGTTGAACAAATATGAAAGCGTATATTAGATTTTTTGTTGTTGTTGCAATTTAAATAAATAAATAGGTTTTATTTTCACATACATCGGATAGGTGCAGTGAAATGTGTGGTTTTACAGGGTCAGCCATAATAGTACGGCACTCCTTGAGCAAATTAGGGTTAAGTGCCTTGGCACATCAACACATGTTTCACCTTGGCTTGGGTTTTTCGAACTAGCAACCTTCCAGTTATTGGCCGAACGGTTTGACCGCTAGGTTACCTATTCATACATTCTCAATTATTTTATTCATTTTATTTCATTCAATGAAACACAACTCATAATCTCAAAAAAGTCGTCCTATTTGGTTGTTTGTTGTGAAGTGGTGGGAGGGTGAGTCAAGGAACAATGGAGAAAACATAGACCACAATGGCTGCATTTAAACATGCTGCCCAATTCAGATCTTTTTTCATTAGTTGGTGTTTTGACCAATCAGATCAGCTCTAAAACAGATCTGACGTGAAAAGATCTGATGTGATTGGTCAAATAACCAATTAGTGGAAAAAATATCAGAATTGGGTTGCCTGTCTAAATGCAGCGCAAGAGACACATAATAAATCCGAAAACTCACCCAGCTGAGACAAAAGCAGAACCTGCCCAGTCAGCGTATTCTACCAGCCCAATGGCTCAACAACAGCGTACGGAGAGAAGAAGGCATGTCCACGCTTCAATATTCAATAAATATAATAAACATCTCGGTGAAACAAATTGTTCATAAGCTACCTGTTTAATTTTTCAGAGCTCCTTGAATCATATATTTCCTTATTAGTTTGGAAGTGTTGGGCCTGTGTTAGGTGGATGGATGACGCTGTCAGGGCCTGGGCATAATGGTTGGAGCTGTATGAGTGATTTCTACCAGGGAAAGCCTATTAGGGCTGACAGGGGGATGATGATATTAGGCCATCATCATTCAGAAGACACCGCCTCCACCAACCCCACACCCTCATCCATCAGACCAAAACACCCGGCCTCCCTCCCTCACTCTCTCTGTCCCTCCTTCCCTCCCTTTCTGTGTCTCTTTCATTCGCCCTCCTTTCCAGGCTTACTGTCTTGCTTGCTTTCTCCCTCACTGACACTCTCTCTCTCTCTCTCTCTCTCTCTCTCTCTCTCTCATCCACCCTCTATCCTAGTCCCTCTGTCTCTTTCTCCCCCTCACACTCTCCTTCCTCTCCTCATTTTCCCTTGCTCCCCTCTCTCTCTCTGGTGGCAAATACAAAGACAAATTCTGCCCTTTTCTTAGCCCATGAAACATTTAACATTTAATTTCATATTCTGGCAGACGCAAGTAAAAAATGGCCTAATGAATCTTACTTATTGTCTACCCCTAGTGCAATCAGCGTCTAAATATGAGATCCCTGTCCCCTGGCCCGTATCCATTGTCTTCTTGGCTTGCCTTCGCTCTGCTCATCACAAGTTACAGTTCTAAGTCTTCCTCTTACAAGCCTGGAATAAAATCACTAGAAACGTAAATGCTCGTTTTCATCCAAGCACCCAGATGAGCACTTGCCTCCCTAATTTTACATATGTGTCAAGGTGAATAAAGAAGGGTGTCAAATCGTTCTCTTCATGTCCTCAAAATAGTTCACTTTTATATCTAAAAACGCACATAGCGACACACCTCTAGTCTTCAAAGCAACACATTGTAAGGAGGAGGGTGGAGAGATGAGTTCTCCCACAGTGAGTGGAATGAAGGAAAGGCAACACTGACCGTTTTCATGGATAATTAGAAGCTGAAATACAACAAGGAGAGGAGACCTCCTCAGTAATCCATGTGACCCTGTAAGTCCCTCTCGGTCCCTTTCTATGTGCCCTCTCACTTTATGGGGCCGTGAACCTGAGACTCGCTGCCTTAGCTTTTGGACCACGTTACCCTGGTTGCAACCTTGGTGACCTTTAACCTTGCAGTGAGCGGAGGACAGCCATTGATGAGAGAGGCTGGTGCTGGTGGGGCTCCTCTCTAAGCTGGTTTCACATGGTGATCAATACAGCCAGAGCTGAGAACACCCGTTGGCCTTGACAATGGAGGGCTATTGTGGTCTGCAGTCAAACGGTGTCAAGAAGCCATCCCTCTCACCCAGAGTTTGCTTTTGGGTTTATTACAGATCAAACATGCTATCGGCTCATCATTCAATCCCTCCAACTTCATTCAATCTGTCTTTTTATTAGTCTTATTATGGTCTGTCTAAGGCACTTTTCTCACAAAGACAGAATTTTGGAACTGCCACTATCTTTATTGTTTGATTCCTCTCTCATTGATATAACAAAAGCGAGTGAAATCAGGCCTATGGCATGAAAACACTCTAATTGGTACTCATTATGCATACTTATGCATGCATTTGAAAAGCTGACGATTCCTAAAAGAGTCTGGGCAATTTAAGTCCCTCAGAACAGTGTCAACGAGAAGGTATGTCTAAAACCCAACTGCCACGACTGCCAGCCTTCTCCCAGGAGAGCATAATGCATCTTCAAACAGTGTTCATGGTTTACTGATTTCCATCATGTCTGCTTTGAATATTGTCAGAAACTTTATTTTGATGGGATGAGGTTTGCTATGCAGATACAGGTCAGCACCGTATTTTAAGACGTGGTCCCGCCCATTGGAATACCTATTTTTGTCATTCATTCTGAAATGAGGAGCTTGCTGGCTGTATCAGAGAGAGCATTAGTGAATACGGTTGGTGATGTCTTCATGAGCAGTCAATCAGCCACCATGTCCCTCAGGCCATCACTAGGGGCCTGACATGACTTCCTCCCTTTGACAGATTTCTGGGTCTCCTTTAATGATCAATCTCAGTCTATATCTGTAGAAGGATATTGTCCTCCACAAGGCTGTTATACGCTTTATGTGAACTGTCATAATGGCTACATAACAATGTCATAACAGTGACATACTCTAGCACGCTGTCAACGTTAGCCAACTAGCTAACCTAGATTAGCTGTGATATAGGAACGTAGCATTCTTAAATGTTAAATAAGGATGCATTTGCATTAGGTCTTCATGTACAGCTTGGTTCATTCCGTACTTCTTTCATATGGCTCAGACGGCGTGCTATATCATTTTTTTTGCCAGCTGTTATATCGGCAATACAATAAACATGGTGTTAATATATTTTCACCATGAAACTCCATTCAAATGGGAAAGTGGTTTTGTACATGTTACATGCAGTAGCCTTCTCAGAGCCCCGGAATTTATGATACGCCTTTGAAATAGATGCCGGATTATTTGGGATATGTGAATATGATCAAAATGAGAAGAGAGCGTGTTGCAAGGCCGGCATGGCTTTAAAGGTTTTATGCAAAACATGATATCTCTCCGCCTTTCCATTAACTTGCTGTATTGAATTACTTAATATGTTATAGACATTTTGCCATGAAGCAATTAAAGGATTACTCTAATACAAATCAGGCTGGCTGTTTGCTGTTGTGCACCCCCTGTCTGGCAGGTTCAAAGCTCTGACTGGGCATGTCACTGGAATTACACACACGGAGAGAGTGAAAAGGGAATAACATGCCAGAGAAATACCCACAATACACAGGGGTTTATGACGGTTTCAACCGACAACAAAGAAATACATGTCTGTTATCAGTTAAATTAATGTTATGTTGTAACACTTCCAGACGGAGTGACAACAGTGAGTTTGGCCGCAAACAACTTAATTTGATCAGCTTTATGTAAAGCAGCCAGTCGTCTGGGAGCCACCGGTGAGAAGATTAATTGTAAATGTTTACAATGGATTTTCGACTGTGTGTTAAACACGATAATCCAGCCAGCGACCCAAGGGATGAGAAATAACAAATTAATAACAAAGGATGCCTGCGCTTATCGTCGGGCTGTTGTCTACGCAGCGTGTCAAGACTCCAGACTGGTGCCAGTCGTCCTTCCATCAACATGTAACATGTTTATTAGACCTCCTGCAACTATGGCAACCCGCATCCATTTGGAAAATGCCCTTTTCGTAAATACTTATTTAAAAGGTGTAGCATCATATTTTCATAACATTTTCTGAGGCTGTTGACAATAGGGTTATTATTATTATTTACGGATGTGTTTTTATTCTTTTTCACTTGACTGGCAGGGTCAACGTCATTAATTGGCTGAGGATAGTGGATAGCGAAGTCATTTCTTGAACACGACGCACAATTACCCCTGGCCAAAGTCAGACAAAGGCGAGAGGCTTTCACACGTTCTCCTACTCTGAGAGGATGCTAATGATGAAAGAAGGGGTTTGAGGATGAGAGAGGGGGTCTGGTCGACCCTACCGCCACACTGCGGTCGCAGTTTAATCAGCTCTATCCCCCTTCAATCAGGAGAACTTAATTAGCTAGTGTTCACAAGGTAAACACAGCTCACCAAGGCTTTCAACAAACAATCACCATACAGTACACCATATACCAGGCCCAACCCACACATACACTACATGACCTAAAGTATGTGGACACCTGCTCGTCAAACATCTCATTCCAGAATCATGGGCATTCATATGGAGTTGGTCCCCTCTAACCCTATAACAGCCTCCACTCTGTTATATGTTGGAACATTGCTGCTGGGACTTGCTTTCATTCACTACACGAGCATTAGTGAGGTCGGGCACTGATGTTGGGCGATTACGTCTGGTTCACAGTCGGTGTTCCAAATATCTAAAGGTGTTCGATGGGGTTGAGGTCAGGGCTCTGTGGAGGCCAGTCAAGTTCATCCACACCGATCTCAACAAACCATTTCTGTATGGACCTTGCTCTGTGCACGGGGGTATTGTCATGCTGAAACAGGATAGGGCCTTCCCCAAACTGTTGCCACAAAGTGGAAGCACAGAATCATCTAGAATGCCATTGTATGATGTATCATTAAGATTTCCCTACTCGGGCCTAACCCAAACCATAAAAAACAGCTCCAGACCATTATTTCTCCTCCACCAAACTTTACAGTGGGCACTATACATTGAGGCAGGTAGCGTTCGTTACACCACTCCAGCCGACGCCTGGCATTGTGTATGGTGATCTTAGGCTTCTGTGCGGTTGCTCTGCCATGGAAACCCATTTCAGGAAGCTCCCGACTAACAGTTATTGTGCTGACGTTGCTTCCAGAGGCAGTTTGGAACTCGGTAGTGAGTGTTGCAACCGACACAGACAAGTTTTACGCGCTTCAGCACTCGACGGTCCCGTTCCGTGAGCTTGCTTGGCCTTCCACTTCACGGCTGAGACTTTATTTATTAACAGTCCATTAATTGTTATTTTTTAGTAATTTCTTCAGTATTCTTGTTGGTGGAATATATATTAAGATGTATTGCAAAATGTTCTACAAATTCTGTATCTCGTAGACTGTTGTTTGTTCATTTTACAGCTTCATTTTGCTGTCAACATTAACATATTTTTTGTAATTTGCCAAAATGGTTTTAGGTTTACCGTCGCAAACCATTGCAGCCAATGAGCCAATGTGAGAAAGCGTTAAATCATAGAAAATAAAATGTCTAAATAGGGTCAATGTCCAGTAGTGTGTTGTCCCCTGTGTCTAATGGGTGTATTCCCTCATGTCCTACAGGGAGAAGAGTGGAGACTGTCAGTCCCTCAGTAGTTATGCCCCCCTCCCCTCTCTCCCCTAATGCTCCTTTTACCTTCCCATTTTCTCCAGCCTGGTCACTCACTGCTTTGAATTCCATGAACTCTAACAGAGTGTACACTACCTTAAAGAAAACCAGATCTGTATCAGACTAGAAGGGGACTTGTATATAAGATATATTACAGTTATATTACAGTCTATTACAGTTGAACAAATGTAATGTGTGTATATCCATATTGTTGACAGTTTGTCACACCATGTTACGGGATTCTTCCTGGGAAGGAGAGGAGGACCAAAACGCAGCGTGGTTGAAGTTCATGGTTCTTTAATAACTAGAAACTATACATGAGCAAACTACAAAAAAAACAAGACCCGTGAAACCCGAAACAGTCCTGTGTGGTACAAACACTGACACAGGAGACAATCACCCACGAAATACCCAAAGAATATGGCTGCCTAAACATGGTTCCCAATCAGAGACAACGATAAACACCTGCCTCTGATTGAGAACCACTCTAGGCAACCATAGACTTTCCTAGACAACTCTACTAAACACAACCCCATAAATCTAATAAACCCCTAGACAAGACAAGACACATAAATCACCCATGTCACAAAATGTCACAAAATAATAAAGAAAACACAAAATACTAAGGCCAGGGCGTGACACACCATGTCCATCATTATTTACAGAGTACAACATTTTCCTGGTTTATAATTTGATGTCTTTAGTGTCAACATCCTTATTTACATACCAAAAGTCACAATTATATAGCATTACCAATGTACATTACAAAACTGGAGAGTTTCCTTACCCAGTGTAAAGTCAAAGCCTACTCTTTATTGTCAGTCCTCTTGCTTTTTCCCTCAACTAGTAAAGTCTTGAAGTAAAGTCACATATTAAAAAAGGGGGAGAAATGAAGAGTCAGCAGAGAGAGAGCTGGCTAGTAGAGAGAGAGAGAACATGTGTGTTGGGCCTGAATGTGCTGAATAAATACAGGTCATGATTTATCTGGCCCAGAGAGCCACTCTCAACCTGCTGAGTCCTGCCTGATGAGAAGAGCCTTTATATAAAACAAACCCTGCCTTTTTAATCTGCTTGCTGCATGCCTGCTTGCCCGTCTGTCTGTCTGTCTGTCTGTCTGTCTGTCTGTCTGTCTGTCTGTCTGGTCTGCCTGGTCTGCCTGTCCGACTGCCTGCATACCTGCCTGTCTGTCTGTCTGCCTGGTTTGTTTAGCCTGCCTGCCCGATTTTCTGGTCTGCCTGCTCGCATGCCTGTCTGTCTGGTCTGCCTAGCCCGCCTGTCCGACTGCCAGGTCTGTCTGACTGCCTGCTTGCCTGGTCTGTCTGCCTGCTTGCTTCCAGCAGTATTCTGCTGAAGCCCAAACTATATAACTTTTAGATTTCCCATAGTGCCTGAACAGTTGCACACTGACCAGGGCAATGACTTTATTGAAGTAGCCAGGAATACAAATTGCACTGCAAACATGAGAAGGTTATTAGCTATACAGGGAAGCATACTTTGGGATATAGAGTAGGTCTTTGTATGTAGGGGGAGAAGTTCAGTTAGAGTAGACTCTTAATGGTGGGTGAAAGATTAGCTGACTGTGCTGTCATTATGCAGTGACTAGATCACTGTTTATGGCCAAATATGCATTCTGCATCCCCTAAAGCTTTTCAATAAAACATAGTGATTAAGAGGTGAGCAAATCTAAGAGGTGAACAAACTAATGCAGAATATTTTCTTGCATGAATTATATAGATCATAGCCTGCTAGCTACAGTACATAACAAAAACGCATTTTGCTTTAGCCATCAATCTCCCAACACAGACACGTTTATCAACCTTTTACTCAGCTCTCCTTTCCTTGGAGGACGAATCTAACCATGCGTGAAAAGGCCAAGGTCCCCCACTTCAACTTTAAGGGGTTCACAATTTGCACTGAAAATGACCCCTTTCAGTTTAATTACTGAACATCTCACTGGCCGGTCAAGTCCTCTTTTGTGAGTGAGGACCTTGATGACCAACATGGCCCAGAAGTTGACGGATGACATTTCACGTAGAGTGTCCCTAACCCCTCGTGTGTCCCACTTTGCCAGCAGGCCAGTGACTTGATTGACAAGTGACCAGGACAAAAGCTTTGGGTCAACAAGCCGTTTAAGATCCATTATTATGGAGTGAACATTGTGTCCCCGGGCAGGTAAACACATCTCCATTGATCCGATGGCGAGATAGAAATATTTTGTTCACCTCCATCAAAAACCCTTTCACAAAGGCGAAAGGCAAACAGTATTGAGAGGAGAAAAGCAGGGTTGGAATAAGCCTGACATTCTGGTCCATTGGTAAATAATGGTGTAAGCTAGCCAGGCTATCCATAACCCCTGAAACTGCTGCCTGCCAAGATAAAATGTGAAACCTGTTTCTCCAAAGCCCTGGAAAGATCAACAGGGCTGATGTGGTTTTATTCTCCTTAATGTCACATTGGGTCTGGGCCTGTAAAGGGTGGCTCAGGGTAAACACTAATGACAAGAATGCTCTTAGACGGTACAGATTGGAAATAAATTACACTGCTCCATGCTGCTGAAAACCCACTGCACGCCAGTCTGGATCACGCAGACTGATCTGTTTTCTGTGACCTTAATGAGATGTGTACTATTTAAAAGACTAACTATATTTATTGTCTGTTCTTTAAGGTTATGTAGCATGTAAAAAAAAAGTTGTGTGTAATGTTGTACTGCACAGTATGTAGTAAGTAGACACTTTGACAACTCAACCATTAAATGCTATTCAAATTCAGCAAAAAAATAAATCATTCACATTCACTGTTGTCCCACACATATACTATATTTTTTATTTAACCCTGTGTTTTACATTAGTGCACAGCAATAAGATAACATCCCCGCGCTGTGCATTATTCACCTGGGTTCTACTGGGGAAGTTTCAGAGTGGAGGCGTACCCTTCTTCATGGACTCCTCATGAGCCTTTTCTTTTAAAAAGGGACACAAACAGTCAGCATGTTGTTATTTCTGAACTACTCTGCTTAAACTGAGAGCAGAGGGCACTGTCTCACAGCGGGGTAGTGGACAGCTCTTCCTGGTATAATGACGCATAACTAGTACACTTACATTCAGTCCTGGGGGATTCAATGAGGAAGGCCTCAAACGTACCCATTATACTTGAGATAATGTCAGAGAGTCACTCGCATTCAGTGTTATATTTTGGTCTCTTTCTGATCATACTTTCCTTTGCAAACATCCTAGCTAACAACCCTCCCTCCCCTCTCTTTCTCCTGCTCTCTCCCTCTATCTCTCGCTTGCTCTTCCCCCTCTCGCTCTCTCTACCCCCTCTCTCCCTCTTCCCTCTCCTCCCCTTTCCCTCTCCCTCTCATTCTCCCTCTCCGCCCATTCCCTTTTTGAAATTTCAACCTAGGTAGGCTGCTACTGATATCCATCCCTGATCGGGTGGTAAGAACAAGCACAGTGTGGAATTCACACTATATTAAAAACAATTGGTGCAACAAAGAACTCAACTCAGCAGAGACCTTCATGAGCAAATGATCAGCTGTAAATGAAAACCCATTGCTGAGCTACATGGTAATAACACTCCAGACCGCGCAGGCAATAATCACAATCTGTGTGCTTAGTGTAATCACGCATCTATGCAGTCGTCCCTCTCTGCATGCAATATAATGATCAAAAATGCTGTCTATTTCAAATATAAAAATGTATTTCAGGTATTTCAGGCCTAGTGTTCATAGAACGTGTATAGTTAAGTATGACAGTGAATTATAGAAAGGGCTTATGTTACATTGGAGAGGCTGATGAAAATGTTATAATTCCAATAATACCCTGCAACTTTTCTGTACATCTAAGCATCCTCTCGTATTGTATTATACTAAATGATTTCTCTGCAACATCAAAACACCGTTACTGGGTGTCACTGTGATTCACAGTAAAATATTTCAAGCCACTTCTTTGTTCTTTCCTCAATCTGTAGATTTTTTTTTCATTATAAGTATTCATGCAATTCAATGTGTTCCTTATTTCCACGAGAGCTTTTAAAACTATACTTATCGCAAACTCTTTTCTGCTTTCCACTTTTCCTATCACCGCTTTATGTCACAGAATTAGGATTATTTCCTGTTTAAACTTCTGTTATCGCAAATACACAGAAACAGATTATTTGCATAAGTATCAACTAACTCCTGACGCATCATGATAGGGGTTCACAGCCTGGAGAAAATATAAAAACATAAGCTATACTCCCAGACTCGTATATCAATGCTTTTTACTATAAACTCCTGTCTTGTTAAATGTTTCAGGCGAAGAATCCTTTTACGTGATGGGCTTGGTGTTTCTCTGTATTTTTGGGGGTGGTCATGTTTTGGAATGTGTGTGTGTGTGTGTGTGTGTGTGTGTGTGTGTGTGTGTGTGTGTGTGTGGTTAGTGACGTGTCTGTTTGTCGAATTTTTATTCACCGGAACCCATATTACTTGCTATACCTTGCATTCAGCCGGGCCCTCTTGAATACAAGCCGATTATGGATAACAACCACATTACAGCACGGTACATCAAAGACCTAGCTTACTGCACAGTGGGGAGCCACTCTGGCACGTTTCACAATTCCAACCATTCAAGGAGCTCTCACTGGAAACATGTTATGCACTAAATGTGTCACATAGAAAAGTGTTTTCTGATCCATTTCACTCCAGACCCTGCCGGTACCGTCTGTTTGTGCTGGTTTCATTAAAAAGCCGAGGGATGAGAGGGAGACAGAAGGAGAGAGAGATAAGAAAAGATTCAGAGATGGACTTGACTATTGAGTGTTATAGTCTGGTGTGTCATGGGACTTGCACTGAAAACGGTTTATTAACTACTTAGAAGAACCTTATAGATAATACCTTAATGACATAATGCTACTGAAGATTAATACAGCCATTGTAAATCTGGTACTATAGTACTGTATTATCATTTGACTGGTAAGAATTCCAGGCAGTTCAGCCGTGATACAAGGCAGTATTCAACGTCCATTCATGTCTGAGGATGTCAGGAGATGACGTGGAAGCCAGGCACTAGGGGCAACAGTGAGTGCTGTTTCCTTGAGGTAGGCTTTGGTTTTGCTAGGGCATTTTGGATGGGGATGGTGGATGGGCGTATGCATCTCCCTCTGGTTCCAAAGGTTCAAATTCAGTGATAGAAAGTTGTTTTTGATATCTTAGTTTTAAACCTATCCCAAATCTTAACCATTACCTTAACCAGTCGGAGTTAATGCCTAACCTTATTAGGAATTCTGAGTTAACCCTTCGACAAGTACGAACACACGGGTGTGATCATTCTACAGTGGTCCCTGCAGCGCACTCTCAAACCGGTGTGATTAGAACGCTTATTTAGAACGTCCAGTTACGATTGACCCAACAGTCAGCGTTTGAGCTGGCCACACTGCAGAAACCATGATATGAATTAGCTAAAAGCAATGACTATTTACAATTCATCACATCACAAGTGAGCTCACCAGTGATCAAAACAATTGAGTAAAACACTTTCTAAAAATCGATAGTAAACTGACTGGTGTGTCGGCTACCATCATTCACTTCACTCATTCACTCGAAACACGAGTGAACCATCCCTTCACCTCGTTTTGTTATAACATCTTTGGTCTGACAGACATTTACTTGACAACCAGAATGCACTATATGATGTCAGCAAACATAGCGCCAGACATACTGTAGCTGCCAATTAGCTTAGCATTAGCTCATCATAATCAGTACAACCTTCAGAAAAGTATTGTATCCAAATCATGTGCCCATTACAATCTATACAAGAATCAGAATGCATGATTTGTCACCAGGGAATAACACAGTAAATACATCACGCTCCGTGGATACATACGGTGTGCTACAGTAGAAACAACATACCACGATATACATCCACTATAATGATAACGTAATAAGGCACTTACTTTGATAGGAATGCACACGTCCAAAGTTATTATTAGTAAGGAAAACAACATTGAAGGCAATGCGGGTGCCAACAGGAAAATGTGCCAGGGGGGAAAACGTTTGTGTAAGTTCTGTTCTGACTGGAGATGTGCAAATGTCTGCATACTTGATCTGTGGAAATACTGGGAAAGTGCTTGGGCTCTCTTCGAAGAGAAAAGTTTGTCCGGCTCAGTAAAGCCTCAAACGTAAATTGTCTGCAACAGTGAAATGGGCTACTTCTATGTGAATTAATGAGAAGGCGGAACATACCTCAATTCAAACTGTTAGAAAATCATTTGAAATGTAATAATTCGATAATTCATTTGAAACATAATAATTAGAAGGCAGCGTGCCTTGGTTTGAGGGCAACTTGGGTCAATGGTCCTGTTGTGTAACAATCACCTTTTGGAACAATGAGTGCATTCTCACCCACATGAAAATAACTCATGCTGGGGCAACCGTTAGAGATATTTGGAACTCACACGTGAAAAGGTTAATACCTAACTGTAAGAATTCAGAGTTAATGCCTAAACTTAACCTTGAACAGAGAAGTAACTTACAGAGAAGTAAGTTACTTACAGAGAAGTAACTAAACACTTCGAAATAACGTTTGACAAACATGGATAAACTAATGTCTAATTCTGACATGAGATTGTGAGAGCTTGTTAAAGAATTCAAGTCGTAAACACAATGGATTAAAAATAAAATCATGTATACAAATCTGTCCTCTAGCGTGTGTTGTGAAGTGTGTTTACTTCATGTTTCTGTTACAATGTTTTTGACAAGTCTGTGTGGTTTGTTGTCTATTTCTGGCTCAATTGTACTATAATGAAAGACTTTAAATGAGTCACGCATACATCAGTGAAAGGTGGACCCGTGTATTTTTGGCTCAGGATATGCTTGCATGGGTCTGTCCTCATTATATGAATGCAGGTCAAAATATAACATTCACAAACATGCATCCTTTACTATTTTCAGCCATTTCATCATCATATATCTGCATGCATGGTCCACAAACGACTAAAGCGAGGCCAATCGTACTATTTTCTTCATCACAAAATCTAGATGGATCCAGCTCATTCTCACTCAGTCAAACTGAAAATGAAAGAAAATCCAGCCTGGTCTTAGAGAAGATGTGCTAGAAAATAATGGGTATGTGTTGTGACATGAAACATGGGGCTAGGATCACATCAAACTAGACCATCTTTTGGAGTTGCACCAAAATCATTTCCCATTGCTCAAACCAATGAGAGACTGAATTTGATCATTCTTCAATGCACATTACACCCACACAACCGCTTCACTTCCAAGGAAAATCCTATGTGCATATTGACTTCAATCGAGACTGAGACATCTGCCGAACTAATTACATTACCAGTGAGTAAATCTGGAAACAGTTATCGCTGTGTTAAGCAGCTGTTTTTCACTCACAGGTGTATGATAGCATGATGCTCAAGATGTGTTTATGTATTTGCATAGCACTGGCACCTGTTAATGAAAGCGTTTGTTTTCCACCTAGTCGCCATGCTCCTCTAATAAGCATAGCTTTTCTCCCACAGCCGTCCTAATGACTGTTATCACACCACTATCTCTGAGCCAAGACGAGGAGTTGTAATAACCTGCAGGTGACACAGGATGTAGTGAGCAAAACCAACGTGCCATTGTGCCAGTCATTGGGAGGAAAAGGGAGGAAATCCTCTCACAATGGCTCCTTTTAAGGAAAATTGGGTAACCCTTCATTTTACAGCATTTAATTACTAAGTATTTACTGGGTAACATGGCCGAAAGTATGTGGACACCTGCTCGTCGAAAATCTATTTCTTAAATAATGGGCATTAATATGGAGTTAGTCCCCCTTTGCTGCTATAACAGTCTCCACTCTTCTGGGAAGGCTTTAAACTATATGTTGGAACATTGCTGCAGGTACTTGCTTCCATTCAGCCACAAGAGCATTAGTGAGGTCAGGCACTGATGTTGGGCAAATAGGCCTGGCTGGAAGTCGGTGTTCCATTTCATCCCAAAGGTGTTTGATGGGGTTGAGGTCAGGGCTCTGTGCAGGCCAGTCAAGTTCGTCCACACCGATCTCGACAAATCCTTTCTGTATGGACCTCGCTTTGTGCACAGGGGCATTGTCATGCTGAACCAGAAAAGGGCCTTCCCAAAACTGTTGCCACAAAGTTGGAAGTACAGAATTGTCTAGAATGCTGGAGAATTAAGATTTCCCTTCACTGGAACTAAGGGGCCTAGCCTGAACCATGAAAACAGTCCCAGACCATTATTCCTCCTCCACCAAACTTTACAGTTGGCAATATGCATTGGGGCATGTGGTGTTCTCCTGGCATCCACCAAACCCAGATTAATCTGTTGGACTGCTAGATGGTGAAGCGTGATTTATCACTCCAGTGAACACGTTTCCACTGCTCCAGAGTCCAATGGTGGCGAGCTTTACACCACTCCAGCCGATGTTTGGCATTGCGCATGGTGCTATTAGGCTTGTGTACAGCTGCTCGGCCATGAAAACCCATTTCATGAAGCTCCCGACGAACAGTTCTTGTGCTGACGTTGCTTTCAGAGGCAGTTTGGAACTCGGTAGTGAGTGTTGCAACCGAGGACAGATGATTTTTACGCATCGGCGGTCCCGATCTGTGATCTTGTGTGGCCTACCACTTTGCGGCTGAGCCATTGTTGCTCCTAGACGTTTCCACTTCACAATAACAGCACCTACAGTTGACCGAGGCAGCTCTAGCAGGATTTTATACACCTGTCTCTGGATTTGATACACCTGTCAGCAATGGGTGTGTCTGAAATAGACTAATCCACTATTTGAAGGGGTACTTTATTTTGTTGTGTACATAGTAACAAAAACTAAATACATAGCAACAATTTAGTCTTAAATGTATTTACTAGGAACCAGGAAAGTTAGTACTACGTACTCAGTTAGTAAATACAAAGTCACAAAATGTAATTATATAAGTAAGTACATGTAAGTAAGAACGTACAGTACTGTAGGTACAATTAAGTACCAGCTAACAGCTATTTAAATATCTAGCAACACCTCTATTTCAATATAATAAGAAACACCAAGGAACATACAAAGTCAGAAAATGTAATTATAAAGTAACACATTTTTGTAAGAACCAACTTATCTCTATTAAAGTAATACCTAAGAAACACTAATGAACTTAAATGGTAATTTAGCATTTATTACCACATAATTACCAAAAAAACATCTTCAAGTCATCCTCTTGTGTTGATATTCTCTCCCGTTGTTTCGATTTACTTGACCTTTAGTTGCCATGTATGTTCATAGTAACAGGGCTGTAAAATGAAGTGGTGTCTTTTTACACATAGATACAATGTAGCTACTTGTGAGGTACCACTGCATTGGATGACTCCATACCATGAAGACTCAAGCAATCTGTCCGTGATCTTACTCTGTTGTGACATGGTACCACCTTCACACAGACAAGCACACAATTCAGAGTGAAGTTTAGTTCATGAAAATCAAACAAACCATCTTAAGTGTACACATTTGTATTCACAATCATTCACAATCATATCAAAGAGCTAGCATAACAACAAAAGTTCATTGCATATATTTCTATATGAATATGTGAAAATGTTTTTTTCATTAGCTACGTACATCAAGTCATTGTATCCACATGACATGAATATAAAGAATACAAATGTGACTGATTAGAATGACTGCAGACATTCCAACCAAGAGCTAACATAGAAGATTACTAGTCAAAGCAAATTGACTTGCAGAAATAGCTAGCTATCTGACCATTTCACTTGACAGAAAAAGTGACAAAGAATTATTGTAAAGTACACAAAAACTATGCATACATGCAACATTTCCACGAGCATGTTACCTCCTAAGAATATAATATCTAAACTCTCAAAAGAGCTAGTTACGTTCTGTATAAAATTAAGCTAAATTTCAACCAAAGCGGGAGCTAGCATGCTAACCCAATGTAATGTCATGACGATTCATTAGCTTAATTAGCCTAGCACGCTAGTGGACTTTACAAGCTAGAATAAACATACAAAAATGTCATTCCTAAATAAAACGCTGCTTGTAGTAACGAAAGCAAGTCCTTAATTATCTAAATCAAAAGGTGCCCAACATTGCCATAGACATAACTTTCCAAAGCTTAGTGAGAAGGAATGGCGGAATTCGCCCGTGAACCGTCACATCAGCAACCAGTGGCCACAACTGGCCACATTAACGCTATGGCCGTTTCCGGATACCCGTACTTGCTTTCTAAATAGTAGACATTTTGCGTTTTATAGTATGTGAAACTTAAAATATTTAGTATGCTTTAAATGCCTTGATGTCATACAAATGTTTCATCTAGTAGAATTTTCTGCACACTATTGAGGAAGAGAATCAACTTTCAAGACCAACGTGAGTCTGACAACAGCTGATTGTTGAGGGGATGCGCTGTACCAAAATGAACGAATGGCGGGAATTAACACCAATTACGCATTAGATGACACATTCTCAGTAGCCTAGTATGCCCATATTTGCAGGTATTCTCAGCCTCCAGTATCTATGCTGCAGTATTCCATGTGCCGGGGGGCTAGTGTCAAGCTTTTATATCTGGTGTATTTCTCCAATCTTATCTGGTTTCCTGTGTGAATTTAAGTATGCTCCCTCTAATTATCTCTCGCTCTCTCTTCCTCTCTTCCTCCCCTCCCGGGGGACCTGAGCCCTAGGACCATGCCTCAGGACTACCTGGCCTGATGACTCCTGGCTGTCCCCAGTCCACCTGGTTGTGCTGCCGCTCCAGTTTCAACTGTTCTGCCTGCGGCTATGGAACCCTGACCTGTTCACCGGACATGCTACTTTGTCCTGAACCTGCTGTTTTCAACTCCCCTTGTCTCTCTCTACCTTTGAATGCTCGGCTATGAAAAGCCAACTATATATTTACTCCTGAGGTGCTGACCTGTTGAACAATCTACAACCACTGTGGTTATTATTTGACCATGAAGGTGGACTGGGGACAGCCAGAAATCATCAGGTCAGGTAGTCCTGAGGCATGGTCCTAGGGCTCAGGTCCTCCGGGAAGGAAGAGAGAGAGAGAGAGAGTGAGAGAGAATTAGAGGAAGCATACTTAAATTCACACAGGACACCAGATAAGACTGGAGAATTATATAACAGATATAACAGTTAGATAGCCATTCTTCGCAAGTCAATGTGCTTTGGCTAGCATCTTCCATGTTGGCTTGTGATTGGAATGTATACATTCATTATATTTCATTATATTTGTATGCTTTTATATTCATGTCATGTTGTATGTAAGTGTAAAAAATATTTTCACATATTCACATATAAATGAATTCAATTCACATTTGTTATTATGCTAGGCATTTGATATGATTGTGAATAAATGTATTTCTACTTAGATAGGTTCGTTTGGTTGATTTACATGAAATACATTTACATTTTGTGTGGTTCTCTTAGTAGTGAAAAATGTTCCCACTTTGACCAACTGGATCACATTGTTATATTGTACTGGAGTAAACTTGAAAGTATCTGTTATTTACATGGTATTAGCAACTTTCGGCGCCGACAGAGATGGCCGCCTCGCTTCGCGTTCTACAAGCATTTCGCTACACTCGCATTAACATCTGCTAACCATGTGTATGTGACAAATACAATTTGATTTGATTTGAGCTTCATTCTACAGCCCTCTTGCCTCATATCTACCCTGTAAGTGTGAAGGTGGTACCATGTACCAACAGGGTAAGATTACAGACAGATTTTCTGTTGTCTTCATGGAATGGAGTCATTCAATGTATCGACTTTGTATCTACCTGTAAACAGACACCTCTTCATGTTACAGCCCTGTTACCACATACTACAGGGAAACTACAGGGAAACTACAGGAAAATGACTTGGTACGGTTATGTATACACAATAATTAGACTAAATCATAAAGACGGACACATGACCTGCAAGTATCTCAAATGAAATAAAATAAAAATGTATTTTTCACATGGGCCGAATACAACAGGTGTAGACTTCACTGTTAAATGCTTACTTACGAGCCCTTTCCCAGCAACGCAGAGTAAAATGTTTTATAATAATGAAATGAGCAACTAAGAAAAGAAAACACAAATGCAATAAAATGACAACAGCGAGGATATATATAAGGAGTACCGGTACAGAGTCAGTGTGCAGGGGTACGATGTAGTTGAGGTCATTGAGGTAATATGAACATCAGAGGAGGCTGGTGGGAGGAGCTATCGGAGGACGGGCTCCTTGTAATGGCTGGAGTGGAGTCAAACACACCAAACACATGGAAACAACCTGTTTGACTCCATTCATTTGATTCCATTCCAGACATTACAATGAGCCCGTCGTCGTATAGCGCCTCCCACCAGCCTCCTCTAATGTACATGTAGGTCGTGGTAAAAGTGTAGGCAATCAGGATAGATAATACACAGAGTAGCAGCAGTGAATGTGAAGAGTGTGAAATTGTGTCTATGTGTGTGTGTGTGTGTGTGTGTGTGTGGCATCAATAAGAGTGTGAAATTGTGTCTATGTGTGTGTGTGTGGCGTCAATATGCATGTGTGTGTGTTTTGTGTGTGAAAGCGTACATTGCATTCGGAAAAGATTCAGATCCCTTGAATTTTTCCACATTTTGTAACTTTACAGCCTTATTGTAAAATGGAATAAATAGTTTTTTTCCCTCAACAATCTACACACAATACCCCATGATGAAAAATATATTTTTTTAAATGTTTGCAAATGTGTGAAAGTGTCAAACTGGAATATCACATTTACATGTATTCAGACCCTTTACCCAGTACGTTGTTGAAGCACCTTTGGCAGCGATTACAGGCTCGAGTCTGCTTGGATATCACGCTACAAGCTTGGCACACCTGTATTTGGGGAGTTTCTCCCATTCTTCTCTGCATATCCTCTCAAGGTCTGTCAGGATGGATGGGGAGCGTTTGTGTGCCTTTCTCACTCAACATTATTCACAATTAATTTAGGATTATCCGTAATCATGGCAGCATCCACATTAATGTAGAAGTGTTCAGAAACATATTCTATATATTCAAAATAATCTGAAACACAATGCATCCAATAAGTTTGTAGAGTCACACGCTTGATGCAATCATTGCGTGATAGGAATATGGGACCAAATACTAAACTTTTGACTACTTTAAGACACATATAAGTAAATTCATAGTTTTAGTCCCTAAAATGGGGGTACTATTTACAAGAAAGTGCAGTAATTTCTAAACAGTTCACCCGATATGGATGAAAATACCTGACAGTCTGCACTTTAACCTCACTGTCATTGTATCCTTTCAAATCCAAAGTTTGAAAGGATACAAGTTTCAAACCCAACATCAACAAATGGCACAGTCCCAATACTTTTGGAGCTCAATGTATTTACCTAGTAAATACATCGTAATTAACGGGCTGTAAAATGAAGGTTAACCGACATTTGGCATAATTGGCACTGGCAGGTATTGGTGGCACCAACTGTTATAGGGTTGGTGGCACTATAGTGGTAATAGTGCTGAATTACCATTGCTAGCCCAACAGAGCTTTAATGTCACACTTCTTTTCCAATTTCTCTCATTTCTCAGATCTCTTCAGATTGAACTCAGCACTTAACCCCATGCTGTCGACACACATTGCCAGAGAGAGCAGGTGAGAACCTGCCAAGACATTGCCTAAACCCATGCCAGTCTAGGGAGGTGAGGAGCTGCCATCCTCCACAGCTAACGAGAACAAGATGCTGGGATATTCCTCTGGGCAGTATACAGCAACTGTCCCCATTAAAAAAACAGACCCAGAAACTCCATGTAATAACATGAACAGTTAATAAGAAATGTTGGCTTACACTCTCAAAGCCCTCTCACCCAGTAGCCGCTGATCTGCCATGCCTGAAACTGTGGATATTTCCAGCAAGCTACTTCATTACGGGGAGAGCTTAATTAAGAGTATTTAAGTGTCTATTAAAAAACACCAATGCTTGCCTGCCTCTCCCTGACCTCGCCTTCCCTCTCTATCTCTACCACTGCTGCTCATTATAATGGTATAATTGCAGGTAAGCATCCTACAGTATCAACAGGTTTAATTACTAAAGTGAGAGGGGTTCTTAGAAAGGGTTCACAGTGCCAACTAACCACCGAATAAACCTGGGCTGCAGAGGGATAAATAACAATTATCGGAATCAGCGCCATTGTATTTTATTACAGAGGCCCACTGCTCTAGTGTCTTGATGACACAGCAATGTGGTCATAATGACTGAACTACTAATCAAATGTGTTGTTTACACTTCTGCAGTGTGCAAATCTGCATGTGGATGTTGAACAGTTCAACCTATTTTTCAGGTTATTGTGCCTTGACAGTAATATATATTGATGCAAAACAGCATATATTTTTGTAAAGGTCTACTGTTTTTGTAAATGATTGTAAACTGAATCAATGTACTGGTTCAATACTACCATGTACAGTATTATATTTTCACATGTAGTCCTCCCCTCCCTCACACTTGCTTTACATTCAGACATGAAGGGCTCTCACTATTTTGTCTCACGCTGTTCTGTTAGAGATCTGGGGCACTCTCAAGCACTGGACAGCACTTGTCTTTTATTCACCCCCCCCCCCCCTCCTCTCATTTAAATCCTCTCTTTAAACTCTGTTAACTAGCCTTAAACGCTGGGCATGTTTTTGTTCCAGGGGCTTCTTCTGGCTGGATTTAACAGCCTGTTTTAGAAACGTGTGTATCTGTGTTAACCCTGTGGACAGCCCCTTACAAATGAAAACATACATACATTACAGAGGTAACGCACACGTAGAGTGGGACAAAGCAGTTTTTTTCCTCTCGTGTGAAGGGGTTAAATATTGTACTTATCGGCTCTAAGGTAGAATTTGTTGTCATCCCTCGGCTGCTAATATGCCCTAACTGGTTACTTATACTGTATGAGAATGCTCATACTTTCTTTTATTTTTACGTCTATCCTGTCTCTGAACCGTCAAATTAATCTTGCATTTGATCCGTCCATTTTCTACGTTTCAGGTCTTTTAAAACCCCTTAAAGCTTCTTAGTAACAGTTGGTCGATCAAAGCCACACAGCCCTCCAAGACTCTCCTGAATTGGAGCACAAGTTTAGGATTGTCTGAAAGGAGGGTTGGACACAATAAAATGGTATTGTCTGACTCAATAAACCAAATGTGTTATTCTTGAACTGAAGCGCGAACACTGTGGGAGAATAGAGAATTGCTTTCTTCAATCGTATTATAGGTCTCTAAAGGATCCTGTTTAGAACTTGTGGACCAGATCCAAACCCTTCAGCATAATCTTTGGTTTAGAAGTACAAAGCCAGGTTACACAGTCTATGTGACCTTGAGTTACCAGTATTCTAACTACTATTACACTAGTAGATCTCCCTTCTTAGATCCTAAGGTTTATCTGTTAGAGGTAAACCAATTTCATCAAAGTCACCTAATGCTCTTTTAGATCCAACGTACCAATTCCAAGTACCAGGCTTCACTACACCTAGCTAAACCCTCTTCTTTCTAAATGGATTCATGTTTGAATGAAAACAGCTTAATGTTATTTCAACAGTTGAATTACACCCATAAATGAAGCATGTTTGAGTGTACGTATGTCTGTGCTGTTTATGTATATGTGTGTGTACTCATGCACACATTGCATGTGTGTGTGTGTGTGTGTGTGTGTGTGTGTGTGTGTGTGTGTGTGTGTGTGTGTGTGTGTGTGTGTGTGTGTGTGTGTGAGATTTGGCGGGCCAGGGGAGGGAAGGTATCAAAGATCACAAAAAGTGTATGACAGCTGACAATTTCAGGCTTTTGATTAGGATTTGTTGATATGACCAGTCCCTAGGTCTTTCCCAAACTCACTCCAGGGATTCTGGGCTGCCTGGCTATGCAACAGACGGAACAACCAGCCAGTTGACAGAATCATCAGCCAGTACAGGCGTTATCTCCCCACTGCCTTCTCTACCTCCCCTCCCGCTGAAACCCGGGTAATTAGAGAGTCAGGGCAACATGCAGAAACAACAGCCACAGTGTGCACCGTGTCATGGACGGTACCAATTATTCTGTAGCCATTTTGCACGTGGATGCAACTCCTTCCCTACAGTAGCCCTTGTTTTAACGACACACGTATAGGCTACACACAGATGCCCACATACATAACACGTGTACACAACTTCACATTCACACACAGGGGCACATACTGTACACACACACACACACACAACATTACTGGACAATTACACTAGCTATTCTGTACACCAAATGAAGTATCAGACTTAACCCTTACTGCTTTGGTGCTTATTATTTCGTAGCGTGTTACTTCAGTCGTAACACTGCAAGCATGAGACGACACTACTCATTATTGTCATCTTGACCGTCTAACTGCATGGAGGTGCTCGCCTCTACACCTCAGAGACATACATCACATCACCTGGTAGCTGCTGTCATTACTACAGACACTCGCACACACGCTAGTGAGGTTAGACACAAGATTCCTCTTAGACGTTTCCTTCTCTATTTCTCTTTTTTATTGAACAATGAGAAGTTAGAACAGAAATCGTTGATGAAAGCTCGCTTGCATTATGTATACATTTCAAATGATGACAGTAATAATGTCTAATGACCACTTTCCTCTTAGATCTTTTGGTTAAATCACCCTTGAGTAATCCAGCGTAAATGGGCTATTATCTTCCTCTGTAATATTAAATACCGTGGACAAATTGTCCACTTGCATTTAGCAGTAGCCAGAAGAATCACTGTTGACGGCAGGCTAATGTCTTTAAAACACCTATTCTACTAGAAAAAAAAAACAAGCTTATTGCAACATTTGCTCACCCAGCAGACCGAGGGCCACTGTCCTCTCGTTTTGTAAATCAGAAGCACACGTTTAGCTACTGGAATAGCTACTGGAAATGCACTTAATTCAATGTTTTTTGTTCTTGAACAGCATTCCAGGAAATGGATTCCATTATTGAGGGTGTATAAGAAAATGTACCATTCAGTGAACATGTGATGCACTTTACATGAATAAAGCAATATGGATAGATGTTGTCAGAGGCTCAAACTGTTTGTATTAGCGTCGCTTTATGTTTACTAAAGCTTGGTTACCATGTTGATATTTAGGAGAGCAAACAAAAATGTTTAGGCAATATACATATCATTCATAAAACACCCATGAATGCGTCAACAGTACTATCACAGCTCCAATACATTGTATTTCCTAGACCAGTGTGTTGTCAACATCTTATGTAAACTTGTAGAAGATGAAAACTACCATGTCTTATTGTTGACAATTCATTTATACATTTGATATGGTACATAAGACTGAAATTGTCCAGACACAACAAAAAGTGTGTTTTAACCATTCATTTGTGTTAGTAATATGTATATTGTATATTGTATATTGTATATTGTATATTGTATATTGTATATTGTATGACATTGACCCTTTAAACAAGAAAAACATCATTTTCAAGCCAGTGGACAGCCTCCAATTCCGCTAGCACTGAAATTCACGGCTCTTACATTTCAAACAGTTCTGTATAATCATACCCGGCAAAAATCTGCACCTAAACCTGTAAAACACTCATGTTTATTGCAAGTACAAATTGTATTAGCCTTGCCATAACTGAGATAGGCTCTTTCAAAGCTCAGCCAATGGGGCTTATACCTCAATATTGCCTTCCGTTACAAAGCAGTACCAGAACTAAGTGGAACGTCATTTAGATGGTAAATCTCAAGTAGATTAGCTCTATACTTATAAACTGCTTAATACTTAGAAAAATTCCCCCTCAACCTATGACGGTAGACTCATAGTATTTCTCATTAAGGCTAGTGAGAGAGAAACGATTATGTTAGCTCTATGTTTTATCATTGGACAAAGTATAATTATGTTTTTATTCAATATGTTACTGAAAGGACTTTCCCAGTTCATACTGTGCCTTCGGAGAATTCTGAAAATACCATATTGATCATTATTTGCTCGTGAGTCCCTGAGTATTCCCAAATTGTAAACTTGACACATATTGTAAATGTAATAATTTGAAGACAATACCCAGCAGACTATTGATATAAAAACATTTAATTCTCACTAGTTTAGTGTATTGTGTCGCTATTCACATTGGATTGGCAACATGGTTAATATAGCCAGCATGCCTAAAGAGGTCTTAGGAACACACTAATTCATGTATTGTTGACACAACTATTGCGAGTTAGGGGTGAAGCAGTGAAGATATATGTTAGATTTTGAAATGACGTCTCATGAAACAGTGTTGTAAAGAAAATGGGTAAAGGAGGAGAAAAAGGGATTGACTTTGACATTGATCTTCAACGTAACAATGTCTTCTCGGTGAAATGTGTATACTCAGGACTCAGGCAAAGCTGCATACACAGCGGAGAAACCCCTCTAATGAGAATACAGTGTAATTGATGTCACGCCAAGGCAAGATTGGGATCGTTTCTTAGTGTTCCTCTCTTTGTGTGCTGCCATTTCAGAAATACGCCCTGTGAACTTTACCAGTCATTTATTCTTTCATTTTCCTCTCTAAACAAAAGCGGTGCCCTCTTTCTGCTCATCACGCCGGCAATACCAGAGAAACGTGCAGCATTAAAGAGAGACGAGACGCAATTAGCCAAGAAATTACTCTGATCTTGGTGACATTTGGGAGAAATCTTAACACAATATACACGCCAGTTCTCTGATTGACAGCCTAATCCGCGTTTGATGGGCGCCGGTCCACGTTCATCGAGCAGAGTCGGACGCCAGCAGATAACGAGTACAGCTGCACAACCCTGATATGTCCGCCACAACTCGTCACCGGGCAAATTCCTCCGGTTTAAATGATGATGAAAGTATCGACCATTAATGACAGGATCATCTCCCTGCCTGAAATAAACGCTCTAATCCCTTTTGCCAGGTCCATGAATTCCTAATATGAGTTATATAAACTGGGGGTAATAAATCTGTGTTAGCTCAGTTGTGTTTTGAAAATTGTGCCAGCCCTCTTTGTCCCTGCTTGAAATGCAAGACGAGACCAGGACATCTTCGCTTAAGCTGAAACATCAAGTGAGTTATTGCTTTGGATAGATGAACTTTTGCTGCAATAAGAATTGCAAATGGGTGAAGAAAAGGGGATGGAATATCCCTGGTATTGTGGACTGAGATATGTATGTTTGAATACAGTCAGAGGCCAGTGATTAATATCACATAACCTTTCAGGGGATAGGCCCTCTATTGCTTTATGTGAGTGATGAGAGAACATCGTACTCATTGCATTATAATGACATTCATCTCGGGCATAGGAAGATGACAGAGATAGAGAGAGAACGTCAATGTTGGTCAGCAGAAATGTCTCTGATGAGCTGGTGTTTGTGAATCAGAAAGGAGATTCAAAATGTGCAGGTTATACTGTAGTCTCCGGAAAAGGCAGTAGGGCTGCATAGGATGGTAGCACAGTAATACTGACTCTAGATTCATCCTTCTGTTAGAATAACTGTGTGGCATCAAAAAACAGATTATTTTTGATCCGTCTGAATACAGTATGTAAGGCTATTCATCAAATGACATTAATATCCAGAAAATATTGACGAGACCTACAGTGTCCTTTCTCCAGGTGTCCATGCCCCATGCGTCTCTCCCTAAACGTCATACTGTGCAATGGCAATTTTCTCTGAGAAATAGCTTACTGTCATCAAGTGCGTTTCCTTGAAGGGTATTCCTAATCATTGTGGGGGGGGGGGGGGGGTCAGGCTGAGGCGGTACAGTCAGTTTCACGTGGCTAAGCTCCTCAGGCCTTCAACTTCTCCTCACACACTGTATAATCCACATGCTCTTCACATGTCAACTTAATTGGCTGTAATAATTTGCATTGAGGTTATTGAGTTCCTGAGCCATTGTTTCAGATACATACTGTACAGTGCATTCAGAAAGTATTCAGACCCCATGGCTAACTCCACATTCTGTTACGTTACAGTCCTATTCTAAAATCGATTGAAACACATTTCTTACCTCAACGACGTACACACATTACCCCATAATGACAAATCAAAAACTGTTTTTTACAAATAAAAAAATACAAAATAAACTAAATCTGCAATATAACATTGACATAAGTATTCAGACCATTTACTCAGTAACTTGTTGAAGCACCTTTGGCAGCGACTACAGTCTTGAGTCTTCTTGGGTATGATGCTACAAGCTTGGCACACCTGTATTTGGGTAGTTTCTCCCATTGTTCTCTGCAGATCCTCTTAAGCTCTAGCAGGTTGGATGGAGAGAGTCGCTGCACAGCTATTTTCAGGTCTCTCCAGAGATGTTAGATTGGGGTTAAAGTCCGGGCTCTGGCTGGGCCACTCAAGGACATTCAAAGACTTGTCCCGAAGCCACTCCTGCATTGTGTTGGCTGTGTGCTTAGGGTCGTTGTCCTGTTGGAAGGTGAACCTTTGCCCCAGTCTGTGGTCCTGAGCCCTCTGGAGCAGGTTTTCTTCAAGGATTTCTCTGTAATCTTGTTTCTCATGGTCTGAGTCCTTTAGGTGTCTTTTGGCAAACTCCAAGCAGGCTGTCATGTGCCTTTTACTGAGGAGTGGCTTCCGTCTGGCCACTCTACCATAAAGGTCTGATTGATGGAGTGCTGCAGAGATGGTTGTCATTCTGGAAGGTTTTCCCTTCTCCACAGAGGAACCCTGGAGCTCTGTCAGAGGGACCATCGGGTTCTTGGTCACCTCCCTGACCAAGGCTCTTCTCCCCCGATTGCTCAGTTTGGCAGAGCGGTAAACTTTAGGAAGAGTCCTGGTGGTTCCAAACTTCTCCCATTTAAGAATGATGGAGGCCAATGTGTTTTTGGGGACCTTCAATGCTGCAGAAATGTTTTGGTACTTTTCACCAGATCTATGCCTCGACAAAATGCTGTCTCGGGCTCAACAGACAATTCCTTAGAAGTCATGGCTTGGTTTATGCTCTGACATGCACTGTCAATCTGTGGGACCTCATATAGACAGGTGTGTGACTTTCCAAATCATGTCCAATTAATTGAATTTACCACAGTTATAGAAACATCTCAAGGATGATCAATGGAAACAGGATGCGCCTGAGCTCAATTTAGAGTGTCATAGCAAAGGGTCTGAATCTTTTTGTAATGTTTTGAAAAAAACGATTTCCCCTCGTCATTATGGGATATTGTGTGTAGATTGATGAGGACATTGTTTCATTTAATCCATTTTAGAATAAGGCTGTAACATAACAAAATGTGGAAAAGGGGAAGGGGTCTGAATACTTTCTGAATGCACCGTACAGCGTGGTGCAGACATGATGATGCCACTGGTGTTAGTGGAGTAGCAGCAATGGGCCTGTTGTGGGCTCATCTTGTGTCACAGTTCAGTCTTTTTACAGTCCCTCCCATTTGGTATGCATTAAAATGCATTCATTTAGCCATGGATTCAGATTGAAAAGGACATAACGCTATATCAATAATGACTTTTATCGTACAAGGTTCACTGTAAAGTGCTGCATGCTTCAAATCATTTCCCCCCACGTGCACACAGAGAAAGGCTCAAGCGGGAGGATTATGGGCTGGCCATGCGAAACGTATGGAAACATCACACGGAGAGGGAAGACCTTTGACGGTCCCCGGCTCTTTTTGTATTAGAACAAAACTGTCGATCTACGGGATGCCTGCCACACAAAGGGAGGGATGCATCCCGTAATTCACCTCCCCACACCGAGATGATTGTAGCTCTTTTTGAGGGAGTAGGGGGCTGTTGGAAAGAGGGGAGGCCTAAAAGTGATGATTAGGGTAGTGGAAAGCAGAAAGTGAATGCTTTATGAATATTTCATGTAAATGTAAGCGCCACTTACTGGACACAAGGTCTGATTGATGGCAGAGTGGCTCTAAATGCCTGGAGTTTGAAGGGCCTCAGCCTCCCTTTCTGCTTCAGAGCTTACTTCAAGCGCCACAGTTAATAGCAGAATAAAGATGTATTTAGCTGGAGAGCTCTTCATTAATGGCTGAGTTAAACAAAAGTAGTGGCATAGGATTTGTGTCAGTGGAGCGAGATGGAAAGGACTGACAGAAAGGAGAAAAGCGGATGATGAAAGGGACGCGAAGGGGAAAGTGCTGCTTTTAGCTGCGCCCACTCTGCCATTTTCTTGTCCCAATGTGTTTTTTTTTCTTAAACTCCCATTTTATTTTTGAGCCTGAGTAGTAGACCAACAGGAGGCCCTCCTTAAAGATGTCAAGAGGACAAGCTGCCAGCGGTGGAGAGAAAGAGAGAGAGAGAGAGAGAGAGAGAGAGAGAGAGAGAGAGAACGATACAGAGGAGGGAGTTGGTGTTTCAGTGGAAAAACACCCATCAGACCCAAACCACCCACCTCTTCCTCAGTCTCTGTTAGATGGATCGTACACGTGTTGCTATGGTATATCATTCAACCTCAGAGCCAAAAACTTAAATCTAGTAGGGTTTGACTGATAATGTAAGTGAACATTACTGTCAAGCCACAGAGTCACTGACGTGTGAGAATTTAAATAGACTCATCAACATATCCTTTGGGATGCTCGTCGATTCTAAATATACTCTGTACATTATACGGATATATGGTTTTTAGTACCTGGTCATATTTATCATTCATTTTTTAAATCTTTCTGTTCCATTTTTTTTATTTGTGTATGCGGAGGTTGAAGTAGTGCATGATGAACATTTCACTTTTTATATAATGTCATAAAAATGTGAATCTGGCAATTTGACTTCCATTATATCCGTAGGACATGCCTGATATCTGACGATGCCGGCCTAGCTACGGAGAGACACCAAACCCACTCTTTGTCCAAGCCCTTAATTAAACTTGGTGCATTTTTCTATTACCGACAAGCCCATTTGCAGACAACCATCCATCATAATCTTCCCCCCTTTTATTAAAGCATGTAATGAATAGAACCAAAGTGATTTGTGGTGGTAATCCCTTGAAGAAATGGAATGAAGAGTTAGCATTACATGCATTTTTCACTCCCTGTTCCTTTATTTCCTCTTGAAAGAATAGTGCCCGATAGGCATGTGGTATCATATAGATGGCAGAGAACATTACATTGAGTAAGGTTTGGTGCTATTATCTAGCATTTCTATTAAAACGAAAGCTTTAGGATGACTCCTCCTCGTTATTAATTAGCATCCGTGCGCTTTCGCTGCAGTCCTACGCCAATTTTTCAGCTTCGCTAGTAACTTTTGTCTCATCCAGAACATCTTTTAGAAGCTGAGAACGGATTCTATTCTAACAGTGGTATAAGTGCAAAGAGGGTTGGTGATGAGTATTCTAATCAGTCCATCACGGTATTTCTTCAACAATGTTGAAGAGAATGATCTGGTCCGAGCATTCACTTACATTTCTCTAAAAAAAAAGAGCTTTTCATTTTCTTTGCCTGTGAAACATGCTGCATTTGCTTCCTGATTTATTTGTGTCTCACAATGCTGTCTATAGCAATTACGCAAACAGATGGTCACTCCCATCTCCTCCTCTTCCTCATCGATGGCCTCACCTGTTACTCTGGAGAGTTTGGGTGTCTACCCCCTCACAAGGCTACCCCTAAAAATGCCCCGCCCCATCTCCAGAGCTCTTCCTGTTAGCTCAGAATGCCTGTGTCACTGTCAGAGTCCTCCTCTGTGTGCGTCTAGCCACAGAACAAGACCCAATTTGATGTGCTCCATTGGCCTGTGAAGCCGGGCCGTGAGGCAGCACCTCTCTTTATTCCCCTAATGGTCTCCCGCTCCCTCTCTCTGTCCCCCTCTCCTTTCCCCAGACACCAGTTATGCATGCTCTTGTAAATATACACATTTTTGAAAGAGAGAGAGAGAGAGAGAGAGAGAGACAGAGACAGAGAGAGACAAGGATAGAGAAATGGGGGTTCTCTCCTCTGTCTGGTCCCTTTGGGAGGAAAAAAGTCCCTATTCCCTGTGAGGCTGACCTTGAGGGTGAAGTGTCTTTAATCTGGGGCATACTGGCAGGCCGGGGCTAGTGTGATGGGTCGGGTGATGCTGAAGGGGTGGGACCTGCCCGTCAAGGCAGGGGGAAGTAATAGCAGGAGCCGTCCATTTCCGAGTCCAGGGCATGAAGGAGGATTGTCATGGTGTCATTTCTGTCTCAATGGGGACTGGGTTCTGGGGAACTTGGGGTTAGTTGGCTTTTTCTGCTGCTGTTGCCACCCACATGCTTCTTCTCCACTCTTACCAGCACCTTGGAGATGGCTTCTGCATGCGTGAGTGAGTGATGAGTGATATAAATGGTAGATGCTATGAAGTGAACCAGGTAAGTGTGTGTGATGGAGAGACATGCAAATTGTATCTCATGTGCCGCCCGCCCAGTCGCAGCCAAACAGCGTGGCTCACCTCAAATAAGCTGTGTATGCGGCCATGTGTGACCCTCAGTTTAAAAGCGGTTTGCTTATCAATTAGTTTGCCAGGTAAACTTTGTGAATAATTTCTTGGCTAATGTACTGCATTGTCTGGATGTAGGTTTTGGAAAATAAAAAGCGTTGTAATTCATTTGCATGGATGTTGTAGGAGGAGGGAGCACTATTTTAAGAGGCTTAATAATGACCCCCTACTATTCTCTGCAGGAATTGCCTTCATTCGCCCATCACATCACATGCATGGCAAGACTGGGAAGCAGGGAGATGCATGTCATTTTTGACACAGCTTGGCACTTCCTACCTGCCTGGGAAAGCAGAAGATGAAGCCTACTGCAGTACGTGCACTCTTCCAAGACACAAACCACTGAGAAAGATGATTTCTCTCCTTATGCTCTATATTCACCCTCTTTTGGGGGTGAATATTTTTCCTTCAGAAGCAGCAAACACACATGGCAAAAACTGGTTGAATCAATCTTATTTGCTCGTCATTTCAACCAAAAAATGTAATATGATGACATTGAATCAACGTAGAAAACAGATTGGATTTGAAAATAATAATCAACATAGGGGAATTTTGTATTTTTTTCACCCAACTTTAAACCTAAATCCAATTACATGTCGACATTGAAACTTTTTTTATGTTGAATTCACGTTAGTTGAAAACTCAACCAAAAGTAAATCAAAACTAGACGTTGAACTGACATCTGTGCCGAGTAGGAAGCCTCATCAAAACATTTTAAGCATATACCTTGGCTATTGTTCGGTTAAATGACATGAGTGGTAATCAAATCAGCTTTGAAATCTTCAGTGCATCTCTAGAAATCTGACAACTGATTTCCCCCTTTGAAAAATAATGTTTAATTCATTGTACTGCCATATAGTCTACACAAAAAGGCAAATTCACTTGAAGTATGAAACACTTGTTTCAAATAAACTGCAGTGACTGTTTTTTCAGCATAAGAACTGTTAGTCAGGAGCTTCATTAAATAGGTTTCCATGGCAGAGCAGCCGTATACAAGCCAAAGCTCGCTGCCAGTAGACTCTGGAGCAGTGTAAACGCATTCACTGGAGTGATGAATCACGCTTCACCATCTGGCAGTCCGACGGACTAATCTGTTTTTGGCAGATGCCAGGAGAACGCTACCTGCCCCAATGCATAATCCCAACTGTAAAGTTTGGTGGAGGAGGAATAATAGTCTGAGGTTGTTTTTCATGGTTCGGGCTAGGCCCCTAGTTCCAGTGAAGGGAAATCTTAATGCTACAGCATACAATGACACTCTAGACAATTCTGTGCTTCTGACTTTGTGGCAACAGTTTAGGGAAGGCCCTTTCCTGTTTCAGCATGACAATGCCACATACACAAAGCAGGGTCCATACAAAAATGGTTTGTCAAGATCGGTGTGGAAGAACTTGACTGGCCTCCACAGAGCCCTGACCTCAACCCCATCGAAACCCTTTGGGAGGAATTGGAACGCCGACTATGAGCTCACTAATGCTCTTGTGGCTGATTGGAAGCATCTCCCCATAGCAATGTTCCAACATCTAGCTGAAAGCCTTCCCAGAGGAGTGGAGGCTGTTATAGCAGCAAAGGGGAAACCAACTCCATATTAATGCCCATGATTCTAGAATGAGACGTTCGACAAGCAGGTGTCCACATACCTTTGACCATGTTGTGCATATGGTGGACTGAGCACGTGTATATATGAACAATTTAAATCTAGCCTGCTGTTCAAGCTCTTGTTAGACTAATTGATCCAATCTATGGCTGGATCAAACCAGCGTGAGGGCTGTTAGAGAGGGTGAGCTGAGGAGAAGAGGTACACACCATGCTTGAGGTAAATATTGAGGGATTCCCAAAGCTCAAAAATCTAATTCCTTGACCTTTTATGCTTGGCTAACAAGCAGTCTCTAAAGCATTCATATGGTTCTGCCTGCATGGGATGGTGGGATTGGTAATATTACTGAATCTCTAGTGTCTAGTGGAAATGACTAAGGCCTAATGCAAATACTTTATCATGATCAACAACTTAATTTGACATTTTTCCCTTTTTAATTAAAACAATCATAATATATATTTTTTTACAGTCATTACACGATTTTCATTAAGTTTATATTGTAGTTATGTAATGTGTCTTTTTATTGAATATTTTGTCATTTTTAAAATATTTATTTATTGTGATGAATTGTAACTTTAATTGTTCTGCAAGTCTTGCAAATCCGGACTCTGATTTCATAACTGGAGTTAGCAGCTCAATCCTGAACCAAATAGGTTTCTTCTCACGGGGTTTTAGGCAAGACAAAAAATCCCGGGGAGCATTGGAAAATGGGGGCCCCTTGCACTGCCCCTTGATGCAACAGTCCCCATAATGCAAGTGGCATGGTGTGTCCGCTAGTAAACCATTTGCATGAGAATCTCCCCCAGCCTCCCCCGTTTTATCTCAGCTCACTATATTCCCTGTCTTTGACCGATGTAGAATCTGGCTTCCCATTTGGGCCTGCACATGTCCAGGCATTTCAATTTCACCTCATTCAAACCTGCCCAAATTGGACCTGAATGCTTGTCATTAGAGACTGCTGGGTATTATCTGTAGTGTGTCCACGTACTTCATTCACATCTTCTTGTTTTTTGTGGGTTTTGGTCGGTTGCACCAGGGGGGCTTTCTCAGAAATGATCAATTTGAATGATTGAGTTCATGCTGTGAATGTGAGTCATAGCTCTGCTGAGGAGGACACGTTGGACCCGAACCCCAATTGGTGGAATTTTTAGTTCCCTTACCAGTTGTTCCATGACCATTTCTTCTTGACCAGAGATACAGTTGTAAGAAATAGGCTTATAAACGCTGATAGCCGGTTGTGATGAGTAAAGTTACGCTTCCTGTATATATACTTTCAATGCATTTGTCCGCTAGAGGTGGGTAAACGCTCACGTAAAATAAACCCTCCACTACACCCCTGACAGAAATAAAAGTAAAGCCTGCCACCATCTAAAGCCTCCACATCCTGTATCCTACTGACCCATCCCACATGAGCATGAGTATAAGTAGCCTAACCCATATGCAGGGGTTCCCAAATGTTTTATAGTCACGTACCCCTTCAAACATTCAGCCTCCAGCTGCGTACCCCCTCTAGCACCAGGGTCAGCGCACTCTCAAATGTTGTTTTTTGCCATCATTGTGAGCCTGCGACACACACACCAGATGATACATTTATTAAACACAAGAATGAGTGTGAGTTTTTGTCACAACCCGGCTCGTGGGAAGTGACAAAGAGTAGAATAATAAAGAATACAACAATAATAATAAATACATTATAAGAAATAATAAATAAATACGAACAGGGCACAAATAATAATATAATAATAATCAATCATTTTGCTCTTTATTTAACCATCTTATATATAAAACCTTACTTCTTCATCGAAAATTGTGAATAACTCACCACAGGTTAATGAGAAGGGTGTGCTTGAAAGGATCCACATAACTCTGCAATGTTTTGTTTTGTATTGGAGAGAGTCTCAGTCTTAAATCATTTTCCAAACAGTCTGTGCCTGTATTTAGTTTTCATGTTAGTGAGGGCCGAGAATCCGCTCTCACATAGGTACGTGGTTACGTGGTTGCAAAGGGCATCAGTGTCTTAACAGCCTGATTTGCCAAGGCAGGATACTCTGAGCGCAGCCCATCCAGAAATCTGGCAGTGGCGTCTGATTAAATACAATTTTCACAGAACCGATGGTTGAAATTTTGATGAGGCTCTCTTGTTCAGATATCGGTAAGTGGACTGAAGGCAGGACATGAAAGGGATAACGAATCTAGTTGTTTGTGTCATCAGTTTCGGGAAAGCACCTGCGTAATTGTGCACCCAACTCATTCAAGTGTTTCGTTATATCACATTTGACATTGTCTGTAAGCTTGAGTTCATTTGCACACAAAAAAAATCATACAATGATGGAAAGACCTGTGTGTTGTCCTTGCTAATGCAGACAGAGAAAAGCTCCAACATCTTAATCATAGCCTCAATTTTGTCCTGCACATTGAATATAGTTGCGGAGAGGCCCTGTAATCCTAGATTCAGATCATTCAGGCGAGAAAAAACATCACCCAGATAGGCCAGTCATGTGAGAAACTCGTCATCATGCAAGCGGTCAGACAAGTGAAAATTATGGCCAGTAAAGAAAACTTTAAACTCGTCTCTCAATCCCAAAAAAGTGTCAATACTTTGCCCCTTGATAACCAGCCCACTTCTGTATGTTGTAAAAGCGTTACATGGTCACTGGCCATATCATTGCATAGTGCAGAAAATACATGAGAGTTCAGGGGCCTTGTTTTAACAAAGTTAACCATTTTCACTGTTGTGTCCAAAACGTATTTCAAGCTGTCAGGCATTCCCTTGGCAGCAAGAGACTCTGGGTGGATGCTGCAGTGTACCCAAGTGGTGTCGGGAGCAACTGCTTGCACTCGCGTTACCACTCCACTATGTCTCCCTGTCATGGCTTTTGCGCCATCAGTACAGATACCAACATGAGCAGCAGCTACATTTGGCTACATACGGACAGTTAGTGGAATTCCCGTTAGAGAGTAACGGTTAATGAGATTGGATGTTAATTATTTTATTTTGGCAGTGACACGAGGCTACTCAGACAAAGAAAAAAAACTCACCCAAATGTATAGCCCCGTTGGAAAATATAAATGGACTGTTTGAAAATGTGAAGAATTTTTTTGAATCACATTTGTTTGGGGGCGTACCCACGACGGCATTGTTTGGGAATACCTGCCATAGAGCATAGGAGTACCCCAGTTTGGGAATACCTGCCATAGAACATAGGAGTACCCCAGTTTGGGAATACCTGCCATAGAGCATAGGAGTACCCCAGTTTGGGAATACCTGCCATAGAACATAGGAGTACCCCAGTTTGGGAATACCTGCCATAGAACATAGGAGTACCCCAGTTTGGGAATACCTGCCATAGAGCATAGGAATACCCCAGTTTGGGAATACCTGCCATAGAGCATAGGAGTACCCCAGTTTGGGAATACCTGCCAAAGAGCATAGGAGTACCCCAGTTTGGGAATACCTGCCATAGAACATAGGAGTACCCCAATTTGGAAATACCTGCCATAGAACATAGGAGTACCCCAGTTTGGGAATACCTGCCATAGAACATAGGAGTACCCCAGTTTGGGAATACGTGCCATAGAGCATAGGAGTACCCCAGTTTGGGAATGCCTGCCATAGAGCATAGGAGTACCCCAGCTTGGGAATGCCTGCCATAGAGCATAGGAGTACCCCAGTTTGGGAATGCCTGCCATAGAGCATAGGAGTACCCCAGTTATGGAATACCTGCCATAGAGTATAGGAGACACATCAGTTGTATTACTCTCTCATAATGGATTTAATCCTGCCAAAATCATTGGCGTCCCCCCCTCCATTTCCCTCCATTACCTCCTGTGTTTTGTCTGGTCTGCTTGGACTGAACCCAGGGTTTGTCTGGGATCATCTGATCTGGGTCATTCTGATGCCTATTCCACATTTACCACAGATGACGGATTGTAATTCCAACTATTAGACAACATGAATAAATATATCGAGACAGTGAAACAAATGGAGAGAGGGAGGGATAAAAAAACAACTGAATAAATAAAACATCCTTCTTTTCCAGCCAGCCAGACAGACAGGGAGGAGATCGAGGTGCCCTTGCTGAGCCAGACATCTTGATCAGGCCTAATGAATACATTTCGCATAGCCAGACCTACCGAGAGGATACAAGACATTAATGATGAGTTTATTGCAAACACAGCCCATCAGTTTGTATTTCATCAAGGGCATACTGTATGATATGTCAATCTTGATTTGATTTACTGAACCAAGAACTGAACGGCCTGAATGTTTTAACTACAGGTTTCATAGAGGTCATAAACCTTCAGCTCCTTATCAGAGTCCTCTCTTGTGAAAACAACAAAACAAAACTCTCCTGAACCAATGAGTGACCTCAGAGGAGAAACTATGAAACCCTTTCCCTTTGATGATACTCTAACGGTTCTCCTCTCTTTAATCATGAGAACCATGGCGTTCCTGTGTTGAAAAGTCTCTGTTTCCCCCTTTCTTCTGGAGGTTGTTGTTTGTTAACTCACAGACAGAAAGAGAATTCCATGGATTACATTCGCATGCTGCCTCTGAAACCCTATAACTCTGTAATCCAACCAGGAAGCAATGCTCCTATTTATCAAGGAGGCGAATAGATAAATAGTAATACATTTCAACCCATTGGAACAAATGTGATGTATGGGGCTTAAGCCTAAGCCAAGAGTCCCCCCCCCCCCCCCCCCACCACCACCATTTGTTTAGGTCTGTTTGTTTTTAGGTGCCTGCTATTGTTGCGGTTATAATCCAGTAAAAATAAACTTATTTGAATGCCTTACGGATTAAAGAAACCATGCCTGTTTCCACACATCAAACACCAGCAGCACTCTAGCTCGGTGATAACGGGACTTTGGTTCAGCACCCGTTTTATTGTCCTCGATCCTCGCCCGCCAAATAGGTTTCACTGTTTATTTCAACGGCTCGCTCTTTGTCTAAGTGTCGAAGTATTCCCATGTTTCAATCAAGATGACGTTCTTATTTTGTAAGGCATTATTTACCTTCTTAGAGTCTAAGCTGGTTTGTTCAATCCAAGAGCCCACCTGACATCCTTCAAAGTCTCCCAGAAACACGGGTACTAGGAAGGTTTGAATACTGTACGTGTTTGTATTGTTCCACACAATGAGGTGTTCCTGTCTTCCTCTGATTTGGGGTAGAAGGAGGGAACACAGGCCTCTAGAGTTAATGGACACTTGCATGCTGAAGTTATATCACATCGATCTCTTATCTATCTTATACTGCCAGTCCTCTGTCGCTCCACATCTCCAATTAGTCCTCTCTTCCTCCTCCTCTCTTCCTCTGCGTTTTCAGGAAGGCTGCATGGCCAGATGACCAAGGCTCCCAAGGAGGAAGCAGGACCAAGCAAGGCCCAAGTGCAGGAAAGAGATGGTCGAAGAGGAAGTGTGTGTCTGCGCGTTCATCTGTGAGTGCGTGTAAGAATGAAAGAGAGGGAGGAAAAGGGAGAGCTAGAGAGAGCATGAGTGTGTCAGCGCGTATAGTCTCTAAGTATAGTCCGTAACTATTTGTTAAAAAAAGAGTGCATAATTATAAACCAGTTGAGAGAATAGACAGACATTAAAAGAGAAAAGGAAGCAGCCAAATAGATGATGACAGAAATACAATGCACATCCAAGGTCTTTTAAGTCTGGTATTTTAGGAGACATTCTATCAACTATATAAGGTCAAAGGGTACCAGCAATACCTAAAATAATGAACTATTTGCATATTTACTGAATTCTAGCTTTTTTTTATTGCAGGGAGAAATTCTGGCTGTGGTCCAGGTTTGAAATTAGGACTAGCACTCATATTGGATCCAAGACCTAATGTGTGTGTGTTTGTGTGCATGCTTCACACACACACACCACTGCTTGTCTAAAAACTGCCAAGCGAGAACAGTGTGACATTCTGACAGTCAAGGGGGTGCACCCCCCCACCCCCACTTTCACCACCCCTCAGGGCCCAGGGCCAGTTTAATTGGCCCATTTCCGAACTGTAATTTGTTTTAATTGCTTGGAGACACTCTGCTCCCCTTTAAAAGAAATCAATGCAGATGTAATAATATCTGTAATTGTCTGCCACACTCCGGGGACGCCACAAAAGCCTTGGATCAATGGAGGGAGAGCCGGGTGAAGCTGCTAGGGTTAATTTTTCCCTTTCTCTCCATAATGACAGGGAGGCGATGGCAGTGCTGCTCCCGGTGTGGAGGCACAACTATTGTCTCTCTCCGCATCCTAATTGGGCCAAATGCAGTTAGTGGCCTGCTACTACCAACCAGAGGCTGCCCAACCAGTGATTAATGACGCTTCCAGTCAGCGTAACCTGATAAAAGGAAGAAATATCAGCCTGCTTTGTGTCAGCCATTTCTTTTCTCTTTCTTGTCCTTTTCTTACTGCCTTTCTCAATTCCTTTTAACTTCCTTTTCAAGTAAACAGGTGAAGTACATAGGTTGGTTAATATGTCTTTGAGCTCCAATCCTTCCTCAGGAGAGGGAGAAGAAGGGAGAGCCCATTACTGTATTATGGGAGTAATTGAAAACCAAGAAGGGGCTGAGTGTGGGTCCCAATTGCGTGGCGGCTTCCCGAAGCGCGATATCACACATTCTGGGGAAGCGGGTGAAAATTGGCTGGCCCTGGGGTGTTTGGTGGTAGTGGTGGTGGTGATGGGGGGTGGAGGGGTAGACGGAGGGAGGGGGGATGTTGGCCTTTGGAGCCTGCCTTCCTGTGCCTTCTCCAGAGACATGTGCCAGGAATCTGGGGTCAAAAGGTCACAGGTATTAGCCCCCTAGGATCAGCCTGGCCTTTGACTAATTACCTCATTAAGTTTCACTCCAATACTTCCCAGGGCTGAGGTGACTAGGCCTGATGCTCAGGAGGGGAGTAGGCACATTGGATAAGGGATCCACAGTGACCCCCCTGACATGAACTGAACGTGTTGTGCTGTGTAAAGATCAATGATCCTCAGTCTGTAAATATATTAGTTGCAATTACATCCTGCTGGACTTTGCCTAACACGTTTATAGAGGTTTATAGAAGTGTTAGGTAAAGTCTTGCCTTATTACCCCCTCAGGCTGTAGGAGAACAGAGATGTTCTTTCCACAAGTGGAGGCTCTTGCTATGAAGGTATTAGAGCAAGGGAACAGGAGAAGGACGTGTAGTATGTCTTGATCACATGAAAGTGTCAACGCTACAGCAGTCAGTGATATTAGGTCCCTGTCACCTTGTAGCCATCTCAGTGAGGGTCAATAACTACATGACACAGGGTCAATGTTACTAGAGGGCCTGGGGATTACTGTAGGTTTTGCTCCTATACAACGCCTCTCATACCCATAGACTTTGAATAGCAAAGAGAAATAGGTCCCGTGTCTTCTTTCCGCAACATAACCAAAGACTTCAGATTTCCTGACCTTGACTTTTGGACCATAAAAAAATAGCTATTTATTTCCAATGCTTGGCTATTTTCTGTTCCTCATCCTTCTTCTGACCGCCACTTTAATGTGCCATAAAAATCATACTTATATTGATTACCAACACAGCTTGTTCTTACTTAAAAAGAAAAGACTGATATCTTCATATTTCAAAGCTTTCGTTTAAACTGAGACAATGTTATGAGATCACCAGCGGCTGATACGTATTTTTTTGGAATGTGATTAATGTTGATATTTGGGGCATGCTCATATTGCCTGGAACATTCCACAGACACCTTAATTCCTCTGTGTGAAAAATTCCCAATTACCATAAAACATATGAATGATAATTGTGGAACAATGAAATGTCAATAGTCTCCCTGATTAATCCCTCTGAGCACGGCCAAATGGTTGGCACGGTAACTTGCTAAGTGATAAGCAATTTCATTTGTTCCTAATTACTACTAGCCCATTTTCATGCTGTCACGATGAGATTTACAAAACTACTTAACCAGTCAAGCCTAATACATTTATGAAGGCATTTTTTCTTTTTTCCACCATCACTCTCTCTCCTTTTGAAAGGTATTGAACTCTAATTACTCACAAGAGGGCATGTGTGGTGTGCTTACAGAAGCATAAGGAGTGCTCAGCGACAAAGTTTTCAGCAGAGCAGCTAGGCTTTCTACTTTCAGGTACTTTTGGAGCGAAATTGGCCTTAATGAGACCAAGCTGTTTTTGTGTGTGTGTGTGTGTGTGGGCGGGGGGGGGGGGGGGGGGGGGGGGGGGGGTACACAATTGCGTGTGTTCCCAGTTGATAACTGTTTTGGGGAAATACTGCAGGTTTGTGAGTATCCTTTCATTGAATAGCCTTGAGCTTGCTCTCTCTATAAGGTTTTCAGCCAGCTTCATTTTTTATACCCTTTACTCTTTTCTTTCTCTCGTTTGCTGTGGGTCTGTGGAGGAACAGAAGAGAAGAGAACAGGGGCCTGGCCATCTCTGTACAGACCAGGGGAGATGCTTTAGCTCAGAACTTCCTCACTGTCACCCCAGCACCCTCAAGTCCACTATTCTTCCTCTTATCCCAGACCTGAATTCTTCCTTTGGTCACACCGCTTGCTCCTGAATAGTCACCTTTGAGAAGATTAACCCTTTCATTAAAAATGCTTGACCGGGGTCAAACTACTGGCCGGCTCGGGAGTCCAGAGCTCCTCTTTGATCTATCAGCTATGGAGAAATGATTAGAAAATTCTAAGCCTTGCCATGTGATTTGTTTTTGTAAATTTGTCGAAATGATTCCTAATCCTATTATGTGGCCTTGGGGCAAACCTGCAGTAAATATATGAGGCCTTTGTTACAGAAGGGGAGGAAAAAATTTGAATGCTGAATGTGGGAGCGTTGGCCGTTATGGGAATGGAGAGGGCCATAGACACTAGCCTTAATCTTCTGACCAGGCTCTACACCTTTGATGAATGCCCCGCTCTGTGACCACCGATGCCACTCGTCATTTTGGCAAAGAAGCAGAGGATAATACTCTGTTTTTCCCCTATTAAACCAGAGTGAGTATGGGGCGTTCTCCTTCTGCAGACAAGGAATAATTGTGACATTACGAGCAGACGTCCCAGCATATATTGGGCTGTTTACCGAACATAACCAGGGGAAGAGGAAAAATCTAAATTTTTACACCTTCCATCTCCCTTTCAGGGGCCGACACTCTGCAGAACAAAAGTCAGTGTCTCAGCCCAAATCTTGTCTGACAACGCGTAGCAGCCCTTGCTATTTTCAGCGCTTTGTGGTGCCAATCTCCTATCTCTCCCGTGACAGTTTTTTCAAAGAAAGAGTAGATTTCCTAGAGACTGCCCTTTACAACTTCCACAGTGTATTCTAGTTCATAGAACAGGGTCCCTCCTCCCCGCTCTCTGCTCTCTCCCAGTCAGGGACCTGAGAAAAGGAAATGAAGACAGCGTATCAGGCTAAGACCCCTATCCTTTGGTAGTCAACTGAAAATATGTTATACAGATGCTTAATTCGCAGTTGTTTCACACATTTTGAGAGAAAAAAGGTACTGAACCTGGGAAAGTTTACTCTCAGCACAATACTTAAAAAAGAACTAGGAATGTTCTTTAAATATTTCACAAGTGTTCTAAATATGCATATTAGTCCAATATACAGATAAATCTATCAGGTATAATATTACAAGATTTTACATTCAATATGAATTATTGGTATAGTAATTAATGTGTTATTAATACTAATAATAATATCTTATAAAACATATAACTGCTGTTCTCTGGTTATCGCAAAAAATAAAAAATTAATTGACGTCAGGTTGGCAGGCAACCAACTTCACATGAATTTGTCATAGAGTGAAAGGATATGGGGTGTTAATATTCAGGGTGAAAAGAATGAGAAGTAGTTCTAAATAACACAGGTCTAATTGGCCCTGTTTTGCAGTTCATTTCCATAAAGAGTCTAAGGAGACTGTCACCTCGCTGAGGGAAGATAGGGCGGTGTTGCGTACCTCGCCTTGCCGTTAATCAGGAAATACACGTTTGCCTGCATCTCACAGGTCATAGGTCAATTGGGAGGGGCTGACACCATATCTGTACCAGAGCAGTGTAATTAGAGGAGTGTAAATTGATGTAAAAAGGGCCTGGGGGGTGCGCAGTGTGCTAGTTCCAGAATTAAAATGAAGTACTCTGCGTTTTCCTGGAATAAAAGATCAAGTTTAGTACATGAGGAACTTTTTTCACTCTTCCCATTGGCTAGGCGCCTAGTGATTGGTTTGGTCGTGACATTGGTCTCTGACATCATATACACACAAATGTGTCATTTTTGCACTGATCCACTGGCCTTGCCATGTTGTGTACTATTATAATTACCCCTAGCTTCTGGTGCCCCCTCTACAGGTCGTCTGACTAAGGGCATCACTAGGGCTCAGGAGGGCCTCAAGAGGTGTTTGACTATGCTGTGTCCAGCCCTGAGAGGATCTCCCTCCCCATTGTGTGCTCTGTATTCATGCTTTACTGTACCCCTCTCTGAGGGCTGGGGCGGCACTCCTAATGCAGCCTAGGCTGATCCCGCAGCTCTGATTTTCCGGCTGCCACTTAGCGTCCTTGGTACTGGGACCCTGAATAGATCTGAACAGAGCTTGGCCCCTCTGGTCTGGAGTGACCTCTCTCTAACTGGGGTTCACTGTGGCCTGTACCCCATGCTGCCTCTGGATTACAGCCCTTAGTTCTAAACTCACAGACTACTGTTGTCGCTAGGTGGAAAACGGATCTTTCTTGTCGTTTGTATTTCCTTGATCTGTCAACAAACTCTCATGCCCTGCACAATTGGCTTGGGTTATTGCTGCTAAGCTGAGGTCTATTCCCATTGACTGAAGTTAAATGCATTGCATTTCAAGCCATTATGGATTGCATTTTGTATCTCCTATTGAGTATGCACTGAAATACACTGTTTCTGTTTTATTGTTAGTCCCATCATATTGTAGTTTATCAAGAGTTCTTAAACAAACACCAGTACTGTGAAAACAGCTTTATTTATTTACCCCATGGATCACTTCCATTTATTTCCATATTAGACTGGCTGGTGTGGATTCAACAGCAAGAAAAACAGCCCACTACATCAAGTACAAACACATACTAAAAGTATACCAACAAGCAAGCATTTATATCGTCACCAATAGTAAACACAACAAGAAAAACATAATTGGTCCACCAATAAGGGGGCAGAGCATGACCAAATGGGCCTTATTTCTATAGTGAAGTGGGCATATTGGGGCTATGGAATAGTTTAGCCCCCAGTGGTACACTTAAGTGGTTAACAGAGAGCTTCCAAGGATGGCGCTGCCAATTGTAGCTTTATGGGGACAATTTAACATAATGGTCAAATAAATACTGGTGTAAAAAAAACACATGTGAGCAGTGGCACCAGCTTTGAGCCCATTACAATATTTTCAGTGTGACAGTTGCAGCAATGTTCAACAGATTCCGTTCCTATTTTGCAGAAATGGAGGTTCGCATTCACAGTTTATGTGGCGAATCTGAAAGACGATGCAAATGTGGACCTCTGTATAGAAGAATGAAATGACGCAGCAAGCAGTCTGGTGAATGACTTATGATGACAATCATTGTTTTTTTCCTTCACTGTGAGTTGGACACTTCTTCATTGTCTCACAATTACATAGATTAAATTAAATAGATGCTGTAAGTAGAGGATAGATTTTCTATCCAAAACTCAAAAGATTTCCATTTGCTGTTTTTGTATTTTAGGAAACAGGAAAAACCCACTACATCTTCAATAGACTAGCATTGCAGCCCTGTCATAGTTTCACCTGACATTGAAACTCAAAACTAAACCAGTCTTAACGAATGAACTAACAGTTACAACCTTAGCACACACTATATCACACGCTCCAGCCTTAGTCAATACCCACTAGGCAAAAACTGGTTGAATCAACGTTCTTTCCATGTCATTTCAATCCAAAAAATCTATGTGATGACATTGAATCAACATAGAAAACTGATTGGATTTGCAAAAAGTCATCAACATCAGCGAATTTCATACTTTTTTCACCCAAATTTTAACCTAAATCCAATGACAGGGTGACATTTTTGGTTATATTTCATGTTGAATTCACGTTAGTTGACAACTCAACCAAATGTAAATCAAAACTAGACGTTGGCCTTATCCCTGCCTTGACTTTGCTCTCAGCCGTGACACAAGCTAATATCACTAGACCTACAGTAGCTAATTGTTACGTCCGTCGTCGGAATGAGACCAAAGCGCAGCGTGGAAAGTGTACATCTTGACTTCATTTTCGTCAACATCCGCTGAATTGGAGAGTGCCAAATTCAAATTAAATTACTAAAAATATTTAATTTTCATGAAATCACAAGTGCAATATACCAAAACACAGCTTAGCTTGTTGTTAATCCACCTGGTGTGTCAGATTTCAAAAAAGCTTTACAGCGAAAGCTATCCAAGCGTTTATGTTAGTACAGCTCACTCAGCAGACAAAACATTACAAACAGCTAGCAGCAAAGTAGATAGATCACGAAAGTCAGAAAAGCAATCAAATTAATAGCTTACCTTTGATGATCTTCGGATGTTAGCACTCACGAGACTTCCAGTTACACAATAAATGTTTGTTTTGTTCCAATAAGATTATTTTTATATCCAAAAACCTCCATTTGGTTGGCACATTTTGTTCAGTAATCCACAGGCTCGTGCAGGTCACGACGGGCAGATGAAAATTCCAAATAGTATCCATAAAGGTCGTAGAAACATGTCAAGCGTTTTTTATTATCAATCCTCAGGTTGTTTTTACAATAAATAATTGATAATATTTCAACCTGACGGTAGCTTTTTCAATAGGTGAGAGAGAGAAAAGGTCTGCTCAAAGCTGCTCGAGCATGCAAAAATCTAAGGCCACCCAGCTATCCAATGATGCGATGTGATCATTCTCGCTCATTTTTCAGAATAAAAGCCTGAAACTATGTCTAAAGACTGTTCACACCATGTGGAAGCCATAGGGAAAGGAATCTGTTTGATATCCCTTTAAATGGAGGGAAGGCATGTAATGGAACAGGGAGGTTTCAGAAAAACAGCACCTCCGGGTTGGATTTTCCTCAAGTTTTCGCCTGCAATATCAGTTCTGTTATACTCACAGACAATATTTTGACCATTTTGGAAACTTTAGAGTGTTTTCTATCCTAATCTACCAATTATATGCATATTCTAGCTTCTGGGCCTGAGAAATAGGCAGTTTCATTTGGGTACGTTTTTCATCCAAACATCAAAATACTGCCCCCTAGTCTCAAGAGGTTAATTTATTTTAGAATAAACACCAAAAAACAACAAAAGATCAATGAACATAAAGTTCTGCAGGGCTATACAGCTACTGTGCAAAAACAAGATCCCACAAACTCAGGTGGAAAACAGGCTGCCTAAGTATGATTCCCAATCAGAGACAACAATAGACAGCTGCCTCTGATTGGGAACCATACCCGGCCAACAAAGAAATAGAAAACTAGAATGCCCACCCAAATCACACCCTGACCTAACCAAATAGAGAAATAAACGAGAAAAAGAGAGAAAGGCTCTCTAAGGTCAGTGCGTGACACTAATAACCTAGCTAATATCCCTAGACCTACAGTAGCTAATAACCTAGCTAATATCCCTAGACCTACAGTGGCTAATAACCTAGCTTATATCCCTGACCTACAGTAGCTATTAACCTAGCTAATATCCTTAGACCTACAGTAGCTAATAACCTAGCTAATATCCCTAGACCTACAGTAGCTAATAACCTAGCTAATATCATTAGACCTACAGTAGCTAATAACCTAGCTAATATCCCTAGACCTACAGTTGCTAATAACCAAGTGAATATCCTTAGACCTACAGTAGCTAATAACCTAGCTTATATCCTTAGACCTAGGCCCTCGATAATAACCTAGCTAATATCCTTAGACCTACAGTAGCTAATAACCTAGCTAATATCCTTAGACCTAGGCCCTCGATAATAACCTAGCTAATATCATTAGACATACAGTAGCTAATAACCTAGCTAATATCCTTAGACCTCTAGGCCCTAGATAATTACCTAGCTAATATCATTGGATGTACAGTAGCTAATAACCTAGCTGATATCCCTAGACATACAGTAGCTAATAACCTAGCTAATATCCTTAGACATACAGTAACTAATAACCTAGCTAATATCCTTAGACCTAGGCCCTAGATAATAACCTAGCTAATATCATTAGATGTACAGTAGCTAATAACCTAGCTGATATCCCTAGACATACAGTAGCTAATAACCTAGCTAATATCCCTAGACATACAGTAGCTAATAACCTAGCTAATATCATTAGACGTACAGTAGCTAATAACCTAGCTGATATCCCTAGACATACAGTAGCTAATAACCTAGCTAACATCCCTAGACATACAGTAGCTAATAACCTAGCTAATATCCATAGACCTACAGTAGCTAATAACCTAGCTGATATCCTTAGACCTAGGCCCTAGATAATAACCTTAGTCTTTAATAGCTCTGTCCAGGACTCCAATCTTTCCTTTTCTCTCTTCTCAATCCCTCTCTCATACACCACAGTCCCCCTCAGCCTTTCCTCACCTCCTCTCCCATAATGCCATGCAGAGTTAACCCCTCTCTCACCCTTTGGTGCTGACTACGAGCTCAGCCTCAGCTGCAAAGTCAGACCTGTCCCACTGAATGCCTTATGACAGGTTGTTTGTGAAACCCTTGTGTTCTGTTTGTGCCCCCTCTCCATTCTCCTCTCCCGCTCCACCCTTCTCTCTGACTGAGTCTCCATTGTGGCGCTGACTGAGGGCTTAGTTTTGCCCGCCTCATTGGAGCCTGTGTTAGTCCAAAGAGAGCTCACACCTCTGGCCTCTATCTGAGGGTTGATCTGTTGACTTACCTGCCCATTATTTACATTCTCTCTCTCTCTCTCTCTCTCTCTCTCTCTCTCTCTCTCTCTCTCTCTCTCTCTCTCTCTCTCTCTCTCTCTCTCTCTCTCTCCAACTGGAGACGTGGATATGTCCTGGTCTTTTGAATGGCAGTGGGTCATTGGCAGGACAGGAAACCTACACAAAATAAGAGAAGGGTAGTAAAGAGCACACATAAAAGCGAGCAGACATCACTGTAGGACTGTATCTTCCTTTCATCACCAGCCAGAGAGAGATACACTACTTGACTAAAATAATTTTTACTTTCTTCTTCAACACTTTGTTTTTGCATTATTTAAACCAAATTGAACATGTGTCATTATTTACTTGAGGCTAAATTGATTTTATTAATGTATTATATTAAGTTAAAATAAGTGTTCATTCAGTATTGTTGTAATTGTCATTATTACAAATAAATAATATTTAAAAAATTGGGCGATTAATCGGTATCGGCTTTTTTGGGCCTCCAATAATCGGTATCGGCATTGAAAAATCATAATCGGTCGACCTCTAGTCTTCACTAACATTTTTAACCTCTCCTTCACCCAGCCTGTAATACCTACATGTTTCAAGCAGACCACCATAGTCCCTGTGCCCAAGAACGCCTGTCTAAACTACTATCTCCCCGTAGCACTCACATCTGTAGCTATAAAATGCTTTGAAAGGCTGGTCAAGGCTCACATCGTAACCATTGTCCCAGACACCCTGGACCTACTCCAATTCACATACTACCCGAACATATCCACAGATGACGCTATCTATTGCACTCCACACTGCCTCTCCTACCTGGATAAGATGAGCACCAATGTGAGAATACTGTTCATTGACTACAGCTCAGTGTTCAACACCATAGTGCCCTCCAAGCTCATCACTATGCTCAGGACCCTGGAACTAAACACTTCCTTCTGCCACGTTGACCCTCTACGCGGGGGGCCCCTCAGAGTCGCATGCTTAGTCCCCTCCTGTACTCCCTGTTTACCCACAACTGTGTGGCCGCGCACAACTCCAACACCATCATTTAGTTTGCTGATGACAAGACAGTGGTAGGCCTGATCACCGACAATTATGAGACAGCCTATACTAGGTCAATGACCTGGCAGTGTGGTGCCAGGACAACCAGCTCTCCCTCAACGTCAGCAAGACAAAGGAGCTGATCGTGGACCACAGGGAACGGAGAGCTGAGCACGCCCCCATCCACATCGATGGGGCTGTGGTGGAGCAGGTCAACAGCTTCAAGTTCCTTGATGTTCACATCACTAAGTAATTAATATGGTCCACACACACCAACACAGTTGCGAAGAAGGCACAACAACACCTCTTCCCCCTCAGGAGGCTGAAAAGATTTGGCATGGGCCAAATCCTCAAATCCTCAAAAAGTTCTATAGCTGAACAATTGAGAGCATCTTGGCATCTGACTGCAAGGCACTACAGAGAGTCATCCAGGACCTCTTTACCAGGCGGTGTCAGAGGAAGGGCCGAAAAATTGTCAAGGGCCCCAGCCACCCAAGCCATAGACTGTTCACCAAGTCTGGGACCAAAAGGCTCCAGAGCAGCTTCTACCCCCAAGCCATAAGACTGCTGAACAGTTTTCAATTGCCTAACTGGATTATTTGCAATGACTCTAGGCAAAATCACTGGTCTCTAGGTACACACTCACTCACACATAAATACACTGACATTGCAACACATACATACACACACACACACACACACACACACACACACACACACACACACACACACACACACACACACACACACACACACACACACACACTGAAGCTACATAGTTTATTATCTATCCTGATTGCCTTGTCACTTTTACCCCTACCTACATGTGCATATTACCTCAAGTACCTCATAACCCTGTACATTGACTCTGTACTAGTACTCCTTATATAGACTCATTATTGGTATTTATTGTGTTACTATTTTCTATTTTAAGGGCTTGTAAGTAAGCATTTCACGGTAAAGTCTACACCTTTTGTATTCAGTGCATGTGACAAATAAAATGTGATATGACCTACAGGGGGCATATATGAGGAGGCATTGTGGTACCTAATTGGGTTATTGATGCAGTGGTGCTGCGCTGGCCAAAACATGGCTACATTATGTGGCTGTCAACATAGACAACCTAAAATCTATGATTTGTACAGGGAAAGAAATCCACCACCGCGTGGCTAATTTACAAGCGTAGGCAATGCCAACATACTCTCCTAGGAGGAGCTGTTTTAACACCTCAGAATGCTGTAATGCATCCCAGCTGACCTTAATTATAAAGGCATGCCGCAGCTTCGCACTACCCCTCTCCCCCCTCCTCCCCCTTTGACGTGAGACGATGCGAGGCTGGGGTATGAGCCAGATCCCCTACCTGCAGGGAGCCTCCACAGCAACCACACGGCTCAATGTTAATAGTTGCATCCTGAGAAGAAATCAATAACCCTGTAAAGGGGTGATATCACTGTCTCCAGTCCTCTGTCCCCCACCACACCCCACCTCTACACTCCCTCAGAGGGGCCTGTTTACGAGGGGCCTTGCGCCATGGCGGTTGGCGGTTGGTTGGTGGTGTAAGGAGCTGCTGAAAGGTCAGTGGGATATGATTTTGATCCAAGTCTGGGATTCCTTCCCTCCCACTGGTGGGAGTAGAGCAGAGAAAATGGGAGGGAATCAGAGGGAATGGGAGTGGGATCTCAAAGCTCATCTGGAGTGGATCTCTCTCTGCCTGCCCAGGGAATCCCATGAGTTAGAGCATGAGTAATGTTCCTGATGGAACATGGGAAATATTAGCAGACTGACTTTCCTGTCCATGGCGCAAATTCCCTCCCCATAATATTGATATACGCACAGCACGGGTCCGTAGCATGGGTGAGATACATTGGGACAGCGTTGTGTTGATAAACTGCCCACACAATAGATTATTTTTTATGTACCTCCCCATGCAGAGCACAAATATTATGACTATTAGTACATTAATTAACTCGCTGGCCTGGGGGTCCAGCGCCCAGCCAAGGTTAAGAGCTTCTTTAATGAAAGATCGATACAGTTTTGCAGTATATTTCAACCTGCACCGTAGGAGGCTGGCTCTTTATTATCTAAAGCATGTCGGGATGATGAAAAAGTTCACTGAAGACAAATGTATGGAGTTTAGCTTGGGAAAATGTGCTAATAGAGTCAATATTAAAATTGTGAGGTATGAAAAATGAAATCTACATACTGTATGTACAGTGATACCCTAGTTAACCCTTGTATAGTCTTAACATTCTGTATACTCCCCTTGTCCTAAGGGTAAAAAAAATGACCCGCCTTCACTAAACCCCTAAAATAAAGCATCTTAATTGAATTGTAAACCCCAAATCTATTTTGCATAAAGAAACAACCAGTCATTCATCACAAACTTTGTGAATATCTGTCACACCCTGACCATAGTTTACTTTGTATATTTCTATGTTGTGGTTGGTCAGGGTGTGATCTGAGGGGGCATTCTATGTTTCATGTCTAGTTTGTCTAGTTCTATGTTCGGCCTGATATGGTTCTCAATCAGAGGCAGGTGTTCGTCATTGTCTCTGATTGGGAACCATATTTAGGTAGCCTGGGTTTCACTGTGTGTTTGTGGGTGATTGTTCCTGTCTTTGTGTTTGCACCAGATAGGGCTGTTTTGAGTTCTCACGTTTCTTGTTTTCGTTAGTTTGTTCATGTATAGTGTCTTCATTAAAATACAATGAACAACCACCACGCTGCGTTTTGGTCCGCCTCAACTTCACAAGAAGAGAATCGTTACAATATCTGGGTTTTCCCTCTTCACCATGCAGAAAGACTGCATTTAATCAGTGGATACCACAAATTTTTATTACAACACACCTGTCATAATTGTTTTCTTTACTAAAGTAGAGGTTTATTATTATTATTATTATTGCTAAAGGTACTGCATAGGTGTAAATATAAATATATATTTTTAGCAAGAGATAGCACTTGTATAGCCTAAGAAAGTCTTGACATTTTTGGCAACATAGTGATATATTCTTATATAATGTACAATGAGGAACTCAACTACAAAATACTAGTCTTCTCCTGTCTTTTGAACCATTATACACTTTGTGGCTGGAGGCAACAAAAAACAACACTTAAGAATAAAATAAGATTTCAAAAAAATATGAAAAAAATGTGAACATGAATCAATCAACTCTAATTAGCACATGTAGGACAGTATGCAAGTGTGTGTGCCTGGACTTTGCAAATATACTTTGCAGACAAATACTATGTGCAGCACATAGTATTTGTTTTACAGTCCTTTGGGGCAGAATTGGCATCTCCTCCTTTTGCCTGCTCCAGCTGCAGCCTCAGGTGAATCAGGACAAGATTCTGCACCCTGAACAGATTTCACTTGCGCAGCAGAGACTGCTGTGCGGGAGAGGCGCTCCCTTCTTTGAATGTGTGGGGTTACAAGTGCCTTTCCCAGCTGCTCCAGGAACACCCTCCTCTTGTTCTGCTTATCAGGCATCCAGGAAGGGTTAATCTTGTTCCATATCACGAAGGCATTGTATGAGGACACATCAATGATGTTAGGGAAGATGACCAGAGGCCAGCGGGCAGTCATCCTCCTGCAGCTGTAAGTTCCAATCACCTTGTCCAGGTTGTCCACGTCTCCTTTGTTGTGGTTACAGTCCAGGATGATGTCTGGCTTCCTGTCCTCACGATCACTGATCTCAGCCATTTTGTGCAGTGTGCTCAGGAGGACCACATTCTTGTTCCTCTTTGGGAGGTAAGAAACTAGAGTGGTGGTGGGGGTGGAGACAAACTTTGATGAGAAGGCCTCTCTACCCCTTGTTGCGAGGAGTGCAGGGGGGAGCTCAAGCTTGTTCTTTCTAACTGTGCCAACCATGGTGATCTTCCTCTTCAGGAGCTGCTGACTGAGTTCAATCAGTACCACACATAATTTAAATGTCTCATTGTATATGTGTGTGTGTGTGTGTGTGTGTGTGTGTGTGTGTGTGTGTGTGTGTGTGTGTGTGTGTGTGTGTGTGTGTGAGTGCGGTGTGGTTTTTGTGGTGTGTAAATTATTTTTAGAACTGCCGGGTCAAAAATGACCCTAAGACAATCTTTGTACCCTGTTGGTGTACAGCTTTCATGGAAATATGAACAAAGGCAATGTTTCACTTTTTCTAATGGTGGGGTCTCTCTAGGAAAAGTCATCCATTTTGAAGTAGAAAAAATATTGTTTAGAGGGTTTTCTCTACTGTTAAACATAGTGGCGGGTCATTTTTGACAGAACACTTGTGTCGCTGACCACAAACCTACAAACCCTCCGCAATTTGCAACAACATTATAGCTCCAACAAGATCCCAATAATGATGTCCAATCCACCCATCTTTTTACACCTGACTTTTCCCCTGTTTAACACCACAACACTCTAGCATTGAACCTAGTCAGGAGGGGGCTGAGGTAAGGTGGGGCCTGAGTGGAGATCAAAGCTGAGCCACTCTCCTCTCCGGCAGCAGCAGTAGCACACCTTAAAGCCTCCTTGTTTGTAGTGCTGGAGGTGGCAGGCCCAAAAAACACACCTTCAGACTCTGGGCTGCTAAATTCCCCTCAGATCTCCATAATCCGCACGGATTGTGTTTGACAAGACAGGGATTCTCCCGCTGTTCCGAGCCCCCACTTATTCCAGAGCGCCAGCCAACAAAGGGTGGCTAGCCCAGCCCACACCTCTCTTCCTCCAGCTAAGCAGCTTTGGAACATGGACGGTTCATTTGGTTCAGCATCCTCAAACCTGGTTAATAATGTCTGGTAATTGTCTCTCCACAGAGCCTCCACCACCTAGATCTGGTGTCACCAATCTAATTTTCGTCAGTTTAGAGATGTTGTTCAATGTGATGGTAGTTCTGAGACTGAGGCTGCAGTAAGCTTTACGTAAGATTTGGTGAGGAAGGACCATTTCAGACATTGTTGACCTAGAGCTTGTGTTTCATATGTTTGTGTGTGTACATACGGCTATGTCGAATAGGTTTTAATGCAATTATATGGGTGTAAATGTACTGTGTCAATCGATGAGGTGGGCCTCAGGAAAACAAGTTGAATAATATTGGTTATTCACGGGCATTGTTATTCTAAGTATTGTGGATGCTTGGGTTTATTTTGTTCTAGGCCCTAGGGAAGAGTCTCTCTCTAAAGCTTTTCTCTCCAACTCCTTAGTTTTCTATGTTATCAATGCAACACTAAACCATTTTCAGACATTCAAATAATGCTTTCACAGATTCAGATTTTTTTTACTGAAAAGACATCGCCTATATGATGCTGATGTATCGCTCAATGGTTGTCTGGGAGAAGTGACGGCACATAAACACACTCTCACACACACTCTCTTTCTCACACAGACACACACACACACACACACACACTACACTCGCACACACACACACACACACACACACACACACACACACACACACACACACACACACACACACACACGACTAATGACTGTCCTGGAGGGAGCAGCAGCCTCTCTTATCAATGCTGGCCTGGCTCTGGCTTAGCCTCCCTGGGTCTCTGTGGGCACGTTGACCGGTCTCTTTCCCCACCCTACCTCATTCCCTCACCCAGACACCCACCCACCCTCCGCCCCCGGCCCTGCATGCCCAGCCACACAACACTAAGACAGGTTAAACAGTTAAACGGCAGCAAATCCTGCACTCTGTGGGAAATGTACCTCTAATCCCGAACTTATAGGCACACAATCAAAGCCAAAAAGCCTGAGCAACAAATCTGATCCTCCCCCTAACAATCTGCAGCTGGCCTCCTGGGACGGAGGGCTGAGGAGGGAGAAGCTCCTCGGACAAGGCTGAGATGGATAAATACCTAAATGATGAGACAGTCTGGGGACGTGGGACCAGTGTCTGGCTATGGCCGTTCACCTCCAATTTGGCATCCACGCAATGAAAGGCAATTGGGCGCCAGCCCCCACACAGCAGCCAGTCCTTATTATTATACGTTGAAGTGCGGCTTGGCCAATGATTAATGACAGTGTCAGGGTGAAAACAAAGAGCAGTGCAAGTTATCTCCCGTCCACCTGCTCCTAGGAGGCTTTTTGAAGGGAATGGAAAAGGGCGCAAGCAAGCAGCACACCACAGACTGATAATAGAACAGGGAGAGAGAAAGAGAGAGGGAGAGCGAGGAAGAGAGAGAGTTATAGATAGAGGAAGAGATAGAGAGAGAGGTGAGAATCTGAATACCTGAGGATGTTTATTATGTGCCTACTACATACTACAAAGCTGCTGGTATGAAAACATATAGTACATAAAAATACACTGCTTATTTTATCATTGCATGCTGATTTTTATACAAATAAATCAATTTAAATGTTATATTTATATACTCCGTAGATCTATTTTGGTGTGCATGTGTAGGCTACACGAAGCAGCCCACCACCACTTGCAGGTAATTGTGGTCGAATGTGTGAAAGTGCAGGAGGCCTGGCTGTGTGATTGATTTGACACACATAGTGGAATTTCATAGCGTCTGTGTTTGTTACGTCCAGGCCCACTGTCCCCTGCTGTAATGGTGTTGACATTTATGGGATGGTGTTGGAGGGGGCCCCCCAGCCCTCACTAATGAGGGAGAGATGGCAGAGAGAGGGAAAAAGCAGCCAGACATTGCCATCCAGTGGTCAGCTGCTATACTACAGAATGGAGTTTTAGTTCTGTGGTTACCTCCGCATGTTAATTTTTTTATTTAACTAGGAAAGTCAGTTAAGAACAAATTCTTATATACAATGACAGCCTACCCTGGCCAAACATGGGCCAATTATGTACCACCCTATGGGACTCCCAATCTCAGCCAGATGTGATACAGCCTGGATTTGAACCAGGGACTGTAGTGATGCCTCTTGCACTGAGATGCAGTGCCTTAGACCGCAGTGCCACTCGGGAGTCATTCATATGGTTATCTGGTTGGTGAATATGTTGCTGAGAGGTTTGAATCTACTTTATTTTAGTTTTTTAATGAATGACTCATTTGTTTTGTTATCATACTTTTTAACTGTAGCCATGGGGACACCCTTACATTTTTTTTATCTACTGAATCGAAATCAAGTAAATCTTACAAACACTACATGAACACAGAGACATGGAACACACACAGCTTTACACACAACGTACAGTGCATATCACATGCATTTTCCCCAAAAGCATGCGTGTGTCTGTGTGTGTGTGAGGTAGCCATGTCCGTACAGCGCCTGTCCCCAAAAATCAGGTCAATGTGTGAAATGGAGTCGTGAGCGCCACTGTGACGAATAGGGGACGTTGGTTGGAGAGCCTGGCTGACCTAGATAATGCCATGGTTACATGTTACCGTACTGTGTTTTATTTATGCACAGTACTCATCCAGGAGTCCTAGCTGCCAGTCCACGCTCCCCCACTCATTTGTGCATGCAGGGAGACCGTGAGATCAGCAACATGCCCTGACATAGGAAACCGGCCCCCATGGCAGGGCTGATCAGGAACGATGCTTAAAATGAAAACAATAAATATGTGAAATTAGCTGTGTCGTCTTCTAACGTACAGATGGGACATGTCACTCTGATTGGCTGAAATTACTCCTTTAAGTTCTGAGGTAGAACACCATACCATCACATGGGATTGTCCATAGAATTAGAATACTAATAATTCAATAGGATGTCAGAGGAGGTCAGAAACCTGCTCTCCCTCAACCAGCTCTCCCTCAACGTGAGCAAGACAAAGGAGACGATCGTGGACTACAGGAAAAGGAGGATCAAACACGCCCCCATTCACATCGATGGGGCTGTAGTGGTGCGTTTCAAGTTCCTTGGTGTCCACATCACCAACAGACTGTCATGGTCCAAACACACCAAGAAAGTCGTGAAGAGGGCACGACAATGCCTTTCCCCCCTCAGGAGACTGAAAAGATTTGGCATGTGTCCCCAGATCCTCAAAAAGTTCTACAGCGGCACCATCGAGAGCATCCTGACCGGTTGCATCTGCACGGCACCCGACCGTCTGGCGCTACAGAGAGTAGTGCGTACAGCCCAGTACATCACTGGGGCCAAGCTTCCTGCCATCCAGGACCTACATACTAGGCGGTGTCAGAGGAAGGCCCAAGAAATTGTCAGAGACTCCAGTCACCCAAGTCATAGTCATTCTCTCTGCTACCGCACAGCAAGCGGTACCGGAGCGCCAAGTCTAGGTCCAGGAGGCTCCTTAACAGCTTGTACCCCCAAGCCATAAGACTGCTGAACAATTAATCAAATGGCCACGGCCACCCAGACTATTTTAATTGACCCCCCCCCCCCCTTTGTTTTTACACTGCTGCTACTCGCTGTTTGTGGTCTATGCAAGGTCGCTTTACCCCTAACTACATGTATAATACAGGTTGCCTCCTACTGGCCTGTGGCCCCACGCATTAGCTCGGTGCCGGTACCCCCTGTATACAGCCTCATTATTGTTATTTTATTGTGTAATCATTATATATTTAATTTATTATTATTTTTTATTTAGAAAATATTTTCTTTACTCTGTTTTCTTAAAACCTCATTGTTGGTTATGGGCTTGTAAGTAAGAATTTCACGGTAAGGTCTACCTACACCTGTTGTATTCAGCGCATGTGACAAATAAAATTGGATTTGATCTCTATGGGATTGTATACTATATCAAACAATGGCAATGTTAGCAAATATTTCAGAAATGACAGACATTCTCATAGATAGAAATGACTAACATATGCTGCATATGGCCCTCAGCCTCTTTAAAGTCTACAATTTTACAGAAAATCATGAACTACTGCAGCATTGAAAAACATAAAAGAGGAAATCCAGTTTACTTTAATAAAGCCTCTAGTTGATCTTCAGCATGTCTTGTGCATCTCCACTGCTATCCTCAGAGGTCCAGAGAACATATCAGAGATGAATGTGCATCTTGGCGGAGATGTAGAGACCCAGGCAGAAAGCCACTCCATTAAAACCAGGAAATGAAACTCCACCACCCCCGGCCCCAGTAATAAAGGCCCCTTGACTTCCCCAAAAGCCACTCGCCTCTGTGGCGCTATATTATTAACCTCTGCTATCCTACCCGACTACACAATTCCTCTCTAATGAATTCTATTTGAGGACACACACACCAAAAAAAGAGTTTGTCAGATCAGATGAAGGAAAGTTGGAGGAAAGTCTCAAATCTAAAGTGGCTTCCTTATCTTGCCTTCACTCCATAGTTTGCACTGATCTAAAAACATAGGATGGGGCAGAAATATGGAAGATGAAAATATAGTGTTTGCCCTCATGGATACAACACTAGCCACATCATCTCAGATCAAGGAAAGGATACAAGGTGGGAAAACCCTTTACACAAACCATTTAATTGGAGATGAATAAAATAATGATACAAGGAGAGGACACCATTTTAGACTCTATAGATGCACTTCCTGTATGCAGCGGGGCCTAGCTTTTCCTTTGTGGTTTTGACTGGGATCTGTAATGTATGTAAGCATGGTGCCCACTGAAGGGGATCAAAGGTCAGCCCTTCTGTTGCAATGGCCTTCAACAACACGTCCAGTTCTGACAGGGTCAAGTGTGAGCGGGCAGATACACGCGCGTAGGAAATGTCCGTCTCACATTCAGGCGTGCATCGGAGGCCCTTGAGACAATCACAGAGTGTTCCAAAACAGAGCTCTCTCCTTCCAATGGTAGTCACAGCCAACCGCCCAAGCAGTTTTGCCTCACCTAGCTATAGGATGCCAGCTATGTGCATCTGATATGTACATGGTGTCTATACAAGGCTGTGGATTTGGCTTGCCTTTTAACACATTAGGGCCTGTCAAGAAGGCTTGGTGTGAACAAGACAAATGCTGCCTTACTGGAAACCTTGACTGGGTACACGATAAGCAACAAGAAGTTACCAAAGTCTACATTAAGCTACTTTTTCAAAAAAAAAATCTAACATACAGCAGGGGAGAGTGGGGGTAAGTTCAGTCAAAGGGGTAAGTTGAGCCACCCTTGTTTCTAGGAAACCATACACAAAATGTATAATTTAACCTAATATTTAGGAGAGCACCGCTAGCACCTAGCGTTCTGAGAACTACAGTATATGTTTCTGAGATTGTGGTTGTCCTATTGTTATTTTGCATAAAACCTTCCCACAACTTTCTGGGAATAGTCCAGGGTAGATGCTTGGCTTTGGAACATTCTCAGCACATTTAAATAACTTATCTCAATACTTTAATAAAAACGTTTCCTAAAAGTTCAAACATGGTTACATTTCATTTTAATTTTGCTAGTGTTCTAGGAAAGTTCTCCAACTGGTTTGACATTGGGAATGTTCTCAAATAGTTCAGAGAACGTTAAGAAACAACCTTCTTCTGTGGGAACTTCAGTACTTCAGCATAATGTTTCCTACAGGTTTCCTCGTGATTCTATTTCAAGAGTGACTGACAGTAAAAACGAATGTGGCATCAATATGAGTCAGAAACATTTATTCTATTGACAAAATGTACAATAAAGTGTAAATAGGATCATTTTGGTCATAAAGTCAGTCTTGCCTAAAACGCAGTTTGGAACCTCAGTGCGTCAGAACGAGGGTTGGGTTTGGATTACAATTATGTCAACAAATCATGCCCCCTTTGGCCAAGCTCCACGTGCAAATCGCCCCTCTGTCCACTTCACTTCCCTTCATTGAGTGGAGCTACGTTGTTTCATCGGCCCCAACCAATAGTTCAAGGGATTGTATTTGTATTTAACTAGGTAAGTCGGTTAAGAACAAATTCTTATTTACAATGACGGCCTACCGAAAGGCAAAAGGCCTCCTGCGGGAATGGGGACTGGGATTACAAATAAAAAGAGAGACAACACAACACTACATAAAGAGAGACCTAAGACGACAACATAGCATGGCAGCAGCATGTGACAACACAGTAAACAGCTGGCTAATGTTAGCCTACATCAATACAACTGATTTGGTTTGATAATATTTCAAAAGGCTGCAAACAATTTGTAGGAAAACCGGTTGTCATGATTGTGATGTCGCCAGATTAACTTTAGATACAGTATAACTTTAGCCGGCTAACTAAGATTGGGGGGGGAACACCGTGTTTTAGCTAGTTAACGTTAACATTGCTAGCTATTTTCGATGAGTTTTGCTAGTAACAGTAATGGCAACATTGCCATCTCTCCAAAGTAAATTTGAAGACTTAATATGACAAAGTTCTTTCCTACTAAGTATTTGCTTACTTTAGCAATGTTATTGTATTTCCATGCCACTCTAAATTAGTGTAATTTAGACGAAAGTCACATTTAGATGCAACCCATGTCTCGGGCAAAAATAAATATTGGATGCAGCTAACTCATGTCTGACTACAACAGTGTTCTAACTAGCAGCAACAAACTCAAATCAGGTAGCATAGCAGTTGGTTGCATAGTGTAACGGTGTCACCGGTCTGAATGTAATCCAATCTGTAGCCAGTCAGTCTACATCTGTAAAGTATAGAATTAACTTCCAAACGAGATTACGTTATTTCTCGAGCTACCGTATGTTTATAATTTAGGGATGATGACAATCGTTTTTCTGTTAGATAAAGTCCACAGTTGGGTGCCAGACTAATCCCCTGGTCATGAAGGGATGCCGGAACCTACCAGAAGGCGCAAAAGTGGGTCATCATGACATGTCCAGCAATGTGATTGCAATGGTTTAGCAACCTCCAAAAATATTTTCATTCACTATTCACTTGCTATTTTCACAGCTTGTCAGGCAAGATCTTAGAATAAAAATGTGTTATGTGACACAAGTCCCTTGTGACCCCTCCTCCATTGTTGCTAGGGTCTCCCTCGACTACAACGAAAAGGACATGCCATCATGAGGCCTCTGATAGGCCTCCAGCCATTACCACGAGTATGGTATCAAATACATCAAACACATGGTTTCCATGTGTTGGATGCCATTCCATTTGCTCTGTTCCAGCCATTATTATGAGTGGGCCTCCCTTCAGCAGCCTCCACAGGTCTTCTTATTGTCTCGGCGTTAGGCCTGTGTATCACAGCGTCAAAGCATATGAACTAACAGGTTGTAGTGCAAACAATGCAATTATCACAACACATACAGTAGGTTGTAATATGTATTTTTTTCCCTGGCTTGGCTTCCCCAGTGATTTTACCCCCGCACCGCTACTGATACCCAGTTCATTATAACAATGGCACAGTGGCTCTCCAAAATGTCTGACAACTCACCTGACAAGTCACCTGATGGCTCACCTGCTGGGTCAGATGGTCACCAGCTGAACATATTAAGATGGCGGCCATACACACATCACACCAAACAATTCAATGAACAGCAGCCATCCTCTGAGAACAAGCAGTATGCGTCATTGACAAAAAAAAACATACATACTACATTATACACTGAATATACAAAACATTAAGAACACCAGCTCTTTCCATTACATAGACTGACCAGGTGAAAGCTATTGTCCCTGATTGATGTCACTAGTTAAATCCACTTCAGTCAGTGTAGATAAAGGGCAGGATGCAGGTTAAAGAAGGATTTTCAAGCCTTGAGACAATTGAGACATGGATTGTACCGGTACCCTCTGTATATAGCCTCGTTAATGTACCGGTACCCTCTGTATATAGCCTCGTTAATGTACCGGTACCCTCTGTATACAGCCTCGTTAATGTACCGGTACCCTCTGTATACAGCCTCGTTAATGTACCGGTACCCCTGTATATAGCCTCGTTAATGTACCGGTACCCTCTGTATATAGCCTCGTTAATGTACCGGTACCCTCTGTATACAGCCTCGTTAATGTACCGGTACCCTCTGTATACAGCCTCGTTAATGTACCGGTACCCCTGTACATGGACTTGTTAATGTACCGGTACCTCTGTATATAGCCTCGTTAATGTACCGGTACCCTCTGTATATAGCCTCGTTAATGTACCGGTACCCTCTGTATATAGCCTCGTTAATGTACCGGTACCCTCTGTATACAGCCTCGTTAATGTACCGGTACCCCTGTACATGGACTTGTTAATGTACCGGTACCTCTGTATATAGCCTCGTTAATGTACCGGTACCCTCTGTATATAGCCTCGTTAATGTACCGGTACCCCTGTACATGGACTTGTTACTGTTATTTTATTGTTGCTCTTGAATTAGTTGTTATTTTTCTATTTTCTTATTTTTTTCATTTGTATTTATTTATTGTTTCCTTCAGTTTATTTAGTAAATACTTAACACATATTTTTCTTAACTCCATTATTGGTTAAGGGATTGCAAATTAGCATTTCACTGTAAGGTGAATGAATACCTGTTGTATTTGGTGCATGTGACAAATACAATTTGATTTGATTGTGTATGTGTGCCATCGAGAGGCTGAATGGGAAAGACTAAATGTGACTCACGATTCAGTCTTATGTAGTAAAATTGGAAATTGTGTTTTTTACATTGGATAAAAGTAGAGACTCAAGAGCTACAAAATGTTATATCATAAACTGCAGTTGAGGAACAATGTGAAAGTAATTCTGATTTGAAAGTTGATACATTTGTAACCCCACTTGAAATGGTCCTTGAATGTTTTGGTACACCTACTGGAGAGGTCTTCTTTGTCTACACCCGTTCAGCATCGTTCACACTCTCTTAAGCCGTAGCCCCACCCATCTCCTTAAATATTCACATGTGAGGCCATGTGCTAAACAGAGTGAGTAGTTTAGTAAACAACCAAATATGCAATACTAAAAGTGGTAAAAGTAGTAGCCTACAACAAGGAAAAACTCCAGGTAAAAATACACCTTATCTAGTCCTTGGCCTATATCCTAATCTGACTTTGGTGCAGGTCATGTTGTTCTTCACATTATCGTCTGTCACGCTCTGACCTTGGTTATCTTTGTTTTCTTTATGATTTTGGTTAGTTCAGGGTGTGATGAGGGTGGTATGTGTGTTTTTGTCTTGCCTAGGGTTTTTTGTAATTCTATGGGGTTTTGGTATGTCTAGGTATATGTAGGTCTATGGTGGCCTTAATTGGTTCCCAATCAGAGACAGCTGTTTATTGTTGTCTCGGATTGGGGATCCTATTTAGGTTGCCATTTTTCATTTTGGTTTTGTGGGTTATTGTCTATGTGTAGTTGCATGTCAGTACTAGTTGTTTATAGCTTCAGTTCGTTAGTTTGTTTAAGTGTTCTTCGTTTTAATAAAAGAAGAATGTATTCCAATCACTCTGCACCTTGGTCTCCTCGTTACGACGAATGTGACATCGTCTCTGGTTAATAATCACTATATAAAAGAAAATTCAGTTTATTTGTCACATGCATAGGATAAACAAGGTGTAAACGTTACCCGGAAATGGTTACTTACATATTTGAAAAGTAGCAATATCAAAAACAGAAAGTATCCAGATAAAAATATTTGATAGATATTAGATGACGCTTGCCCAGACACACTTGTCTAAATTGATGGGTCAAGTGAAAGAAATGATAACCCCCAGCCACATTTTGCTAAGTGGATGGGTCTTTACAGAAGGTGTAAACGGTACAGTGAAATGGTTAATTACATATAATATAGAAAGTGTCAATACAGAAAAAATAACTAAAAGTGTCAATGCCAGTAGAGAAAGAACAAAATAATATATTGTATGTACAACATCAATAATGATATTAGAGGTCAACCGATTAATCGGAATTTTTTAAATACCTTTATTTAACTAGGCAAGTCAGTTAAGAACACATTCTTATTTTCAATGACGGCCTAGGAACGGTGGGTTAACTGCCTCGTTCAGGGGCAGAACGACAGATTTTCACCTTGTCAGCTCGGGGGATCCAATCTTGCAACCTTACAGTTAACAAGTCCAACGCAATAACGACCTACCTCTCTCTCTTTGCACTCCATAAGGAGTGCCTGTTACGCGAATGCAGTAAGCCAAGGGAAGTTGCTAGCTAGCATTAAACTTATCTTATAAAAAACAATCATAATCACTAGTTTACTACACATGGTTGATGATATTACTAGATATTATCTATCGTGTCCTGCATTGCATATAATCTGACTGAGCATACAAGTATCTAAGTAGTTGACTGAGCGGTGGTAGGCAGAAGCAGGCGCGTAAACATTCATTCAAACAGCACTTTCGTGCGTTTTGCCAGCAGCTCTTCGTTGTGCGTCAAGCATTGCGCTGTTTATGACTTCAAGCCTATCAACTCCCGAGCTGAGGCTGGTGTAACCGAAGTGAAATGGCTAGCTAGTTAGCGCGCGCTAATAGCGTTTCAAACGTCACTCGCTCTGAGCCTTGGAGTGGTTGTTCCCCTTGCTCTGCATGGGTAACGCTGCTTCGATGGTGGCTGTTGCCGTTGTGTTGCTGGTTCGAGCCCATGGAGGAGCGAGGAGAGGGAAGGAAGCTATACTGTTACACTGGCAATACTAAAGTGCCTATAAGAACATCTAAAAGTCAAAGGTTAATGAAATACAAATGGTATAGAGGGAAATAGTTCTATAATTCCTATAATAACTACAACCTAAAACTTCTTACCTGGGAATATTGAAGACTCATGTTAAAAGGAACCACCAGCTTTCATATGTTTTCATGTTCTGAGCAAGGAACTGAAACGTAAGCTTTCTTACATAGCACATATTGCACTTTTACTTTCTTCTCCAACACTTTGTTTTTGCATTATTTAAACCAAATTGAACATGTTTCATTATTTACTTGAGGCTAAATTGATTTTATTAATGTATTATATTAAGTTAAAATAAGTGTTCATTCAGTATTGTTGTAATTGTCATTATTACAAATAAAAAATATTTTAAAAAATCAGCCGATTAATCGGTATCGGCCTTTTTGTTCCTTCAATAATCGGTATCGGTATCGGCGTTGAAAAATCATAATCGGTCGACCTCTAAATGATATCAGTGAATCCTGGTGATAGATGAGGTAGTTATTATATATGCATACAATAAGGGGTAAAGTGGCAGAGCAGCAGGATAACAAAAAAAAAATTGTAGCAGAAATGTATGTGTGTGTGTGCATGCGTGTGTTAGGAGAGAGTCATGTGAATGTGCATAGATGCACTGCAGATAGTCCGGATGACTGGGAACTCACCCCAGTGAAGAACCCGTCCGTCCGCACTACGCATGAACAAGGAGATCTATATTCGGAGAGCCTGTTTGTGTCTTGCCCTTGACTTTGGTGCAGGGCTTGTGCTGTCCATGGTCTCTTCGTCCCAAAACTCCCTGTTCTTCTCAAAAATATATGTTTGTCTAGTTGTGTTCAGTCCAGGTGGTGCTTGTAGAAGCAGACCACCTTTGGGAGGAAGGACGTCAGCGCTGCGCGGCAGCTGAAACCTGGTACTGACTGAGTCCGAACGCTTCTTGACGACAACAACACAAGGCTCCACAGCATCGAAGCTGTAAAACAGGAAAATAGACCAAAAAAACTGCGAAGACATTAGAACCTTGCACAACATCAATTGACCTCCCAAGTTAAGATAATAGGAATCATCTCATACAATGCAATGAAAATTATATTCACCTGAAGTGCTGGTATTGCTTGATCTGTGGGGGCGGCCTGAGGTACGGAGTCAGGTGTTGTTGCCAGTCATAGCTTTCCACCAGCACCATACCATCCTCCAGTCCAACCAGCTGTGGGATGTTGACCCTTGTTACACTGCTATCCATCACCACACCAGCAATCTCTTACAAAGAGAAACACCAGTCGGGGTCAAACTTGGTGTGGCCTGTGATCAAAGTCCAGACTGTGGTGGCGCTTGTGCATGATCCGCCAGGCACAATACCAGAGCATAAAATATTTATTCTTTAGGCCACTGCATTTGACACAATTCAGGTTCACACATGTTTCCACAACTCCGTAGTTGGTGAAGAAATGGTGCATATAGTTGATGACTGCGCTGCTGCGTTTGCAGGAGGACATGCCTTTACCAATCAAGTAGTTGACTTGTGTTATTCCTTCACATCAGACACCAAACAAGCCACACTTGTGAGGAGTTAAAAGGTAGATGGGACTTGGCTGCATAGGATCAGAAGTATAGTGCATAGAGTTCCTCTGTCCAGTGTCTGTGTTCTTTTGCCCATTTTAATGTTTTCTTTTTATTGGCCAGTCTGAGATATGGCTTTTTCTTTGCAACAATGCCTAGAAGGCCACCATCCCAGAGTCGCCTCTTCACTGTTGCCATTGAGACTGGTGCTTTGCGAGTACTATTTAATAAAGCTGCCAGTTGAGGTGTCTGTTTCTCAAACTAGAGACTCTAATGTACTTGTCCTCTTGCTCAGTTGTGCACCGGGGCCTCCCACTCCTCTTTATATTCTGGTTAGAGACAGTTTGCGCAGTTCTGTGAAGGGAGTAGTACACAGCGTTGTATGATATCTTCAGTTTCTTGGCAATTTCTGGCATGGAATAGCCTTCATTTCTCAGAACAAGTATAGACTGACAAGTTTCAGAAGAAAGTTCTTTGTTTCTAGCCATTTTAAGCCTGTAATCGAACCCACAAATGCTGATGCTCCAGATACTCAACTAGTCTAAAGAAGGCTAGTTTTATTGCTTCTTTAATGAGAGCAAGAGTTGTCAGCTGTGCTAACATCATTGCAAAAGGGTTTTCTAATGATCAGTTAGCCTTTAAAAATGATAAACTTGGATTAGCTAACACACAGTGCCATTGGAACACAGGAGTCATTTTTGCTGATAATGAGCCTCTGTACGCTGACATGACGTTGGCCTCTTTGGGTATAGCAAGCCCCATCCCCATCTCCCTGCCTCCCCCTTGCCTCCTTCAACTAGGTTGCTGTGGTCAGAGAGGTCGTAAATTCCCGAGAAGACCCTGCCACATGGCCACACAGTATAGAGAGAGTAGATTTTCATGGAGAACAAAGGAAATCCTTCCACCTCACAGAACTTGAGGTACGAACAAATTTCATGTTCTGGAGAAAGTATAAAAGATCGGTGAAGAATCCAGCTACGAACTGGTCTGTTTGTCACAACTTGGGGAAGCTCATGGGAGACGGTGTGGCCACATTACCATAACACTGTTTATATAATAGCCTCAGATATGAGGTTTACATCTAATTGTTGTATAAGATGAATGGGTGAGTATGATACTGTTTGTATAATTGTGTAATATGATTTTGGACTGTTTAATGAAGAAAAATACAATTCCCTTTTGATTTGAACTAAATCAGAGGACCGCCACTGAGCCCAGTTAGGGTCAGACATCCTGAGACATCCCTTTTCGGCCCTTCCGAATAAAACCCCCACTCGGGTTTTCGATCAGCAGACCGAGCTTACCTCAATTACGAGATGGCTAAAGGTTGCAGACCATGTTTTTCTCCATTAGAGGAGGAGACAAAGGTCGTAGACCATTGCTGAATCTTTTAACCATACCACGTGGTTAAACCTTAGACTATTGATACCGACAGAATAAGAACAAGTCTTTGATATTAATTACTAGTCTGCAGCTAGGAATTCGGTATCATTGAAAGTGAAGAATGACATCCTCCGAAACATTTGTCTAAAAAGCCGCCATGCCGGTTTAGCCCACTAGGGCACATTCTCCTATCATTTCATGTAACCACATTTACCTTGTTTGTTTGTTTGTTTATGCACTTCTGTGAATTACTTAGTTAGTAATAAATAAATTATTTAAGACAATTGATGTATGGATGACTCATAGTGAAGACTGTGTTCGTGCAGATAACCAACAATTTACGACGTTTGGAATGAGACTAACGTGAGGTAAAGTAAATAATTCATTAATTCGAAGACTAATTGATCAGATAAAATATCTGAAAAGTTATTTTAGGAAATTATAACTTTGTAATCTGAATATTTTTCCTTGGTGCCCCGACTTCCTAGTAAATATGGTTACATGATTAATCATTCTAATCGCGTAATAACTAATTACAGAGAATCTTTGATAAAAACTATCAGTCTTCAGTTAATGATAGTAAAGACACGACAACGCCTGTGTAGATATTCCTTTAAAAATATTTTTTTTTACCTTTATTTTATCAGGGAGTCATACTGAGACCGCTATCTCTTTTACAGATGAGCCCTAAATTCCAGAAATTCCAGAAAATACACACATCAATAGAAATACAAAATGCTGAAAGACAAATTCCAGATACAAATATTTTGGCATTATTATACAATAGATGCCCCTTAATCGCCAGACCAACCTGTCTAACTTGATGGGTCATGTAATCATCTGGCAAAGTTTGTGTAGACATGTAGCTAGCTAGGATGCCATGGTTGCACTTAGTTTGAAGACAGGTGTTATACATAACAGCCTTCTGTGTTCACTTTTCGACTCCCTCTGCATTTGCAATCAAACGCCACAATTGTATTAATCTCCTTATCATACTCTGCATTCCACTTTCAAAAAATAGTTCATCACAACTTTTTCCCACTGACCTTTGAAAAATTCAGGGCAGCAATGTTATTGAGAGCAGTAGCAACACTTTTGCAGTACTCCATGTTATCTTTCAAACAAGCTGCAGTAGAAAGGATTATCTACACATACCAAGCAGCTCATGTTATAGACAGAAGATACATGGCACACCAATCCTAACTCCTCTCTCGGGATGTCCAGCCCATTCATTATCTCAGCCAATCATGGCTGGTGGGAAGGTTCCTGGCTTTTTCCGTGGCTTAACCAACTAGGCTCGTAATTTAACAATTTGATTTGTATTTACAGATGCCTTACAAGTTTGCTATTAAGGCACATGAAAGTTCACAGGAATTTCTGCAATTTATTATTTTGTTTTATTTACAAAAAAAAAATTCAAATGCCTTCGAATGCCTCTCCTGTGAAGCCGTGACATGCAACATACTGTATGCATAGTTTCCTGAAACAAGTCACAAATATGTCTTTGAACGGGGTATATTAATAGGTTTCAGATGCTCTGGTTTGTGTCAAGAACTGCAACGCTGCTGGGTTTTTCATGCTCAACAGTTTCCCGTGTGTATCAAGAATGGTCCACCACCCAAAGGACATCCAGCCACCTGACACAACTGTGGGAAGCATTGGAGTTAACATGGGCCAGCATCTCTGTGGAATGCTTTTGACACCTTGTAGAGTCCCCCCCGATGAATTGAGGCTGTTCTGATGATTAACCTGCCTAAATCTCTTCTGCAACAGCAGTGAACACTTCATCACTAGGTGCCTAAAAATCAAGGGAGAATCCAAGAACAAGATATAAGAGTGGATAAAAGATGGTAAACGTTGTTGGAGGTGTGGCCATGCCCACTTGCCTGAAGAGTGTACCCTGAAAAAGCCATGTTATGATTGTGGTGGGATACATCTACAGGTGCTTCATCAGGTGGCCCAGCAAGAACCTTCAGCTTGCACCAATCAAACTCTCTAAAGTGTACCTCGCTCACTCCAACCAAGTTGGTCAAGTTCTCCTGAAGGAGGTTCCAGTGCTCTTGAGGAATGGATCCAAGTCCCTCAATGCTTATGCCATTCTGGACGATGGAGCAGAGAGAACAATGTTACTGCCTGAAAACTGCAACTTTTAGGAGAGCAGGAGGCCCTCATCCTCCATACTGTCAGGACTGATGTCACCCATCTCAAGGGCGCAACAGTCAGCTTTGAGACAACCCCTCTCTCCAAACCTAACGAAAAGTATGTGATCCATGGTGCCTTCACTGCCACAGGTTTGGATCTCACTGAACAGACCTATCCAATAAAATCACTGCAGCAACATCACGCTCACCTAAGGAATCTCCCTCTGCAGCCATTCAGCAATGTACACCCTCTCCTGTTGATCAAGTCAGGTAATCCCAAATTCAGCACCCACAAAGCAAATACACCTAGGCACCAGAGGAGGACCAGCAGCAGTCCATACAAAAGTAGGCTGGACCCTACAAGGTTATGAGGGCCTCCTTACCAGTTACACTCCAGTGCAACAGTACCTTCTGACTTCCCTGGTTATGGCCTCTGACACACTGTCCACCATTGTTCCTGTACCCAAGAAAGCAAAGGTAACTGAACTAAATGACTATCGCCCCGCAGCATTCACTTCTGTCGTCATGAAGTGCTTTGAGAGGCTAGTTATCACCTCTACCTGACCTGAAACCCTAGACCCACTTCAATGTCCTTACCACCCCAATAGATCCACTGCACACCACCTTATCCCATCTGGACAAGAGGAATACCTATGTAAGAATGCTGTTCATTGACTATAGCTCAGCCTTCAACACCATAGTACCCTACAACCTCATCATTAAGCTCAGGGCCCTGGGTCTGAACCCCGCCATGTGCAACTGTGTCCTGGAATTCCTGATGGGCCGCCCACAGGTGATGAAGGTAGGAAACAACACCTCCACTTTGCTGATCCTCAACACAGACCCCACGAGGGTCCATGCTCAGCCCCCTCCTGTATTCCCTGTTCACCCATGACTGCATGACTACACACACCTACAACTCAATCATAAAGTTTACAGACGACACAACAGTAGTAGGCCTGATTACCAACAATTACGAGACAGCTTACAGGGAGGAGGTGAGGGCCTTGGGAAAGTGGCGCCAAGAAAATAACCTCTTACTCAACGTCAACAAAACAAGGAGCTGATCATGGACTTTAGGAAACAGCAGAGGGAGCACACCCCTATCCGCATCAATGGGACCACAATGGAGAAGGTGGAAAGCTTCAAGTTCCTCGGCGTACACATCACTGAAGATCTGAAATGGTCCACCCACACAGACAATGTGGTGAAGAAGGTGCAACAGCGCATCTTTAACCTCAGTAGGCTGAAGAAATTTGGCTTGGTCCCAAAAACCCTCAAACTTTTACAGATGCACAATTGAGAGCATCCTGACGGGCTGTACAGCAACTGCACAACCCGCAACCGCAGGGCTCTCCAGAGGGTGGTACGATCTGCCCAACGCTTCACCGGGGGCAAACTACCTGTCCTACAGAACCCGATGTCACAGGAAGGCCAAAAAGATCAGCAAGGACATCAACCACCCGATCCACAGTCTGTTCACCCCGCTATCACCCAGAAGGCAAGGTCAGTACAGGTGCATCAAAGCTGGGACCGAGAGACGGAAAACAGCTTTCATCTCAAGGCCATCAGACTGTTAAATAGCCCTCACTAGCCGGCTTCCACCCGGTTACGCAACCCTGAACCTTAGAGGCTGCTGCCGTATATACAATAGAAGTCGGAAGTTTAAATACACCTTAGCCAAATACATTTAAACTCAGCTTTTCACAAATCCTGACTTTTAATCCTAGTAAAAATTCCCTGTCTTAGGTCAGTTAGGATCACCACTTTGTTTAACGAATGTGAAATGTCAGAATAATACTAGAGAGAATGATTTATTTCAGCTTTTAGCTGGTGTAACTGAGTCAGGTTTGTAGGCCTCCTTGCTCGCACACGCTTTTTCAGTTCTGCCCACAAATGTTCTATAGGATTGTGGTCAGGGCTTTGTGTTGGCCACTCCAATACCTTGACTCTGTTGTCCTTAAGCCATTTTGCCACAACTTTGGAAGTATGCTTGGGGTCATTGTCCATTTGGAAGACCCATTTGAGACCAAGCTTTAACTTAACTTTAACTTGACTTAACTGATGTCTTGAGTTGTTGTTTCAATACATCCACATGATTTTTCATCCTCATCTATTTTGTGAAATGCACCAGTCCCACCTGCAGCAAAGCACACCCACAACATGATGCGGCCACCCCCTGTGGTTCATGGTTGGGATGGTGTTCTTCTGCTTGCAAGCCTCCCCCTTTTTCCTCCAAACATAACGATGGTAATTTTGGCCAAACAGTTCTATTTTTGTTTCATCAGACTAGAAGACATTTCTCCAAAAAGTACAATCTTTGTTCCCATGTGCAGTTGCAAACCATAGTCTGGCTTTTTTATGCTGGTTTTGGAGCAGTGGCTTCTTCCTTGCTGAGCGGTCTTTCAGGTTATGTCGATATAGGACTTGTTTTACTGTGGAGAAAGATATCGTTGTACCTGTTTCTTCCAGCATCTTCACAAGGTCCTTTGCTGTTGTTCTAGGATTGATTTGAACTTTTCGCACCAAAGTACGTTCATCTCTAGGAGACAGAACGTGTCTCCTTCCTGAGCGGTGTGACGGCTGTGTGGTCCCATGGTGTTAATAGTTGCGTACTATTGTTTTTATAGATGAACGTGGTACCTTCAGGCATTTGGAAATTGCTCCCAAGGATGAATCAGACTTGTGAATGTCTACAATTTTTTATCTGATGTATTGGCTGATTTCTTTTGATTTTCCCATGATGTCAAGCAAAGAGGCACTGAGCTTGAAGGTAGGCCTTGAAATACATCCACCGGTACACCTCCAATTGACTCAAATGATGCCAATTAGCCTATCAGAAGCTTTTAAAGCCATGACATCATTTTGGGGAATTGTTTGAGCTGTTTAAAGGCACAGTCAACTTAGTGTATGTAAACTTCTGACCCACTGGAATTGTGATACAGTGAATTATAAGTGAAATAATGTGTCTGTAAAACAGTTGTTAGAAAAATGACTTGTGTCATGCACAAAGTAGATGCCCTAACCAACTTGCAAAAACTACAGTCTGCTAACAAGACATTTGTGAAGTGGTTGAAAAATGAGTTTTAATGACTCCAACCTAAGTGTATGTAAACTTCTGACTTCAACTGTACATGGACTTTGAATCACTGGCCACTGCGTTATTTTACTTTTAGATCTGTGTGTATTGTTGTAAATTGTTAGATACTACTGCACTGTTGGAGCTAGGAACACAAGCATTTCACTACACCTGCAATAACATCTGATAAATATGTGTATGTGACCAATAAAATGTGATTTGATTTGCACCATCAAGTGGAGAAGTCAAGTTCACAGGTCCTTGATTACCGGGCAGAACTGAAGGACCTCTGTAGCTTCACTTTCACAGATGTAAAGAACTATATCCCAGATGCTGCTCAGGGGGCAGCTCTGCAGAATACCACTCTTCCCAAGCCTTCTCACAGAGATGCTGAAATGACCCTCCTCACCTCAGACACTACCAGGCTACTATCTTCTCAGAAGAGATTATTGCTCTAAAGGCACAACAAACTGTCCCTCAGGCAGCCTGCTCCGGAGCTGGACCACGCAATCTCTGACATTGCCAACCCCGACCCAGTAACCCCTAACCTGCTCTTGATTGGGCGGCGGAATGCATCCCTGCCTCAAGTTGCCTATACCCCTGGCTCCATGGGGTGGCGGAGATGGTGCCACAGTCAAATACTGGCAGATAGATTTGGACTTTATTCATCCATCAGTACCAACCCACACTGCACAGGACTACCCACTTGGGAGCCATGCCCACCCACTGGGGATCCAGGCCCAACCAATCTGAATTAGTTTTTCCCCACAAAAGGGCTTTATTACAGACAGAAATACTCCTCAGATTCATCAGCTGTCCGGATGGCTGGTCTCAGACAATCCCACAGGTGAAGGAGATGGATGTGGAGGTCCTGGGCTGGCGTTGTTACACGTGGTCTGCGGTTGTGAGGCCGGTTGGACATACTGCCAAATTCTCTAAATTGACGTTTGAGGCGGCGGTAGATTCTCTGGCAACTCCTCTGATGGACATTCCTGCAGTCAGCATGCCAATTGTACACTCACTCAAAATTTGAGACATTTGTGGCATTGTGTTGTGTGAAAAAACGGCATATTTTAGAGTGGCCATTTATTATCCCCAGCACAAGGTGCACCTGTTTAATGATCATGCTATTAAAAAATCTACTTCTTGATATGCCACACTTTTCAGGTGGTTGGATTATCTTGCAAATGAGAAATGCTCACTAACAGGGATGTAAACACATTTTTGCACAAAACTGGAAAGAAATAAGCTTTTTGTGCATATGGACAATTTCTGGGATATTTTATTTCGGCTCATGAAACATGGGACCATCACTTTACATGTTGCGTTATTATTTTTGTGATGCCAGATGTAAAAAAAAAAAAAAAGAAGCTATTTATTTATTTATTTGCTCTCCTCTATTTAAAACATGGCATCCTCTGTAGGTGTCAAATGCTGTATCTTCATTATCATACAATCGCATGTTTGATATTTCTAGAACGGATGACAAATGTATGCTCTATTTTGCTCCTCTAATCCTGTAAAACTGTCTAATCTTGTAAAACGATAATTTTTTTTAGCAGTGGATGAGTCTCGAGTGAGCCGGTAATGTTTCCCAGTGTAATCTGTAGAGGAAACAGTAGTGTCTTAATGAGAAGCCATGGCCTACTCTCGCAGAAGCCCTCGTCTGTAGCACACTACCACATAGCACAGCACAGCATGCTCCTCACATGTGGTCTGTCTATATGGGATTGCAGGGGCTTCTTTGAAGTATGTTGTCACGGCTGCTTCCTTTGTGTGTAACAACCCCGAAAAATCTAAACCTCAACCAAAACACCCATAAGAATACCTGAAAGGGAACAATATCAAGTGCCATATGTATATGCTGCTTAACACATCTTTCTCTCTTTTTCATGCCCCCTTTTCTCCGATATTTTGCATGTCTTCTGTGAAGCGTGGTGGCTTTGCATCTGGAGAGCTGTTTTAATGAAAACTGTGGGAGTACAGAAACAGTCAAAAGAGGCGTGCTAAAAAATCTTCTAACGCTCTCAAACGAACAACCTAGGGACAAAACACGAATTCCGCCCGGTGTCTCTCCTTGTAGTGCCGTGCAGACAAGTGCGCATTTAGCGGGGCTGCTGCTCTCAGACTAAGGGTCCGGTGGGATGTGTAGATATGTGTTTATCAGAAGAGGAAGCTCCTCTTTTCATGTGGCACTCTTTCTTTTCCCTCCTCCTCCTTCCTGCTGTTGAAGGTGAGATACAGAGTTCAGAGAGCAGCATGAGCAGGCTGTATCTCAGAGTCACAGAGAAAGAGCGTGTTCTGTTCTTTGTGGAAACTGGGGTTCATGTCCCTATGTAATTGCGGCACAGCTATTGAGGAAGGCTTAGGATATCAGTTATACATGTATCTGCTCTCTTGTTGATAACTGTCCTATATAGGTCTACATGTATACTCCTTTCTGCTGTGTCATTCACAGGATTATGGAATATGCAGCCCTCTGATTTCACCTGGGTTATATTTGATTCACTTTACCAGTGTCAGAGAGCAGAACTGATGTTTCATATACAATCTTCCCTGAAGGTTAAACGTTATGAATTGGATACCGTTTGATGACAACCAATGTGACTGAATTTGTCTAGATCTCATGGATTCTGATACTTTTTCAAATATCCATCATCACAGATTAGTATTCATATTCATCAGTTGAGAGAAGGGCTGTCCCAAAATGTTCTCCATATAACTTAGTAGTGATGAATAGTATCAGCTTTATCCACAACCCAAATAAGCATTGTTTCCCCCTGGCCTGTCCAATGGCAGCCTCTAGTGGAAATTTGGTGTTACTGCTTTAACCTAAAAGTTTGTTGTTCTGGAGGCACTGTCAAACGAGACAAAGATACATTTTGCGATTTGTATAAATAATCACACAGCTAGTAAGACAGAATTGTACTGCATTATACGTTATGATGCAATATCTGCTAGTAAGAAAAGATAAATACTGTCATTAGAACACAAGAGATGAGGGGATGAAAGAAGAGGTGAGAAGAGAAGAAAAACAGCGAGAGATGCAACAAATGCCAAATGAAAAGAGATAATGGAGAGAGAGACCTTATCCTTATCACAGATGCAAAGAGGGGAAAGCCCAGATGGTATAATACACCACCAGTAGAAGACAGAGGAGTTGTGTCGTCCAAGAGAGCAACAACCTCAGTTTTTATCTGCTCTCTGCAGCAAACAACGAGAACTTTAATAGAGGACTGGGGCGTGGAAACAGAAGGACATTAGAACATTATGAGTCACACATCAAAGTCAAATCCGAAAAACACAACCAATACTTAACACTTCCAGCTGCACCTTCTCTATAAATAGGCCTTCTGCTTCGGTTCTTCCTTTTTTTTGTCTTCCTGCTGAATGGCAACAATTGTCTGCACCCTGCCTGCGAGTTGCTACAGGCCCTCCCAAATACAGAGAAATATCAACCAGGTTCAGATCTGTTTAGCATTAGTCAATCACCAAGGTTAACGTGTTAACATGCATATGCATATTATGCAGACGTTTAGTGTCATTATGGGTGACGCCTACAGGTGTGTGTGTGTGAGTGTGTGCGTGTGTGTTTTATAACTAGTCTCAGAACAGCGAGCTCAGCTCTCATTAACACCCATATTATCAGGGGTGGTGTGTTAAATGACGATGACACATGTTCCTTCTATCTATCCTAACAGGATGAAAAGATCAGAATGATCAAAGAAGAGAGACGGTGACAAGGAAACCTTGAGGAGACGCATGAGAGTGAAGCAATAGCTTATGATTACTGTGAAGTTCATCACCATACTACCAACCGCATGTTAGCGCCAGATAACAATCAATGGTATCCTCCTCACGCATGAGGTTATATCTGTCTCTGGCTCAATCAGAAAGCTGTGCCAATCATGTGTCGACTGTCAAAATGTACAGTATCTAGGCCTTTATGATGGAAAACATGGCTTTTGGAGCAGTCTGACTTAACGTTGAGGATAATGTTGGAATTTTAAAATCTCTCTCATTCCATTGCACCATGTCTAGCCCACCTGGTTGAACTCAACCAGAGTTTAAAGACGGGAGCTCAGTGCTCTAATAGAATAAGTTCCAACCGTATTATGGTCTGAATATTCTAAACAAAATGTTTCCAAACCTCAATAGAAATTCAGAAAAAGCATAATCAAAGCACCACCAGAGTTTAAAGCACGTGACAACTATCCTACACAAAGATAAGGCTTCAGTCATGCTTATGAAACAAACTGACTTTAGCCTAGCTTCTGAGGCAGATTCTGCTACTTAGGGATGCTGAAGCGTAGAATTAGCCTACATATAGAATATTATCAGAGATTTGAGTGACAGGCACAACATAACACAAATATGATAGAATGGCTGAATATACATATTTTTAGAAATTAAGTAACAATCCTGCTTTTCTAAGGTCAGCAAATGAGTAGGCTAATTACTATTCAATAATACATTTAGCTACTGTCCATGTTTTTTGCATCTGTGGGTGATTTCTCCCGAAACTAGAACAAAACGAGACCATGTTTGGTGGGATTTTCAAGAAATGTAATCCATAGAAGGGTCCTTTGGGAGAAGGTTTGTTGAAATAAATGACATTTATATCTGAAAGCCTAATTGAGAAATAATTCATTCAAGTGTGAATATTTGTGACATTTTGGTCTTACCCAGGCCTCCTTTAAGACTCCATAATGTTTCATCTGCATGGTGTTATATAAAGCTTTACCGCTTGCTTTGTAAAATTAGTCGTTTTTTCATTTAAATAACACATTTCTTACAAACATTTATGAATATTGTACATTATTGAATATAAACATTAATATAGAAAATATTTTTAGAGGAATTGGCACATTTTTCAATATATTGTTGAACATAATATACTCTACATGTATCTCAAAGTTCCAGATTGGGATCTCTGCTACTTTCAGAGTTATGATCCAATTTGTAAGATTTACCAATAGAGTGAATGTGAAAATGGATTTAAAATGGTTGCCCTCTGCTGGTGATTTGCAGAATGTGCAAAGTAAAAGGATGGCTGTGATTGGTTAAATTGTCTACTATGGCAATTTCTCTGTATAAAATGGGCCATATGCACTTAGAGTATATT